>NC_135617.1:57556923-57866346 GCF_053574225.1 Canis aureus
GCCTTCCGCTGTTGTTTTATCCTGCTGTATTTTCCCCATGCCCTTCAGAACTATCCGACAGTGAAGTTTCAACTTACTTTCACCTCCTACATGAGGCTAGAAATTTCATGGAAGTAGAACTTTGCCTCTTTTATTTACCCCATGTCCCTAGCACAGTGCCTGAAATGTCCATAAATAGTAAAGTTACTATGAATCAATAAATCTTTAAATTAAGGCACAAATGAATAAACCTAGCAAGGCTTAATGTCAAAATCCATGAGTGCCAATGACAAGGGGTCACAATACATTCTTCCTTAGTGCGGATTTCTTTTCTTTACTTTTTTTTAAGATTTTTATTTATTTATTCATGAGAGACACAGAGAGAGAGGCAGAGACACAGGCAGAGGGAGAAGCAGGCTCCTGGCAGGGAGCCTGATGTGGGACTTGATCCCAGGACCCCTGGGATCACGATGTGAACCAAAGGCAGATGCTCAACCACCAAGCCACTGAAGTACCCTCCTCAGTGTGGATTTCTAAGACATTTATTATGCTGAAACAAATAGAATTAAGTTTTAGATAATTCCTCCATGTATTAGTATTTTTGCCCTTGAATATGCTTCTATTTTAAAATTTACTTTAAGAATTCCACACTAGTACTAAAGACATGTTTAATAATAATGCCTTGTTTTTTTTTTTTTCTTTTTATGGTACAGTGGTTTACAAGGGGTTTACAAAATGATCACCTTCATTATCTTCTTCCATTGGAACTGTGGCAGGGAATGGTTAAAGTAACATGGTCAGGAAAATGTGGTTTCAAATCCCAGTTTTGATGTTTGCCATTCATGTGGCTTCAACCCATTAAACCTCAGTTTTATCATTTCCAAATTGGTGTATACATACTCTCCTCATGATTCCGGAACCTACCGGGCAGTGAATAAATGGCAGCTACTATTATGATTATTGCTGTTATTTTGAGCATTTGTGATCCATCTGTTATGACTGAAGAGCTGAACAAATATGCTTGGAGACCACCTAATTATTTGCCCCCATAGGAGCAGCAGCAAAAGGCATCTAGAAAAAAAAATGCAAAAAAACCCAAAAGAAACAAACAATAAAAAAAAAAAAGCCACACATACCAAAAAAAAAAAAAAAACAACAACAAAAAACCCCCCACAAGTTTAGGTGCTAATATTGGCTCTCCAGGATTACCTTCTTGGTTTTCTCGTTTGAATTAAAACATTAAATCCCAAGCCTGGGTGATCACCAGAATCACTAGCAGGAATTGAAAAAAAAAATTTGAGATTTCTAGGCCTAATTCATAAAAATTTCACTCTGACTCACCTGGGCTGAGGCTCCAAAGTATCCGTGTGTGTTGCACTCTCTAGGTATACATAATCATCAATCAAATGTGCGGACCACTGGAATAGATTACTTCCAAGGGCACGCCTATAGCCTTCTGAATTATTATGATGTTGTTGAAACTGTTTTGAAGAATTGACTATTTTTGTGCTGAAGATATTCCTTCTCTAGAGGACATCCCCCATCCTTACCGATCTCTAGGGAGAAGTGTCACTCAGGTGGAAGGTTATTCTGAAACTTGTATAGAAGTTGAAGAACATTAAAGGTAGATGAGGGGAAGAGGATGTTGGAAGCTGGTGCTTTCATTTTAGTTGCACAAATCCCATAGAAGAGAATTTGCTAAAGGCACAGGAACTTTCCTCTTAGTATGTTAAGCTTTTGGCTCAGCTCCCTGTAAGATCTCACTGGAAGGACTGCCTTGGTTTCAGTGGGGAATGATGCATCCATGAATCACCATGTGCTTTCCAGACACACACTTGTTCTGCAATTATGTCTGAAAATAACTCAAAGAGGTGGGCTCAAGGATGAGCAGTTAGGAATGGTGCTCGGGAAGGCACTGATGCCATGCCAGGGTCAGACTCTGGGATGCAACAATGAGGTTGATGAAATGGGGTATGTGGGATTGTTATTGACTCCACTCTTCCAAAAATCCCTGCCGTCTAGGATATCCTGTTTAGATTCATGGGAGGAGATAGACTGCCTACTGTGAAGAGAATCCTGGAACTAAATACACTGGAGGGTATAAACATTGCTGCATTACTTTTCAGGAAAAAAAATGTGCTTCAAGGCAGACCTTGTAAATCTCATGCGGCCGCCCTCCTTGCAAATGTTCCCAGAGGGCAACGTATCGTGTCTAGAGTTAGGATCACACAAATTAAGGTTAACAGTTCTTCTGGGAAGCTTGTTTTCATCACAGAACCATTGAAGAATCAGAAAGAAAACAGGAAATTAGAGGCATCACCATGGTATCATGACAGACTGTGCTTCTGCATTGGATTTTAAAAGTCACTTTGTTCTACTTGTAATTACATTTTTATAGGTAGGAAACATACCTTAAAATATATTCTCACCTTTAAAAAAGTTGGCAAAGACTCTTTTTTACAGTTTGAGCTAATTAGAGCAAGTCGAATGATGGATGTCAAAATGAAATAATTTCTCAGAAAGGTTGATGAATAAAAGCAACTTTCTAAGACATAGTTTACCACTATAAGTAAACAGATATTTCAGCTTCTACAACAAAAATTTATTCATTGGTGTTTCCCATAATAAACTTACTCTATTTTAGTGCTTCAAATCAATATTCCTTGGGAAATTTTAAACAAATCTGGCAATGTTGTGGGAAAATTCTTTGCCCTTTTAGAAAACATACCTAGAATTGTAACTTATGGCAAAATATACATCATACTTCCAGCTTTGGGTTAAATTTTAAAGTAATTGTTTTGCAAGTATTCACTAACCTTTTCCTTATTTGGCTGATAAGATAGAATAAGCCACAACTTGTCTTCTCAATGCATCTGTGTAAAAAATTCTCCTAGTTTTTTTTTTTTTTTTTCTCCTAGTTTTTGAAGGCTCATCATGAGCTACAAAACTAGCCCTTGGTCTCTGCTCCTGTAATATATTTCAGCCAAAAATGGGCCAAAGATTCTGGCAGTGACAGGGAGGTGAATCTGTGGCTATCTCAGAGAGTCATAATTTTAACAAGAAATGATTGGGCACACATTTATTATGTGGTGAGCTCCATGTCAGATGGAGTAAAACCATGAGAAGTGGAAGAAATAGTCCCTGCCCTTGAGAAGCTTACAACTAGTGAACCACACATGATGTGATACAGGAAACTATGAAAAAACACTCTGGTATATATATTACCTGGCTTCCTGTGGTGGCTGTGTGCTGGACAGCAAATGCATCTAGAATGCCAGAGAGTCATTCAGTCTGGAGACAACTTGGAAAGGTGATGAAGAGCTGGAGATATCTTTTATTTTACATTCTAATCTGTGAATTTTGCTTTCATTGAGTACCTATCATGTTCTGGACACCAGGGATACACAGTAAGAACTAAGAGCCCATGCTGTGTGCGTAGGCAAAGAGCAAAGGGAATTAACTGAATGACTTTTCCCAGAGGTCTTCCAGCCATGCATAGTTCAAATCTCAAAATACTTGAATGTCAAGTGAATGGTGTTGGAAACATGCTGACTCATTCTTCTGAGTCAGGACCATGGCTTTATTGTCTAGACTGTTGCTAAGGTCCCCCTGTTAGGTCTCCCTGCTTCTGTTCTTGCCCCTTCTGGTCTAGTTTCAACATTTCAACATAGCAATCCTTGACCTTGGAAACCAAAGAGGGTGAGAGGATGGAGAGCAAGGACAAGTCCTGAACTTAGCCCGTGAATCTTTCAAATTCAGACACCATGACACTGGGACCAGACACCATGACACTGGGACCAGAAAGAGCAGTCACCTTCCTCCTTTATTTTTTTAAAAGATTATTTATTTATTTATTCATGAGAGACACACAGAGAGAGAGAGGCAGAGACACAGGCAGAGGGAGAAGCAGGCTCCATGCAGGGAGCCTGATGTGGGACTCGATCCCAGGATCGCGGGGTCATGCCCTGAGCCAAAGGCAGACGCTCAACCACTGAGCCACCCAGGCGTCCCACCTTCCTCCTTTAAATAGTGAAGTCATGGGGTGCCTGGGTGGCACAGTCAATTTAGTGTCCAACTCTTGGTCTTGGCTCAGGTCCTGAGATCAGGGTCATGAAACTGAGCCTCATGTCAGGCTCTGCACTCAGCATAGCCTGCTTAAAGTTATCTCTCCCTCTCCCTTTGCCCCCCTCTCCTGCTTGCTCTCTCTCTCTCTCTCTCTCACATGAATAAATAATTCCTTGTAAACAAACAAACAAATAAATAAATAGCAAGTCATAGAGGGAACACCATGAAGGGGGTGTTGGGTGGTGACAAGTTGACAAACTTCTTTTTCTCTAAGAAGGTTCATTAGAAATCCCTCGAGGCTGCCACGTCCAGCATCCACATAGTCCTGTCATTGCCTTGAAATGTTGGGCTGCCTGCCACATTCTCTCTTTGCCATCCATGGTGAGTTCTCATGGTTTCCTGTGCTTTCCTTCCAGTTGCCTCCAGCAGCCCAGTACCTGCAGAGTACACTGTTGATGTGGAGATCAGTTTTGAAAATGCCTCCTTCCTGGAGCCTATCAAAGCTTATGTGAACAGCCTCAGTTTCCCAATTCCAGGGAACAGCACAGACCTGGCCACCAACATTTTAAGCATTGAGGTGACAACAGGTGAGTCAAAGACCCATTGCTTCAGAATGGAAAGTTGGATATATCAGGGGAACGGCTGTCTGAGCTCCTTACTAGTAGAGTAGGTTGTTGTACTTAGGAGGCAAGTGAAATAAGCCAAAAAGCCCTGAGATATGGATTTTATGACTTCACATCCTTCCAGAATGAAGCTCCTATTGGCAAATTCTGCAGCCAGGGTCCTTATGTCAAGTGGTGGCCACATGTTTGCTTGGTGGTTTGTGTATTGGTTGTCACAAAATACATCCCAAGATACTGCCCAGTCTTTCATGAGAAACTCCTGGGTGCCATGCCTCTGGGTAATCAGTGGGTACAGCAAGGACTGGTTCAGGTATTAATAAGTGGCAAGTTTCCTTCATTCTGGCATCATAGGTCAGGAAATAGAAACCAGGTATACATCCGGATTGGAAGCAAGACATAATCTAGAAACCTCCAGGCTATGAGATTGGGCCTTCTGGTTACTGCTTTCTTTCTGAAGTTATGCCAGCTGTCCTAGTTCTCAAGCACCACCACCTGGGAAGCTTGTCTTAAATAAAGTTCCTGCCTTGCTAGCACTGAGAGATACTGGATTTTATGATGTTCAAATGGAGGCAAGAACAAAATTCTTGTTTTTAAAAAATTTTTTGATTTCTCATATTTTAAGTAGTCCATCAATATCATCTATGCATTCCAATTTTTTAATTTTTCATATGTACTAGCAGAACCTGAAATGGCTGCTTCATAGCTCCCTTTGGATGCCACTTCCTGTCAGTGCTGAAGCATGAAACTGCATCAATGTCCACAGATTCACTAGAGCTTGAGCATCCTTCTTATTTCAGGAACAATGATTTGATGGCTTTCCTTTGGGTAGTCACTCTGTGGGCCTTGGCCTAGGAGCTGATCCTTAGAACAGACAGCTCCTAGTGATATGGCTTTAATTGAGTTTTAAAAATAAATTCAAAGCATTCTGTTTTCAGAGCATTTTCTAATGTCCCCAGTGGAATCAGAAACTGTTTGGGTTGTTCACATTTGATTAGAAATGTAAAAGGCACAATTGTATTTGTATTCTGTATTTGTTATCTATTGCTGCTTAACAAATTACCCCAGAAGTTAGCATCTTAAAACAACAAACATTTACTGTATCATACGGTTTATGAGGGCCAGGAATTCAGGAGGACCTTAGCTGGGTGGCTCTGGCTCAGATTGTATGAGGTTGTAGTCAAGCTGTCAACCAGAGTAGCAGTCCTCTGAAGGCTCAACTCTGGCTGGAAATCCACTTTGAAGCCCATTTATGTGGTTGTTGGCAGGAGGCTTTTGTACCTCACAAGGTCAGCCTCTCCATGACATGTCCTCATGCAATTGGGCAGCTGGCTACCCCATAGCAAGTGATGAGAGAGAGGGGGAGAGAGAGAGAGATCACAGAGGAAAGCCACAGTGTCTTTTACATCATAATATCAGAAATGATATATCATCATTTCCACCATATTCTGTGGACACACAGACCTAACCTAGTACAGTATGAGAAGGAGTTACAAAAAGGTGTCAGTATTCAGAAATAGGATGGTCAGGGCCCATCCTTGAAACTGGCTACCATACACTGTATGTCCAGGAATATGTTTTTCATGTTATCATTGTAGGCATCATCCCCTGAGGTAGTCAGAGCAGTCATCCTTTACATGGTGATGCATAATGGGAATCACATGAATCTCATGTAATACTCTTGAACTTCCCAGAAGGCAATATGGAGTCAAGTCAGGATATTCTACAAGTATAAATACTTATCTATAAATGTAAAGGTGGTGACCATCCTCTCTCTCCTCACCGTTCTGGCTAATGCTAGTCTGCAGACCTGCTGGAAATGAAATCTGGTGCTCCTGTGAGACGGGCTATAGGTGGCCTCAGGAGAAGTGCCTCCACAATCCCACTTGTCAAGAGCATGACAGCTCCCTTGCAGGGCATCGTTGCAGTTGCCTGAAAGGACTACCTCCCAAGGGACCTTTTTGCCAGCTCCAGGGAGGTAAGCAACTGTTCATTAAATGTTTCTTTGCTGATTTGCCATTTGATACCAACTCAAGCAAATGTTTCTCCGTCCTGTGTGTATTCACATGCTAACACGAGATTTTGAAATATTGCCCTGCGTTTTTTCAGCAGATGTTACTTTAAGAATGTCAGTCAGACTCAATGTGGGCTTTCAAGAGGACCTCAAGAATTCTTCCTCTGCTCTCTATAGGTCCTACAAGACTGACCTGGAAACAGCGGTAGGTTTTAGCCCTGGGAACCCCTTAACCAACCAGCTGTTTGGATTGAACTGAATCTGTTGCATTTACAGTGGATGATTTGCTTGAATCTGTCAGAATTTATGAATATGGACATTGAAATTATTCCTATAACATCTGGGATAATGGATTAAGAAGTGCTCAAATCAAATAACGTTCAGGGGATGATTTGACATCATCATGACCTGTAGGTGGAACTTCTTCCCAGGGTAGAATTGATTCTGAGATTTGGTGGCATCAATTCACTGAATCTTATTCAGAGATACAAGAACCTGGTCTAGAAGTGCCTGATGGTACATTTCTATTTGTCTTCACACACCCCCTGGATGAAGCCCCTAACATCTTTTGGGCAGATCAGCCTAAAGCTAGTACTGCGGGTTTCAGACCATTCTATATTAGAGATATGGAGGCATTCTCACTTAAGACAGATTTAAATTTACTCATATAAAAATAGAGAATATTCCCTGAATGTTAGCTGTATGCCAGACACTATTCTAAGTGCTTTACATTGGATTAATTCATCTGAGCCTAAATGCTTTGCTTGAATTAACTTCAATACAGCTTCCCAATTGGTGTGCTACAAATTATTACAAGTAGGCTGAGATATTGACTTCCGTTAATTCTCTGGGCAGCCAAGCCCCTTCCTCAGGCCAGGAGTGCCTCTGCTTACCCTTTTATTTATTTATTTTTTAAAAGATTTTATTTATTTATTCATGAGAGACACAGAGAGAGAGAGAGGCAGAGACACAGGCAGAGGGAGAAGCAAGCTCCATGCAGGGAGCCCGACGTGGGACTCGATCCCGGGTCTCCAGGATCAGGCCCTGGGCTGAAGGCGGCGCTACACCACTGAGCCACCAGGGCTGCCCTGCTTACCCTTTTATACCACAGAAATTATCTTCATTTTCCATGGGTGCCATGCCAAAGTGCTGAAGAGCTCCTGGGCACTTGATTTGCATATCTGGCATGTAATAGTTCTGCACAGCGTGAGAAGCTTACACACACACACACACACACACACATCAATCAATTATATACCTTTGTGGAAAGAGAGAGTGTCATATTAATCTTCAGATCCCACCCCTCCACGTACCTGGCACAGTGCCCTGCACGCACAGTGCTTTGCATATAACATCTGCCTACAAATGTGACTTGAATTAAAAGGAGTCTCCTGTGAGTTGGTATTCAAAGAAACCTCCCCATTTTCTTTGCTAGGCATTTCCCTGGGTAAAACTCCCCGCACATTTCATCTGGTGCTTGCTTCTTGGAGGACCCAGCCTGATATAGGTAGATAGGAATTACCTCTTCAAGGATCTGCTGATGCCAGCATTAATAAAAAATAGAGGAAAAAATTTTACCTGGGGTGGTAAAGAATATGTGTTTCTTACTCTGTTTTAAATTTTTTGACTTATCTCTCACTGGACCTTGATACAATGACACTTGTCTTACTTTGTTTTCCAGTTCTGGAAAGGTTACAGTACTTTACCAGGCTTCAAATTGGTGACTGTGACAGGGTTCAGGTAAGAAGCTGTAATCAGATCATTTCTACCCAATGGCAGAGACCAATATGTTAGAGAAGGAGAAAAAGCCTATTAAAGGGGCATCATGTAAGACCCTCAACAGGACTACTTTGGTAGAGGTGATGATAATACAGGTTACTGGGGGCTTAAAGACAGAAGCAATGCTGAGAACAGAAACTTGCTTCTTACATATGTATCTACTTCCATGGAAAATGAGCAAAAGCCCTGTGTTTATTCTGTGCATGCAAGAATTTTACAGACAGATATGGGAAAAATTTGCAGTCTAGAGAGCTCCAAAATATAAAATGAAATATTTCCCATGCATGATGCCTTTATTCAAGAAAAGTTGTCCACCAGCCACAAGCACCCTGTTGCACGCTACTGTGTTCTTGGCTTCCCCTGGAATTGGCCACCATGGTGGTCCTAAGCAGGTTAGCACAATGTTTTAGGGAGTTAGTTGCCAATTTTCAAGATAAACAATGTTCACAGAAACATTCAGGATTTTGGCTTCCCTTGACAGTCAACCTATCTGGTGCCCTAGGCCAGCATGCCCATGTGACAGCAGTATCTGCGTTGTGCCTGCCATCCTAGGGCCAACTTCTGTGACTCACTTCACTCATTCCCGTCTGACTGTTTTGTTCATTTGTGTTACCTGTCTGCGTACATTTGAGTGTGCAAGTCCTGCCTCAGGCTTTCAACTAGAGCTTAATAACAGGTTGACTTGAATGAACCTTTGAAGATAAAAGTACCCAGGCTATTCCTGCCATTTTGTTTGTCCATTGCAAATAAACCTTGAGGATCTAGACTCTCCCAGGTCAGTTACCCACCTTACTGAACTGAGTGGTCTCCATCCAGGCCCGGAAGTGTGGTTGTGACATATGAGGTGAAGACTACAACACCATCACCTCAATTGATGCATAAAGCAAATGAGCAAGTGATGCAGAACCTGAATCAGACCTACAGAATGGACTACAGTTCCTTTCAAGCCGTTACTAGCAGTAAGTAGGACATCTCCATGTCTTTTCTATACATGGATCCCATTTAGATATAGTAATGGTATTTATCATTAGGCTTGAAACTAGGAAATTCCATTTTAATGTCCTCCATGGACAGAGACTCTGGTTCCTGGCACAGAGGTTTATGTTCCACCTCCCCATCTGAGGCGTGGTCGCAGAGACTCCTAACCAGGCTAATATCATTGCAATTGGAAGGGTGGTTGCAGGGTAGAGAGATTTTATAAGAGGGTCACAGAGCCATCTGGGTTTATGGATTTTTTAAAAAAAATTAGAAGGCCCCAAACATCCAAAAACTAACAGTGTGGTGGGGGTTGGGATATTACAAAATGCACAGATATGAAACAACTGACACTGTTATTTTAGAGCAGTAGTTCTCAAAGTGTGGCCCCCAGACCAGCAGCATCAGCACCACCTGGGAACTTGTTAGAAATACAAATTTTGGTGGTGCCAGGTGGCTCAGTCAGTTAAGCATCTGCCTTTGGTGCAGGTCCCTGTTCAGCAGGGAGCCTGCTTCTCCTTCTCCTCTGCCTTCTGCTCCCCCTGCTTATGCTTTCTCTCTCTCTCAAATAAATAAATACAATCTTTAAAAAAGAAATACAAACTCTTAGGGCCACCCCAGACCAACCAGGGCAATGGTGTTTTTAACAAGCCCTCCAGGTGATTCTGATGCATAGGAAAATTTGAGAACCCCTGCTTTGGAACACATAGAGCAATGATAAAAAAAAAATGGGGGTGTTAGATGTATGCCTCCATTTTATAAATGGCTACAGAGTTGTATTCTGTTGTGTTATTAGGTGGATGGACCTATTGTTACTTGGGAAATAGAAAAGAAAGCCAGCTGGGCCTAGATTTGGCAAGTAAGAATTTGCTCATGGATATTCTAGCTAATTTGGGTCCATGGTTCCAGACTCAAGGTGATTCCTCTTTAGGGTGACACAGTCCCCCATCAGGGAGGTCTCTGAAAGGACTGTCGTAGGCACATCTGGGAGAAAGGGCACCCCTTCTCAGGGATTAGGCCATCCATCCTCACAACAGCTTCATAAATTTTGTCTTTACATTCTCTGGTATTGTTAGACACCAGATCATTTTTAAAAACAAAATATTGAAAGATACATAATTGTAAGAAAGTACTACAACACAAGCAAGAAGAAAAGCAAAATAAAAATTCAGAATACATAAGATAGCAACAACACAGGTGAAAACAGGTAAATTAGGGATCTCTGGGTGGCTCAGCGGTTCAGCGCCTGTCTTTGGCCCAGGGCGCAATCCTGGAGACCTGGGATCGAATCCCACGTCGGGCTCCTGGCATGGAGCCTGCTTCTCCCTCTGCCTATGTCTCTGCCTCTCTCTCTCTCTCTCTCTCTATTTCTCTGTGACTATCATAAATAAATAAAAAAAATTTAAAAAAAGAAAGAAAACAGGTAAATTAAAAGAAGGGGAGTAAGTAGCCTAAGAGTATAAGCTCCTATGGAAGGCTTCCAGTGATGCCCCCCATCTCCTGACCCCTAATGCAACCCCCCAACCAACACATGTTCTGCCCTGAAGAATTCCTTATATTTATGACCCTGAGGGCATGGGTGACCATCAGAATCAAGCATTGGTAAGCTTCAATTATGATTACTCCTTCCCCCAAATTTCAGTTGTGTTGAGGATAGTCAACCTTTTAAAAGAGTAAGTATCTGGCAGTGTGACTGATTAGTGGCTTATTGTCGGTCCAGAAACATGGTGCTAACAGTACAGTTCACAAAAGTGCTTTGGAGTTTGTGGCCTTATTTTCCACAGAGCAGTGGAGTCATTGTGGATGACACTCACCACCATTCCTGCAGAATGTATCCATCTCTGTTCTCCTTGGAAGACTGGAATGATTCTGTGATGTGCACAGCCTAAACGTTCATCAACATGAACGTAGGTCATGTGCATTTCCACAGGATTGCTCCCACATCATCCTGCTCTCCATAGCATTGGTGCTATTTACCTAGAGTATAAATATCCAAAAGGTCAAAAGACTGGGTTTTGTTTGGTTTTACTTTGTTTTAATTATAATTATATTTGGGGGCAGCAGAGAAGAAGAGAACAAGAAAGAAAAAAAAGCTAAATGACTGAGCTCATATCCGAAAGTTATTTTAAGTCTTTATGAAATACCGAGGGTACAGGACAATGTTCCAAACATTTCCATTTATTTGGTCGTATACTCATCCTTAAAATAATTGTTTGATTAATTAGCAGGGGCGCTTAACCAGAATGTCCCTTTCTTTAATCACTGCTAATAAATTCATGGTCACTTCCATATAACCACATGATACCGGCAGTCATACTAGTTGTTATTGTTAGCCACTGTGATGATGAAAAGAGACACATTGTTATTGTATCTTTTCTTATTAAGTCCCCTGTTTCACACAAATTGTGTCCTTTCATATCCTGTGAAATGGGTTCTGTGATCTCCATTTTAAAGGAGAGGGTAAATAATTTTCTCAACAACACCTAGTAAGTAACATAAGTCTATATGACTTCTGTGTCTATTTGCTACCTTGCTCACAGGAGGCCTTGTTGGGTGTGATATTGTAAGATCTTCTTTTATATGGGAGCCTTAAAAAAGTGATGAGATATTTAGACCCCTTGATATTTTGACTAGAACATCATAGCTCCCCAAATTAATTTTATGGTGTCATGGTCCCATGTTGACAATATGGAAAGGGTCTGGCCTGAGCATGAAACCCATGTACAACAGCTCTAACAGAACTTCCTTATCCAGTGCCTCTGATTTCCTCAATATGTGGAATTCATGAAAGATGTAGAATGAGAAACACAGCTTAAAGGGGAAAAAAACCCACATATTGTGTAAGCAAAGGACAACCATAAACACACACACACACACACACAAATAGCAAATGTGCTTTATTTCTCTTTGTGAAATGACTTAATGCCATGGTTCTCCAGATTTTTACTATGAAAAGAATAAAAGCTACTCTTCACCCAAATCACTTCCCCATAGCTCTCAATACTCCTGTTTTCCAGACAAGAAAGCTGAGGCCTAGAGAGGCTAAGTAAATTCCCTAGATGTGTGGCGCAGAACCAGGATTCAAATCTGGGCCTGTGTGTCTATAAAGTTCTCCTTCTTAACGGCCCATGGGTATGAAGTCTTTTTAAAAAACTCTTAATTCTTAACAGACTTTATTACAAGAAATTATTTTCTCCCCATTTATAATGCATCAGAGACATAGGACCGAGCTTTCAGTGTTATAAGATAACCTGTTATCAACAGGAAGTAGTTGATATCATTGAGTCAGTGGCAAAGAAACTTGAGGTTTAAATGAGCTGGTGTGGCTTTTTTATAAGCCAATGAGCATTTTCTACCAGACTATATGAAATATCGCAATTAGCTTTGGAATCCCCATTACTCCCAATGAAGGCAACTGAGTGTGCCCAGACTCCACACTGGATGCCAATCCCTGGTATCTGGCAGGTGGTAACTCTTTGGGCCTCAGACACAAGAGATCCAGGGTTGGAATGAGGGAGATGTATTGCCTCCTTCTAGACAGCACCACAGCCCTGTGTAGTGGTGGTGTCTGGTGGGTTGTATCAATTCCATTCATTTGCACTGGGATTTTAATATCTTTTCTTTGGGTTTTCAGATGAAACTAAGTTCACCATCATACCAGAAATCATTTTTGAAGGGGATACGGTAAACATGATGTGTGAAACCGACGTTTTGTCCTCTAACGTGTCCTGGCACCATGTTGAAAGGCACTCTGACATCCAGAACAGCAGCAGATTCTCGGTTTACACCACCGTGCTGAACAACATGACCTCAGTCTCCCGCCTCACGATTTACAACATCACCCAGCGGGATGCAGGTGGGCTTCCAGCCAATGACTGGTGCGGGAAAGGGATAAAGAGCTCGTAAAGAAGCAAACCACGGAAGACACATATAGTGTTTTCCTCTTTGAAGAGAAGTCACCACGCTCAACTTTCCGAAATTAAAAATGAATTCCATGGCATATGAGTAAGCAAAGCTAGCCTTGCAGACAGAAACAGATTTCCACATTTACCAAGGGCTTATGAGTTGAAAACTGAGACAAAAAGCTGGCTTTTGTTCTTAATCCTTATAAAATTGTAAACAGTTTTGTTGAGATCGAATTGACATATAATAAGCTGTACGTATTTAAAAGGTACAGTTTAATGGGTTTTGTCCTAGGTATACTCCTGTGAAACTACCATCCTCCTCGGGGGAGTGAATGTATCCTTCACCCTCTGGCCACTTTTCTTGGATTCCATTGTAAACCCTCCCACCTCCCGCTCTCCTTCCCCAACACCCACCCCAAACTTAAAAGCAGAAGTTTTAAACCTGAACTCTAGAATTTAATAATCTCATTGTAACCCAGATGTCAACAGGGGCATCTCTTTTTCCCTGACTGAGAAGCTGGGTTGCGGACACATGGGTCCTGTTACATCTTTGTTGATTCTGATTTTGCCGCAGAGTTACATAGATGCCAAAATCATCCACGATCTTCTAGGTCTCCAAGGCTTTCCAATTTTTCCTTTCTACCTCTTCCATCCCCATGCCTTTTTTCTTATTAGCAAAGACTGAGATTTCTGCTCCTTCCTTAGAACATCTCTCTACTCATTAATTTGTGCCATCAGAAATGATCTGCATTGACCTTCTGCACTTCTTGAATGTTTCTTTAGGGTTTTCTTAGAGCAAGTCTTGGATGCTTTTGAAAACAATGCTTCGTGAAGTCCTGACATGACACGTGAGATGAGGCTATCATTCGTCTAAGGAAATCCATATACGTAGCAATAAAAAAATGCATTTCTAGGGGCACCTGGCTAATGCAATCGGTTGAGCATCAACTCTTGGTTTCAGCTCGGGTTGTTATCTCTGGGTCTTGAGATTGAGGCCCAAGTCGGGCTCTGTGTTCAGTGCAGAGTCTGCTAGAGATTTTGTTTCCCTCTCCCTTTGTCCCCCCAAACCCCACCCTCTCACCGTCTCAAATAAATATATAAATCTTTTTAAACAAATTCATTTGTTTATTCTATGCAGGTGAATATATTTGCAAGCTGACATTAGATATTTTTGAATATGAGTCCAGAAAAAAAATAGATGTCACGCCCATCCGAATTCTGGCAACTGAAGAAATGAAGGTGACGTGCGACAACAATCCTATATCTTTGAACTGCTGCAGTGAGATTAATGCTAACTGGAGCACAATAGAATGGAAGCAGGAGGGGAAAATAAACATTCCAGGTAAGAATGTCAGATGGCCTTTTGCATATACATTTGTGCCCCTTGGCCAAGTAAAAATGGGAGATGCACTAGATGGGAGAGGAAATGTCAGATGGCTGTTTTTTCCCAAACTTTAGTCTGTAAAAATGTTACTAGGCTTGATGCCAGCTCCAGCTTCGCTATTCTCAAACAACATTCCAAAAATATGTGCATACAAACGTCATGCTTGGATTGTAGACAAGTTCCTAGCTGAGAAGACCTGATGACTTAGGTCCACAGTATCTCCTGCCTGTAGAAAACCTTGCCCCCATCCTCCTTCCCTCTTCATCTTCAGCAAAGGGCTAAGGATGAGGCCATTGGCTTTGTTTCGCAGTCAGACTTGGAACTTTTCTGTATCTCTTCTCTTGGTGTCTGTCCTTCTCACGTCTCGGGCTCTGTCCCACATCCTTCTGTATTACCCAATTCTCTATCTCTGGTTTGTTTGTTTTTACCTCTCTGTGTAGACCTGTTCATCTCTCAAATGTTCCATGTCAATTTCTGATCCTGCTTGACTTCCTTTTAGATCTGAGATATTACTGGAAATTCTCTACCCTCCAGTTTATACTGATGAATGATGGTGATAATAAATTAAAAGAGCGATACTGACTCTGTTTTGTGTAATGGTTTATGATTGACCAATGTTTTAAAAATGTGTTATCACTTTTGAGCACATTGAACCTTGATCACAAGTTTGAAGCTCGCATTTTTTGGCCTCCAGTTTGCAAATAAGGAACTTGAGGTCTACATTGACTTATCCAAGGTTGTCACAATAGGGAAAGTAAGAAAAAAGAAGACTCACCTCAGGTCTTATTTCACAAGACCAGTGTTTGCCTTGGCAAAACTATTTTAGCCGTGCCTGATGAACCAGTGCTGGAGCAAGCTGATCTGGCAGCTTGTTCTGAAGCGGAAGACTTTTTTTGTCTAGAAATTTCATGTAACACGACCCGATCCTTCCTTAAGAAATGACAGTTTTATATGTTCATCTTTACACTAAAATATCTTTAAAGTGAAATGTGGCTTTTCCCATGAAATACATCAGTGTGGTAAGGTTTTCTTTTACAAAGTCTTTGCCATGCTATCAGACTCCATTAAGTTGTAAAAAAATAAAATAGTGATTCGTTTACATGCAACTTATCCTGAGCCCATCTATTCGCAAAGCACATCTCACCTGCTGCTTTAGTATTTTACTTTAAATACTCCGAAGAATGGGAAAGGCATCTGGTAACTGTTGGCACATGATACATTTAGTCACTTCCTTGATTTTTCAGGAAGAGGAGGTGTAGGCACCTTGGAGGAGCTGCCAGATGGGAGAAAGACCTTGCAGAGTCCCTTGGTTCTGACTTAATAAGCGTTCAGCTCTGAGAGGTGAAAACCTTGCCCTCTGGCAGAGGAGCCAGGAAGTCTGCAGAACAGATGCTCAGGGACCTCGCTGTGGCCACCAGTGCTCAGACATTTCTAATGCCCAGTGCAGCCGAAGCACAGGCGGAACAATGGATTTCCTGCCACAGGGCTGGCCTCCCGGGGACCTGCACTGTCCTTCTCTGATGAGCTTAGCCTCTGCCCTGGGCACCTTGCCTTCCTCCTCCCCTTGCAGCTCCCCTGCTCTGAAGCGCTCTCTCGTGCTCTCATTCTCTCTCTCTCTCTCTCCAATTCCACCAGTTCTTTAGCACCCATTTTTCTGGGATCAATAGGAGACAGTCTAGCAAAATAATTCACTCCAAAGCATAAGGAACTCAATGTACCACCTCATCTCAGAAGCATTTCATTTTCAAAACACAAAGGAGGGGCACCCAGGTGGTTCAGTCCATTAAGCATCTGCCTTCGGCTCATGTCATGATCCTGGGGTCCTCCAATTGAGCCCTTTGTTGGGCTCCCTGCTGGGCCAGGAGTCTGCTTCTCCCTCTCCCTCTGCCCCTCATTCCTGCTCATGCTCTCTCTCTCATATAAATAAATAAAATCTTTTAAAACACACACACACACACACACACACACACACAAGGGATAAGACAGAAAATAATCAGCAAGTGATAGAATTTCTAGCGTAAAGAGGGTGGTCTTTTTTGAATAGGAAGGGGCTTCCTTTTTGACTCATTGGGCAGCAACTAATGATACAAATGATAATGGTACAGAAGTAATAGTATCAATACCACTACTACCACTAGTAATGATAGAGATGGTAATAGTTTCTATTATTATTGCAGCATCTAGCCTGACTGTGTGGGGTCTCTGGCTTTGCCTGCGTGGAAAAGGATTGATTAATTGTGGGAAATGAAGAGCAACAGAGTTTGTAATCTGACTGTAGCTGTTATACGGTGGGATGAGAAAAAATAATGGAGCCTTAATCCCCTCCTTGCCCACAAGTTAGAGCAGTTCCCAGATGAGTTCATAAACTTCCTCGTGGCCCTGCCTACCATACTCCTGTGGCCCATTATCACGTGGAGTGTTCATAAAACAACTGAATCGTGACAAGAGGGTGCCGGCTCCCTCGTGGCTGTGACATTGCAGGACATGAAAGGAACAACTTTAAACTCCACAGTCCCCTTACTTGCATCTTTTCTTCCTGATTGCCCCATTGAAATGTTTAAGCATATATTATCGGGTGTGCTTGCATGCTGTCTCAAATGGTTTGGGCTTGGTTTGGTTTGGTTTGGTTTTTCTGCTGCCAAACAGGGCATCGGTAAGATATAATGAAGGGAGAATGGCTGTTTTTCTTTACTGAGTAGAAATCAGTCTGTGGCTTTCAAGACACTTGATGAAGTGCCTAGTCTAGAGGCCAGCTGGCTTCAGGGTTTGAAGTGAGCCCTAAAGAGAGAAGCAGCTGGAAGTGGTACATGGCATCTGAGGACGCCAGAGGCAGTGTTCTCCAACCGAGCTGCACGTGAGGGTCACCCCAGAGGTTTGTGAAACAGTCCGGCTGCCAGGGCTCTACCCCAGAGAAACCATGCCAGGATCTCTGGGTTTGGGGTCCAGGTGATGTGGTTTGATGTGGGGTCCATGAGCCAATGGCCAAGAAAGAATTCTTGAGCCATTTTTGGTGCTAAAAGGTGGTTTTATTAAAGCAGAGGGACAGGACCCATGGGAAGGAATTGATGCACTGGGGTTGTGAGGAGCAATTGGTTGTATACTTTGGAGTTGGGGAACATAAAGACGAAGGAAGTTTCCAAAAAAAGATTTTCATATGTTGAAGAAGACTCACAGGATCCTGAAGCCCTGACTATTGTCAGGCTAAGGTTGTTTTTTCCTCCGGCAAGGCATTAACATTAAGATTGGGAGCTTCCTGCAGGAAGCTTTGCCTGGCTTAAGTATTTGCCAGTGAGCTGCAGGTTATAAGGCAACCGAACTTTATCTGCATTTATTTTGCCTTTGTCCCCACATCACAGGCAGTGGTATAGCTTCTTAAATTTCACTGGAGATTTTATTGGGCAAAGGGGAGTGAGGACCACGCATTTAGTCCAGTTCTTCATTTTACACAGGAGACACTGAGACTTTCTGTGCACTGCCCAGGATCTCTCCCTGACAGTAGCGAGGCATGCCCCGCCCCAGCCTTGCTCTTTCTCCCCCTCCATGTTTCTCTATGTGTTCCGAATGAGCCATGGATAAATTTGATTTTATATAGTGATTCCTCTACTTGTGGGAATGCCCACGGAATTGGATAAAAGAAAAAGAGAGAACTTGAGCCAATTACTCTGTTCTGGAAAAAATTTTCTTACGGGCCTGTGCTCTCCAGGAGGATAATACCTAGTCCTGAAGAGCCACAATCCCAGCTCTGCCATGTGTCCTCTTCCTGACACAGGGCCAGTGACTCTCACTTTTGTCCATTAAATATTGATAATGGTACTCATTTTTCCAAAATTTTGTGTGGTAAAAAACCAAGATGATAAATGTAAACAATTAAAATAAAGTTGAATACACTGAATCTGCCACAAGAACTGTTTTCTGATAATGTTGATAGCTTTAAAACCCATCCTTTCGTTTTTCCTCAGTGTGATGGGAAATCTTCTGTGGAGAGTTTGCTTCTGTTGAGAACCAAACCTGTGATCGCAAGCCACCTCTTCTCCAGAAAGCGCAATACCAACTTATTAGCTGCATTCAGTACTTTCTAGAGCAGGACCCTGAGGGGCAAAGACCCTGGCCCTGGGTACTGGGGCAGTGGGGTACTAGATGGATACAGTGTGAATGCTGCCAATCAGAGATCCTGCTTTTGTTTTCTGAGTATACCATCTCTTTGGAGGCCTTCTGTACCTACAGGTATGAGCCTCACAGAATGACAACATAACTCCCCTCCACCCCATCAACACTCCCTTTCCTGTTTGTCCCCTGAAAGGCAAGCCACAGATTCTGTAATTTTTTCCCACCAGTGATTTTCCAACTTAACTGTAGAAGCTTTCTTCAAGCAAAATCTTGTATGGTTGTGTGATGCAGGGTTTCTCAACCTCAGCCCTAGTGACATTCGGGGCTGGATAATTCTTTGCTGAGGGGAGCTGTTCTGTGCATTATAGGATGTTTATCAGCATCTTTGGCCTCTGCTCACTAGATACCGGTAGAACCCCCAGCTGTAACAATCAGAGCTGTCTCTGAACAATGCCAATGTCCCCCAGGCAGGTAAAAACACCCCCTGGTTGAGAACCATATGCCTGGTATGCAAAGCAGGCTATAGTGGAGCCACTTGAGTTATGAATGGGATTAGGGGCTTTTTACCACCCCACCCCCACCCCACCTGGCCTGGCTCCTGAAGCAGGCTACTAGACCACATTCTCCAAGGTGAACTGATTTGCACATACAACTGTACCCCAGAATACTCCAGCCACCATTTCTTTTAAGACCTAGAGCAAACCTCCATTCCTCTCTGAAATCTCCCCTAGTCTCCAAGAAAACTCCCCTGCTTCAACCTCCATAATATATTTATTTCCCTCTTATGAAACCTCTCTGCTATGCATTATAATTTTTTCTGTACATCTCTTTATATTATCCATTCTGGAAACTCATTGTCCTGCACATCAACTTGACAGCAAGGCTGGGCCTCAAAAGATAAGTAAGCATCAACAGGAGGAAGAAGAAGAAAGGGATTGTTCTAGATGTGAATATAGCCATGAGGGTGTGAAGCTATAGGACACGTTGAAGGCCCAGAACAAGATGTGGTTTTTTTTTTGTTTTTTTTTTTGTTTTGTTTTGTTTTGTTTTGTTTTTTTTAATTTTTATTTATTTATGATAGGCACACAGTGAGAGAGAGAGGCAGAGACACAGGCAGAGGGAGAAGCAGGCTCCACGCACCGGGAGCCCGACGTGGGATTCGATCCCGGATCTCCAGGATCGCGCCCTGGGCCAAAGGCAGGCGCCAAACCGCTGCGCCACCCAGGGATCCCAAGATGTGTTTTTTTTAAGAGAGGGTTATATAATGAGATAAAGGGTACAGAGGCAGATTGAAATTGAATAAATACACATACCATACTTAAGGAGATTCCATCTTATTTTGTGCACAATGGTAAGATTTAAAGCTAAAAGGAGAGAAGTCAGATGATCAGAACCGAACTTTAGAAACACAGTCTTTAAGGTATGTAGCCAATACAGATCGAAGGGGCAAAGAACTGAAAATAGAGATCCAGTTTCAACTGGATATAATTGGCAGATAACAGAAAATGCGGCGGGGTGAGAGACCATGGGTTGGAGTGGATAAGACAGTGCTGAGATGTTTCAGAGGAATAAACCAGATGCTTTTTACAGCCAAATGGAAATGAAATGTGAAGAAATGCTTTAACAATTAGTTAAAGATGACTTTGCGACTTTTAATTCTGGGAGCTGCCAGGGGCAAGAGGAGAAACAAAAAATGTGCAGGCTTTGTTAAGGGAGAAGAAAGATCGGTTCTTAACTGGACATGTTGAGTTGGAGATACCTAAGATACAAAACTGGCATTTGGGAATTTGCTTCTAGAGTTTACAACAAGAACATTTCTCTTATAGATAGAGTCAGGAGCCATCCAGATATAGGATCCAAAATAGGAGCCATGGATGTGAATGACATTGTCCAGTTAGAGAGTGGAGAAAAAACTAAGGAAAGAGTGAATATCACAATGCTTGGGGAAAAGGAACATTGGCATTGGTGAAGGGAACAGAAGGAAAAGACACAGCGAAGGAGACCCAGAAGGGGGAATGAGGAGAAGATAAGCAGGAGAGACTTATGGAATCAAGCAAGCCAAGTGACAGGGAAGGTGGCCCACGGAAAGGGATGCTGGGTAGTATGAGAAGAAGCCACTGGATATGGGAGAGAGGACATCACAGTTGGTCTTAAAGGAACACCTGAGGTGGCATTTAGGGGGGAAAAGACAGATCACATTGGTTTGGTGGAAGTAAAAGACCATAGATAGTGAATACAAGACCCACATGGTAGGAGGAGGGGAAGGAAATACAGTGCTGGCTAGGGGAGCTTTCAGGTTGAGGAAGGATTGTTCTAGGAAAGAAAGGCTTGGGTAGATTGGGTGGTTGATGTGAAAGAACACAAGGTAAAATTAAAGTCACAAGGGACAGGAAAGATAAAGAGTGGAATGAGGTCCTGGAAGAGGTAGAAGAAGTGGGTTTTCAAAAAACAAGTGGAGAGATAAGCCTTAGAAATGAAGACTTCCTCTGAGCTAGGAGTGCATCCTATCAAGTGGGTGAAGGTGGAAATTGATGTATGGGGACTGGGGAGGAAAACTGGTTACATGGCAGTCAAAATATTTCAGACCTCAGTGATCATCCAGGCAAGGCTGGAAAAGATGATGCATTTATGTTGGAATTAGTCAGAAGGCTTACTCTTTTTCTTTGATTTTTGGAAGTTTGATTGACAGTGTTTGATTGGAAGGCCTTAAGAGGACATGCTGTTAGGCAGGGTTAGAGAAGAGAGACCAGAGGGACTGGAATAGAAGAATATCACAGGAGGGAGTTAATGAGGCATTGGAAGAAGGAAAGATGGCTGGGTGGCATGGAGTCTTGGGACCGGAAAGGAAAATTTGGAAGAGGAGGTATTTTGAAGGGGGAACTGCTGCTAACCTGAGAAAGCAAGAAGTTGAAGCTTCCATGAAAATATATAGATTAATAAGAGAGGACAGGTTCTGATGGAACTTCTCTTAGATGAATATCAGATGTTCCAGACTTCTTTCACCTTTCAATAATAATGGTGTAAAAATCTGTCATCTTTTTCCTTGTGGTTGAAATCAAATCCAAACAACTTACTTCTCTTTTTTAATTATTGTTTTTCCTACCCCAGTGACCATCACTAATGGTCTGTGTTAGGGGCAGGCCCTGACCAGGTGCCATTCTAAGTGTTTCTGTATATTAACTCATTTGATGTGACTACAATTGGGCCTATAGCTATGATTAGTTGTCCCCATTCTGCATCTGGAGAAGCTGAAGCACAGAATAGTTTAGTGACTTTTTCAACACCACCCTTCTAGTGAGTGGTAGTTTGGGATCTGCAGCCAGGCAACCCAGCTCCTGAGTCTGCAGACCTACCCACCTTACCATACTCCTGCTCCAAAGAGAGGAAATCTGATTTAAATAATAGCTCCTTTTCACTGATTTGGCCTCTTTGCTCTTAAGTTGGAAGAGTCAGCCAACTGTGATAGCAAAAGAACTGCTTATGTCACTGCAGGCAACCCTGAAACTGACCTAGAGTCCAGCTGCAGCAGATACACCCTCAAGGCAGACGGAACCCAGTGTCCGAGTGGGTCGGCTGGAACCACGGGCATCTTTGTGTGTGAGTTCATCAGCACCTACGGAGCCAGAGGCAGTAAGAGCATAGAAGTGACGTTCATCTCTGTGGGTAAGAACTCTTTCACTAGAATCTTTAGCCTGGCACCTGAAGCCAAGGGCTGTCAATCCCTTGGGAATATCTATGAACAATAAAGCAGGGCTTCCCCTGGTAGAAGGAGTATGATGGGAGTAAATCTCAAGTGGAAGACAGAAGAGGATTTCCCTCTTTCCCATTTGAATTCAGATAAAGTCTTCAAAAAAAAAAAAAAGAAAGAAAGAAAGAAAGAAAAAAAGAAGGATAAGGCTATGAACCCATGGCTGCAGGGAAGGAAAGGCCCACATAGCACTGATAAGGCAAGAATGGACTGGAAAGTAATTTTGCACCCGGGTTAGTTCTGTTTAATCATTGAATTTATAATGAGGGTAGCACCCCTACTTTTCCCCTTTCCACTCATGGTCCCATCCTCCTTCCCTTGCATTCTGATAGCCTGGCTCATTGGCCACCACCAGCAGGTGAAGACCTGCCCTGTCATCCCTTCTCTCCCACTCTACCTATTCTAGAGAGAGTGCTGCAGAAAGCTTTAATAATCTGGTACTCTACGGTTATTTTATACTTGTCCTGAGAGTTTTTTGGTCTTTTGACTAAAGTCTTTCGACTGAATTAGACCTCTTAAAAGTGCCATTTCTTCTCCTCATGCCTTAAAACATTATAACTTCACCCCTATCTGTGAAATCGGGGCAGTCAAACTTGGTTTTCCTCAGTATCTGACAGAAAATGAACAACTTAGGTAAATCATCAGACCCCCTTGAACAATTTGGAGAAAGGGTGATATAAACAATATCTCTTACTTCTTTTCACGATTGCTACTCTCATGACTTAGCATTTTTATAAAGATTAAGATTGCACTTATCAACGATAAGTTCATGGGTCTGTTGAGCAGTTTGCAGTTTTCTATAAGGAGAGTGCTCATACACTTTGAGTTTCGACTCAGAGTTCTCTTGATTAGGTGGGCTTTTGACTGTCATAGAAACATGGTTAGCCTTCACTGAAAACCACTGGTCTGGTAGTTTGGATCTTATCTGAGAATCAATAGAACCAGATTCATGGTTCCATGAGCCTCTACCTTTCCATGCTCAGAAACCACCAAACCTTAGGAAGACATCGCTACACCAGATCCCTATAGCCAGAGAGGGCATTGGGAGGGATACAGCAATCCGTGATGTGTGACTAGGGAACTGCCTCTGAACGTTGGGATCCCAGCTTCTAGAGGCCACCATGGGAAGGCTTGATTTCTTCTGATTGTGATTAAGAGCCAGATTTTATACTGATGGGAAAAGCAGGCCAGGATCAATGGGCTCAAGGCATGAAACTGTTCATCTATAGAAGATAAAACAAATGGCATTTTGAAATGTCAATGACACACTCAAAGAAGAGTAGAAAGATAGAAGCAGAGGCAAAAAAAAAAAAAGTGGAATGTTCATATAAGTTCTTACATTTGTGTCTTCTTAACATTCTTGATGAATAATTCCTCATTAATTATTCCTCATGAATAATGTCCTCATGTGTGAGGATATTTTCATAAGGAGGAGTAAATGTAGAAAAACTAATAGTTAAGGTACCTATCTCTCCCAGTTTGCCTGAGACAGTCCTGTATAATTATTTGGGCAATAAATTCTACAATCTCTCTACTTCATATGTAGTTCTAGAAATTACTCTTTGGCTTAGTAAGTGTTGACTGTGTACGCATGCAGTAAGTGTTGACTGAGTAAGCATGCTCAGTGCTAAATTCTGGGGAAGGAGAGTTTACACTTTTATGGAGAAGAGATAAAGAGAGAAGTTAAAATACAACACATTAGTATTTTAAAAGTGTTTAAAAGGGTGGAGAATGGAGCTGCTAAAAAGACGGAGCCATCGGCATGCAAGAGGTTGGAGGGAAGCTTGGGTTAAGTCAACATCCCTAAGTTTGCAACCTTTTGCCCTGCTGATCATCAGGCGATAATTCCAGCCACAAAGGGGAAGTGCACGAGATCCTCAGGCATGATACGGAAATGAGTACAGTTCAGAGCACCACCGGGAACAGCCTAGAAACAAGTAAAGCCCAGGAGCAGCAAGGTACCAATCCCACATTGACACAAGTGGAGTCAGGACGGTCCATTGCTTTCTGCCTGTCTTAAATTTCACTCATGTGTCGATGTCACCAGAAACACTAAACATTGTGCTTGTTGTTGGTTTTTCTTTTGTCTGTTTTGTTTGCATTCTTTCAGCCAACCTAACAATAACCCCGGACCCAATTTCTGTTTCTGAGGGACAAAACTTTTCCATAAAGTGCATCAGCGATGTGAGTAACTATGATGAGGTATACTGGAACACGTCTGCTGGAATTAAAATATACCAAAAGTTTTATACCACGAGGAGGTTTTCTGATGGAGCAGAGTCAGTGCTGACAGTGAAGACTGTGACCCGGGAGTGGAACGGTGAGAGCAAGAGCAAGACCCCAGACCCTATTCTGCTGCCTGGGCCCCTGAAAATATCCTGTAAGAGGGACCAGACCTGGATGGCCTGTCCTGGGACATGCCTGTGTCATCACACTGCATACAAGAGCCCTTTAGGGGAAGATGTTACCATTTCCATTTCACAGGTGTGGAAATGAAGGCTCAAAGAGAATAACAAATGCTCCTAAGCTTCTACATCTTAAGTTGCAGAGCCTGTTCTGGAACTTGACTCTCTGATTCAAGAGCATGAAGTTAAGAGAGTTGTTTTATTATTTATTTATTTATTTATTTATTTATTTATTTATTTATTCATTCATTCATTCATTCATTCATTTTTATTGTATTTTTTTAAAGATTTTATTTATTTATTCATGAGAGACGCACACACACACGGAGAGAGAGGCAGAAACAGAGAAAGAGGGAGAAGCAGGCTCTATGCAAGGAGCCCGATGTAGGACTCAATCCTGAATCCCGGTATCACACCCTGAGCCAAAGGCAGACGCTCAACCGTTGAGCCCCCCAGTAGTCCCTGTTTTTTTTATTTTTAAAGATTTATTCATTTGCTTGTTTAAGAGAGAGAGAGCACAAGCAGGAGGGGCAAAGAAAGGGAAAGAGAATACCAAGCAGGCTCCCCACTGAGTGTGGAGTCCCATGTGGGACTTGATCTCATGACCTGAGGACCTGAGCCCAAACCAAGAGTTAGACGCTTAACTGACTGAGCCACCCAGGCACCCCAAGAGGTTTGGTTTTAAAAGTAATTTTACCAGACTTTTGGGAGTTTTTCATCCAATCATGATACCAAAAAAGAAAAAAATCTAAGTAAAGGATTTATATGCCTGGTTCCAAAGAAAGGAACATTTGTATTTCATATTTATCTCTACACATTATTTATGTTGAAAAGAAATGCAAATTTCATATTTATCTCTACACATTATTTATGTTGAAAAGAAATGCAAATTCTGATTGTAGAATTTAATGCATTTCCTGTTATTTGGAGGGAATAAAAGATAATTTAGTAGAATCTGCAATAACAGCTGACATTCGTTGAGCTCTTAATATGTGATAGGTGCTGTCCTAAGTGTCTGAGTGGATTAGTTTGTTTAAAACAATAAGCCTAGAAGACAGTATTATTAGTATCCTGGTTTTACAGATGAAGAAACTGAAGCCCAGTGAGGGTAAGTAAAATCTTATCTGGTGGTTATATATCTGGTGAATGGTATAGAGGTTATATATCTGGTGAATGGTAGAGCCAGGGTGAAACTGAGACTGTCTGGTTCTAGTGGCCAACTGTTGACCACTCCATTCTGAAGCCTTTCATTAACTATAAGGTTAATTAGTCCAGGTCTTTATTTGTTCATATAAGGCCTTGGCAACGTTGTAGAAATAACCAGTCATTGTGTGGCTGGCCCTGGGAGTATAGATTCAGGAGCTATGCTGAACTTGTATCTACTCTGTCCAATTGCTCTTTCCTACCAAGGAGGAACCATACCTGGGGAGGAGCCGTAACCTTTCCAGTAACATAAACTATTTAACAGTCCCATACTTGGGTACTGAAAGAATTTCTTCTCATCTAAATTAACTGCACTTTTATTTTATATTGAATTTCAATTTCCCTTCCTCCCAAAAGCAATAGAAAGGGGTTGGTTTTCTGTGATTGTTCCACCTGTTTTTCCCTCCAGCTAGTTGCTGCTCTGGCTCCTCCAGGGTTGGGGCAGAGAGAGGGAATGTAAAGAAAATCAAAGGGTCTTACTAAACTGTAGATGTTGTAATAATCTTCCTATACTGTCCTAAGGCTGCTGTTCAGGTAGCACCTTATCGTCTACTGGGCTCTGGCATAACGTCCTCTGGGAGGGATGCCTGGGTGACTCAGTGGTTGAATGTCTGCCTTCGGCTCAGGTCATGATCCCGGGGTCCTGGGATTGAGTCCTGCATTGGGTTCCCTGCATTGAGCCTGCTTCTCCCTCTGCCTATGTCTCTGCCTCTGTGTGTGTGCATCTCATGAATAAAAAAATAAACTTAAAAAAAAGAAAGGAAAAAGGAACTGTGATTCTATGCCTAAAAGGCTGTATAACTTTAAATAAGCCACTTAATTTTATTTAAAAGTAAGTGAATACTTAGACTATCGGTTGGTCCTTCAAATACGTAGAGAATCCAGAAGAGTTGATCAAACATTTTCTCTTCCAGTGTCCAGGAAAGTGTGATGTGCCCTTGCCCATGCTTACTACTACAGGGAGCAGTAGTAAGCCTCTGCTGAACCTTCCTGGCCAATGCTTCTGTGGAGCAATGATTACATTCCATCTCATTTTTTGTTTCCTTCCACTCAGGAACCTATCACTGCATATTTAGATACAAGAATTCATACAGTGTCGTAATGAAAGATGTGACCGTTTACCCACTGCCTCTAGAGCCAAACATCATGGTTGATCCTCTGGAGGCTACAGTTCCCTGCAAGGGTTCCCATCACTTCAGATGCTGCATTGACGAGGATGAGAACTACAGAGTGACTTTCCAAGTGGATTCCTTATCCTTTCCTGCAGGTAAGACATGAATTGCTGCATGGTGAGGACATATTACTTCATTACTGTAGAATCTCAAAATTTCCTGTTAAAATAGAGGCCAAGAGACATGAGGATTGCATTAGTGATAGAATATAACTGTGTGAACGCCACAAACCTTTCTTACCTTCTGTCATACTGTGTGGCCCAAGGCTTGTTGGTCTATGGCAGAATTTGAGAGCCTGTGAGGGTGGAGCCCATGGGTTTTAGTGGAAGCTATTGAAGACAGTGTTAAGATACTTTCACAGGCCTCTGCTTCCTCAGTCTATCGGGTGTTCTGGTGGTCCCTCCCTCCATGCTATGAATCAGCATGCTATAAAAGCACCACAAGAATCCCTTTAAATGCACAACTGAGCATCCAAGAAAGTAAGAGAAATAACCATGGGCCAAAACTATTAAGAAAAAGAAAAATAGAAATGCTTTAGCTACTGCTGGGGCTTCTTTGAGGGCATCGGCCAGTAGGAGAAACCCAGAACCTTGCAGTGACTATGACACCCTAAGTCACCAGCACAATGTCAGGACCCTCAGAGGGTGACATGCTCACTCAGCAAGAGAAGCAGAAAAACAAATTTGTCTGCCATGGTTAAGAGCTTGGTCTCATCTCAGGGTGAGCAAAATTCTCCCCCCAAAATTCCAACTGCTCTGCCCCCACTGGGGTTTGGGTTTGAATTTATACTGCCTGTGTGGCCCAGGAACTCCAAGCTGAGGAGTAACTAAAGTAAAGTGCATAGCGCCCATGGGTAGCACCCAATGGTAGCTGGCAAAAAAAGAAATTCAAATCCTCTATGGTAGAATGTACCCTCAAATCCAGAAGCCTCAGGATTCCAGATACCTCAGAATTCCTACAGGTTAAGGTCAACCAAATATGAGCTCACAACCCCAAATCCCAAAACAGAGATACCTTCATAGAAGGGATTTACAAGCTCATTTATTTTTTGAACAGTTACCTATGGGGACATGCTCAATGCAAACACCATAGAAGGCAATGAAAAGGGGACAGAAGAGTTGGGGCACATATATTACTATCCAGCTGGAAGGGTTCATGTCATAAAGACAATGCATATAGCATGCAATTTCCAAAATGAGCAATGCAGATCAAAAGAGCACTGGAAGTTCAGAAAAGCAGGGCCCAGTAGAGATGAGAATTTAGAGAAGGCTGTATAAAAGGAGGATATAGAATCCATCTGGTCACTGAAGTATTTAAGCATTTCAATATTTTTGTGTTTAATGTGCATGCATTCAGTGCTCTCTATGTGCCAAATACAGAGCTAGGCATAGGGAGATGCAATGATAAATAAGACCAGGTGCTCCTCTCCAAGTCTTTATGGTCTAATAGAGGAAACAGACCCATAAAGAGGTGATTCTAAACCAATGCGGTGAAGGCAGGACAGGAGAAACGCACAGGGCATGACAGGTTTTGGAGAGGCAGAGTGAAGAAAAGGGATGCTGAAAGGCATTCTGATTATCCAAACTGTACGGGCAGAGATTTGGAGTTATGAATGGTGGACATAGAGCGTAGGTGAGCACCATGTAAGTATGGACAGGCTTACTTCAAGGCTGGAGGCATTTTTAAAACTACATCAAAAATTAATGTAGCGCATGCCTTGGAAGAGTTTGGACATGTTTATCCATATTGGATCAGTTTAACAAAATGTGTGCTTTGGATATTCATCTTGTGACTTAATTCTTTCAATAATTCTATCTCAGAAAAAGAAGTTAATGGCAAGCAAGTGTGCTACAAATACAAGTTCATGGCAAGGACATTAGTTTCCTGGTGTCCAAAAAAGCTGGACATATTTTGTCACTTTACCAATGCTGCTAATAATTCAGTCCGGAGCCCATCTATGAAGCTTAATGTGGTTCCTGGTAAGAGCATTTGAAATTATTTTAAAATGTGATAATCATGAGCAGGGATTCATTTACTCATTCACTCCCTCATTCACCCATTCAATAAATAGATGTTAAGCACTTTCATGTGGCAGCTCTTGGGCTAAGGGTGGGAGATCTGAAACAAACAAACAAACAAACAAACAAACCCTAAGCCATGTGGACTAGCCTCAGGTGCAGGGGAAAGGTGGATGTGATAGATAAGTGATCACATCTAATGTGGTAAGGGCTGAACTAGAGACCCTAAGGGTTGTCAGAAGAGGCTGCCAGGTTTCACTCTCCTGGTGATAGTGGGGAGGAAGTGATCAAGAAAGTCTTAAGGATGAAGCTCTATTTTAGTGAAGTCTGAGAGGCAAAGCACTATACTGAGCAGTGCACTAGTCTTTATGGGGCTAAGTCCCCTTTGAGGTTTCAGCAAAGGAAGGGTGTCCCCATTAGACCTGAGGACACGGCTACATTTAAAGAGTCAATCTAAAAAATAGGCTACTGTCTTTCCCATTCTTTGTCATCACTGAACCAATATCCCTCCACATAATCTTTTCAAGGTAGGAAGTCATGGTTTATGGCCATTTCTGTAATAGCCCATGACCAAGAACTCTCCTCAGGAGCAGCATAGAGGAAAGTGAATAAAGGATTGTCCTGGGCTTTCACCAGAAGCAATACCCCCACCCCCCGAGAAATCTCTGTAATAGGACCTCTGATATCTGAAGGAGTCATGGCTCTGTCACCAATCGTGACAGAGGTTTACTGAGGGATTTGTGGTAATTATCACATGTGTTGGTAACTGAGCCCTGGACATCAAAGTAGGAAGCAATTTAGAGTTCCTTGTCTCTCTGAGTCACTGTCCCCTGACCCTACCAAGCACACTTTCTACAGGGGTAGCCAAGATCATTTCTTCACTGTCCCCCATGCCTCTATCTTCATAAAGGCACTGGCATATTTGATTGATTTATCTTTGTTCTCCTTTTTTCTCATACCAGGTATGATTCATCTTCCTTTACCCTAGTAGAAATTACTTACATATTTCAAGATTTTATACAATGACTGAGAACTCAATTAATGCTAAATTTGTAAGTTGGTGAGAAAGGGATCTGCCCATCAGAGAATCAAGGTTCCCTGGAGATGAGAGATTCTACAACAAATGTCATTTTCCTGTTCAAGTCTGGTCTTCAGTGGATGTGAAATAGAGTCACCTCTAAGGGAAGCCAGAAGGAACAAATGTTTACAAACATTGCTTAGAATATTCAGGTCATGGGTACCTGAAATTCCCACTATTCATTATATATTTGAATTAAGGCAGTGCTCCTCAACCTTGGTTGCACACTGGAATCACTGGGGAAAGTTAGAGAAATAGCCAATGCTTAAATCCCAGCCCCAAGAGGTTCTTAGTTATTTGGGCTGGAATGAACCTGGATATTGGTATTTTCCAAGTTCCCCAGGTAATTCGAATATGCCAGAGTGGAGAATCCCTTGGATTAAGGCGTTATGTCCCTAAGATTCCAGGTAACCTGATTATCTCTTATCTGGATGAGCACACATTAAGCGATCATGATTTTTCCATTGCTTCAATTTTACAGGCAGCAGAGAAAAGATTCCCAGGCATTGGAGGATGGGGATGAGGCATAGAAGAAATAAATTCTGTTAGGAAAAGCAAGTGCAGGTGAAAGTCAGATTTGTGTCAAAAGCACTAAAAGGGGCTTTGGGAAATCAGGCACAAAATGAAGAAAGGGGGTAATTCTGAAGAGGTCACTGAAACTAAAGAGAAAAATGAATTCAAACATCAACATTCTAGCTAGGCCTGACTGACCGTATTTTGACGATCTTTTGTCCTCCTTTCAAATTGTCCATTTTATTTCCATGTTTCCAATGCAGGAAAGAACATCATGTGCCGAGATCCCGTAATAGGTGTTGGGGAGCCTGGAAAAGTCATCCAGAAACTCTGCCATTTCTCAAAAGTACCAAACATCTCTGGAGGTCCTACTGGAGGGATCATAACTTACAAATGTGTAGGCTCCCAATGGGAGGTGAAGAAAAATGACTGCATCTCTGCCCCAATAAATAGTCTGCTCCAGCTGGCCAAGGTGATCCTGAAGTCTTTGACTCCAAGCTCTTGATGGGGAGATTTGTCTAGCTTATCGTATTTCTTAGCAAATAGGTCGTGGGATGCTTTGTGTTGTTTCCAAAACTACTTTTATTTGTTTAATTCCAAAGAAGATGCAATCCTAGAAATGCTTTACATTTTTCTTAAGTTCAAATATGGAGACAACAAAATATGTACTCTGCTCTGGGACCAGCTGTACCTTGACCTCTCAGTGCTGTGTTTCTATTACTTCCAAGGTGCAGGTAAAATTATCCTCTCTTACCATTCTCCTTTGAATAATCTTGGTATCTAGCAAGCAGCTCTAATCTTTTCAGAAATAGAAGAAACATAAAAAATAATTTCATCCGTGCAAACAAAATGTGCTTGGACTTTATTATAGGTCTGAGATTTCTTCCATCTTTAGAGGTAACCTTTGGTTATGAGAGATAGAATTAGCCTGGCTCTATTACTTAGAAGAGAGGTTCCTGACATGGGGTAGGGGAAAATTTTTTTCTTTTCATAAAAATAAATAAACGTTACCTCATACTTAAGCTGTCAAGAGTAGAGCCTCCTAAAATGCTATCAATTACAATAAATAAATACTGATGAGGCAACTAGTGGAGTTATAGTTAATGACATTGTTAGACAAGTGGTCCCAACAACTCTCACCATTGGAAAAAGAATTAAGAAAAAGGAGTGATATTGGTTTGTGTCTCATCTAATTATATCCTGTCTCTCCTCTTGTCTTACACAAATTCATTAAAATACCTATTATGGGGACACCTGAGTGGCTCAGTGGTTGAGCGTCTTCCTTCAGCTCAGGGCGTGATCCCGGGGTCCTGGGATTGAGTTCCACATCGGGCTCCCTGCAGGGAGCCTGCTTCTCCCTCTGCCCATGTATCTGCCTCTCTTTATGTGCAAAGCATTATTGTAGGTGCTATCAGGGTAAAGAGACCAAATCAGAATTTCATCTCTGATTTGTTAGAGGACATAATCCATTTGGGTAGTTCTGTACACATTATTTTTGCTTAGGATAATCAGGAAGCTCTGTTTGAAAGCCTTGGTCTCTGAGTTGGTGTTTGATGAGGATACATCAGTAATATGAATTTTCCTAATCGAGAAAGATAGAAATATTATAATTTGAAATCAATTTTGGGCTTTGGCCCCAATTCTAGATACTTTGATACATTTTCAATGGAAAAAGGCCCTGTTGGTCTATCATGCTCCATTAAGTTTATCTGTTCAACATATATTTATTGAATACTTACTATGTGCCGATTTATGACTTATACTATGTTAGACATCATAGTATATCAGAAGGAATATAATACATTTCAAATTATTAAGGAGCTTATAATTTAACTAAAGAGATATTGAAATTAAAACACAAGATGACATTGGTAGAAATGTCGAAAATGTAAAGTGTGTTAAACAACAAACGCTTTACAGGGGCACCCGTGTGGCACAGCCCATTAAGCATCTGACTCTTGGTTTCAGCTCAGGCCCTCATCTCAGGTTCATGAGATCAAGCCCCACTTTGGGCTCTGCACTGAGCATGGAGTCTGCTTGAGATTCTCTCTTTCTCTCCCTCTACCCCTCCTGCTCATGCTCTCGCTCTTAAAAAGATAAACAAATAAATCTTTTAAAAACAAACAAACAAACAAACACTTATGCAGTCAGATAAAGAAACTCCCCTGGGTTGGAATACTCATCAAAGTTCTTTATGGAGAAGGTCGAATTGGAATTCATTCTTTAAGCAAGGCTTAGATAATTAGGAAACAGAAGTGTGATCATTATAGATGGGGTGACCATATAATTTACTATCCAAATAAGGACACATTTTGAGAATAAAAAGAGGGCATTAGTAATACTTACACTGAGACAGTGGATATAAAACAGAATTGTCTCAGGAAAATTGGGATTGAGAGTCCCCCCTCCTAATGGTCAGCAAAGTAAGTCAGAGAAAGCAGAGTAGCAAATGTGCTTCCATTCAGACCATCAAGGGATAATTTTACTCAATTTTAATCTAGTTCCCTAGGAATCACATCTACTTTCCTTTTTCTTTAACTAGTCATCAGGTTGACATGTGTTTTACTGTTTCCCTTCTATGTGTGAGGTCTTATTCTATTCTGAATAGCACACACATTAAATTAAGAGATAAGTCATCTTATAGGATATATTTATAGGAATGGAGAAGAGAAGAAACCACAGATGTAAGAGATTTTCTTCATGGGTAGATCAGCAGGATTTGATGACTGGACTGATGGCATGTTTTTTGTTTGTCTGTTTGTGTTGGCTTTTGTTTTACTAGGCTTTGACCAAGAGCCCCACTCAGGATAAGAAGCTCCCAACATACCTAAAGGATCTTTCTATTAGCACAGGCAAGGTAAAACATGAAGTCAGCTCATTTCCTGGGAGCCTGGGAGCCATCGTTAACATCCTTGATTTGCTTTCAACAGTTACAACACAAGTGAATTCAGAGATGATGATGGTGAGTTTGTTTAGACCTTATAGGAGCTTTGGGTCTCATCTTTTCATCCCTTGGGACTTGTGGTCAAGAAATATAACTCCTCCCCATTGCAGCTCCTTCTTTGTCTTTTTCAGAGCAGTACTCTGGATATTAGGGTCACATAGTATGCCTTGTGCTTTGTCAGCTATGGTTTTTAGGGACACAGGGAGTGATTCTAGTATTCATCTGGGGAACTTAAAAAGATTTCTTTAGCGAATCTCCGTCTTAGTGTCTTCATTAAAATAGAATGAATTCTTACCTGCTTTGGAGAAAACCAGGAATTAACAGATTTTCAGAATATGTATAAGGTGGGACTCTCAGTGGTCTAGCATTAAACATGAACTTTGAAGCAATCGGGGTTTTGAGAGGAGTCACCCAGAATTCAAATGAAGAGTTCAAATGATGAGCCTTCAATGAAAGGATACTTGTAGTGGTAAAGCCAGGGATAAAAAAAGCAAAACATAGAAGCCAGTACTACTCTGAGGACTAAAGGGGAAAAGAGAGGAGCCTACAGTGGAGGGAGAACCAGGCCTTAGAGGAGGCATTGCTAGCAAGAGCAACAGAACTATCACCAAAGATGTGCAGAAGACATTATGTGTGTATAGGGGGTGAAGGGGTGAGGGCAATGGGTAGTAGGAAGATATATTTCAATTTCTTTCTTCTCCCACCCTCCCATCTCTACCAATGCTTCCCAGTGGCCAAACCTAGCCAGAAGCATCTGGCAAGCAGCTTGGGTAACAAGGGTCCAAGGAGGTTATTGGACCTCTTATAGTGAGTGCAATGAATTCCCACAAACTGGGTGGCTTACTGTGAGAGGAACTTACTTTTTCTCTCATGGTTCTCAAAGCTAGAAGTCTGGAATCAAGGTGTCTGTCAGACCACGTTCCTTCCAAAGTCTCCAGGGGAGACTTTCTCTGCCTCTTCCAGCTCTGCATAGTTCCAGCACTCTTTGGCTCAGGACTGCCTCAATATACCTCCTAACTTTGTTTTCACATGGCCTCCTCTTCTCTATTTGCCTTTTCCTCTTCTCTCCCTCATAAAGATGCCTGACATTGGATTTAGGGCCCACCTAGGTAATCTGGGATGATTTCCTCTCAAGATCATTCACTTAACTACATCTACAAAGTCCCTTTCTCCAAATAAGACCACATTCACTGGATCTGGGTATTAGGACATGTTATTTCAGGGACCAGCATTCAACAAGCTACAAGGTGCATAGTTTCAGATTAAACAGGACAAGGCAAAGGAGGACAAAGAAATTATACTGGGAGAAAGCACAAATGGAAAATGACACCCAAGTTTATGGGAGAGAAAATCAAAATATTTAGCATAAAAAAACCAGAATGATTCTTTTGCCAACAGTTTGGTGTTCAGCATTGAAGAGGGTCTTTTGAAATAACTTCGCCCTTGCTGGTAAAATATCACCTTTACATGTTTGAAGTTTAAAATAAAATAAAAGTTACTAAATATCTCTACCAGCTTGCTGAATTGGCCTTAGTGGGGGTGGGAGGTGGTTCTTGGTAAATGTTCAATGAGGTCTCAGAGTCTTGGGGACGCATCCTCTACAAACTCCCTGCCGTAAGGGGGAGGGACACAGAGCCCCATAACCTGTGATGCCTCATTATTCTCTTTTCTTTTCCTCTTACCTATACCCATGCAACCAATTTCCGGGGAAATGTTACTTTTTCTCTCTTTTATGATTGAAGGAATGTGGTTGATTTGACCCCATGCTATGTCAATTACAGAACGTTCTCTCTACGGTTAACACTGTCCTCAGCAAGCCCATGTTGAGTACCTGGAAGGTGTCCCAACAGCAACAGACCAACCAGAGCTCACAGCTACTGGATTCAGTAGAAAGATTTTCCCGAGCATTACAGACAGAAGATAGCACCTTTTTATCCATCAACCAAACTAACGTGCAGATGAGGAGCATGGTAATAAAAACTGGCCATCCAAAAACCTACAAACAGAGCTTTGTTTTCTCAGACTTGGACCTCTGGGGCAATGTGGCCATTGACAAGTGCGAGGTGGGAAGCCTGCAGCAAGATTCATCTATTGTCACCGTGGCTTTCCCAACTCTCCAAACCATCCTCACTCAGGATGTTCAAGGAAAGAATTTTGCCAACAGCTTAGTGATGACAACCACTGTTAGCCACAACATAACCATGCCATTTAGGATTTCAATGACTTTTAAGAACATCAATCCTTCAGGTGGGGTACCACAATGTGTCTACTGGAATTTCAACCTCGCCAACCACACAGGGGGTTGGGATAGTAGTGGGTGTTATGTGCACAATGTCGATGGGGACAGTGTCTCCTGCATCTGTGACCACCTAACATCATTCTCCATCCTCATGTCCCCCGACTCTCCGTACCCTGGTTCCCTCCTGGGAATACTACTGGATATCATTTCCTACATTGGGTTATGCTTTTCCATCTTGAGCTTAGCAGCCTGTCTAGTGGTGGAAGCTGTGGTGTGGAAATCAGTGACCAAGAATCGGACTTCCTATATGCGCCACACCTGCATAGTGAACATTGCAGCCTCTCTTCTGGTTGCTGACATCTGGTTCATTGTGGCTGCTGCCATCCACGACCATTTTTACCCACTCAATGAGACAGCCTGTGTGGCCGCCACCTTTTTCATCCACTTCTTCTACCTCAGCGTCTTTTTCTGGATGCTGACTCTGGGCCTCATGCTCTTCTACCGCCTGGTTTTCATCCTGCATGACACAAGCAAGTCCATTCAGAAGACTATTGCATTTTCTCTTGGCTATGGCTGCCCTCTTGTCATCTCAGTCATCACAGTGGGGGCCACCCAACCCCAAGAAGTCTACACCAGGAAGAATGCCTGCTGGCTCAACTGGGAGGATACCAAGGCCCTGCTGGCCTTTGTCATCCCAGCACTGATCATCGTGGTGGTGAACATGACCATCACGGTTGTGGTCATCTCCAAGATCCTGAGACCCTCCATTGGAGACAAGCCAAGCAAGCAGGAGAAGAGTAGCTTGTTTCAGATCAGCAAGAGCATTGGGGTCCTAACACCACTCTTGGGGCTCACCTGGGGTTTTGGTCTTGCCACTGTGTTCCAAGGAAGCAATGCTGTGTTCCATATTATATTTACACTCCTCAATGCCTTTCAGGTAAGTTCTGCAGGGCAAGGTTCTCAGGAAGTATCTGTACTGGTGTGACAAATTAATGATAGAAACACAAACACGGGTTGGAATGGGGAAGGATTTTAGTTCAGAGTAGGCCCTAGCCCTAAAGAGCGGGAATTGCAAGAACTCAATGAGCTAGAAGGGACAGATTCTTCTGCTCCCATGGAACCTTATACCTCTTATCACCTGCATTATAATTTAGCTGCATGCATGACTTACTTTGAAAAGCCCTGAAAATACAAGTAAGAGGAAAGTCCCTTCCCTACACAGGATTTTTCTATTTATCCAACATTATCATGATGCCACCAATTATCTCCTAAATGAAAATACCACTGTTAAACCAGGTAATCTCTCCAGTTAATTTCCACAAGTATTAAATGAGCTCTATCTCTGCGAAGTCAGAGGTGGCATCTATCTTATTTATCACTATATCCCTACTAGTGCCTAAAAAAGACTTTTGCACAGAGTAGGCACTCAATAACTGTTAAATACAATGAATTCCATGTACCACATAGTATGTTCTCTAGAAACATCTGCTGGAGAATGAATGAATGCCCTGTGTAAGGTAGACATTCTGCTCTATTATACCAAAATGAAAAAGACACACTCTTTGCTCTCTTATAGCACATAACTAACTATGATACAAGCTGCATTGGTAGAAGAGATTTAGCAGAGGTACAAGCAGCAAGGTTTTGGAGCACAAGGAAAGGAATGCTTAATTCTGATTCAACCAGCACATGGATGGTAATCATAGGCCCCCATGTGCTGGCGAGGAGAAGAAATTGAGACAGTGCCCCCAATGCTCATGCTAAAGCCACACAAATCCAGACTTCTGCCTTGGGGCTCATGGCTTCAAACTATAAGGCTCATGTCTAATGAAGTTTATGGTATGGCTTGACTACAAGGGACTGATTACTTCACCCAGTGCCCCAGGTCCTCATCACAACTACGTGAGCACTACTGTAGACACAAGAGGTGTATTCGATAGCACAACCAGCAGGTCCTCCAGTCCACAAGGAGGGTGGAGATAAGGAAATAAAATAATATCCTTCTAAAATTATAATATTTACGGTCCCCTGGTGTGGACCTACTGTAACCTTTTTAATGTTACTATCTATTGGACTCATTCCATAAATACAGATATAGGGAGAGGTAGTACAAATTCAATGCCAGGTTAATAGTACTTCCTATTTGCTGGGCAATAGAATATGGTTAAAACCCACCTCTTCCCAATTCTTTTCCAGGGATTATTCATTTTGCTCTTTGGATGCCTCTGGGATCAGAAGGTAAGAACAATAACAGTTTCATGCTTCTAGAAAAGTCAGAGGTGTTTGTGGCATATTGAACTCATGATGCCTTCTTTTAAACAATTGCAGGTACAGGAAGCCTTACTAAAGAAGTTTTCACTGTCAAGATGGTCTTCTCAGCACTCAAAGGTAAATCTTTCCTTTGTAGAGATTAGAGTTGGCTACCTCTCTCTCCACATCCAGGTCCAGCATGGATTATTCCACTGTTTGTGCTTCACACCTGATTCTGCTTATTAAAGCCAGCCACAGAACTGTCATTAAGATGCTGTCCCACATCTTTAAAGAGGGATCAGATAGCACAGATAATACCAATTGGAGGTCAAAAGAACTCAATGAGAGACAAGAAATCTCCTAGGGCAATATAAGGCACTAGAGAGCACAATGTGAGGGATGACGATGAATAGATTTTCTGCAGCTCGTTTTGGAAAATAACTATTGCACTCAAACGTGTTTGACTGTGTTCACATGTCGGAAGATACCAAACCCTATCGAACAGTAAAACATGTATTTGATAGTTATTTTCCTAATTCTGATGAGAGTCCAGTGTTTCAAAGCGGCTTTCCTGCTCAATTTGTGTGAAGTAGAAATTGCTGCTGGTCCAGGCTCTCACTTTCAAGTGGAATGAGAGATGCAGGAAGTGACCACTAGAGGGCAGCAAACGAAACAGCCTAGAGAAAACAGGGCTGTGGTTTAACGTTTGCTTTGTAATTGTCTTTCTTCTCTTTTTTTTTTAGTCAACATCCCTAGGTTCATCTACACCAGTATTTTCTATGAGTTCTCCAATATCAAGAAGATTTAACAATTTATTTGGAAAAACAGGTACGTAGTGATTTCTAGGTCACTCCCTAGAGCACTTAACTTTGGGTTGACTCAAACAAACATGCCCTAATGGGGAATCTCACACCCCTACCTTCCCACTCCCCACTTTACAGCATTTACTGACAATTGCCTCGTCTGGGGTAGGGGCAAGAGGTTAAATACAGGAGCTGGCTTACATTTTCCCAAACCACCAAGAGGCTGATACAGGGGGCAACTGCCTTCAGTGGGCAACTAATAATAACTTAAGAAGGCTAAGATTTAGAGAATCTAGACAAGCCTGTGGAGAGCTGTCTGTCAAAACTGTATCAACTACAAAAATTAGAACTGTAAATTGTTGGCCTTGTCAAATGTGGAGTTCTTTGCTATTCCTGTTAAATAGGAATAGGAAGTTCATGTTTATGGGTTAAGATGCAGCAAAAAATATATTTAGAAAGCTCTACTATAGGATCACATACTGTGAGTTTCTTTTCTCCCTTTTTTCCTTTTCTTTTTTTGGAGTGTACTTATTGTACACATTGACATTTACAAAATTGTGCATATATGCAAGAGGAATTACCCAAGTTATCCATTCTATTAGGAACATGCACATTTAAATTGTTATCTCGGAGGTATCAAATAAATGAAGTAAACGATTTGGCAATGGGTCTCAGTTATTCTGGTAAGTTGAAACCTCTGCCCACCATCCCCCACCCCCAGGAAAATAAGCACCAGAATTGCTTCCAGCTTCTTGAAAATGAACAGATCTCACAAATGCAGAATCTAGACTTGTGTCCATATTCCAGACTAAGGCTTTTCCTATAAAATCATATTTGGAGAATGCCTATTGTTAAAACTGTCAAAAACTCCAGAGGACTTGGTGTTTGATGCATTACTCATGAAAGTGGAAGATCTTTACTTTTGATTTTGAAAGTCACTGATTAGGCCTGTTGTGAAATTATCAAATCTTCAGGGTATAGTATAACCATTGCACTTGCCCCTCATGGTCACTAAATGATTCTCAGCGGAATCAGAATTATGCAATATATAAGGCCAATAAAGTGTGTTCTTTGTTTCTGAATCAGTCCGATGGAAGTTGGAGTTAGGGCTGTGTTCCTGAGGTCCTGGGGCCTGAGATTCCCAGTCAGTGCCATTTGATGGCTTCTCGAGAGTCATTAATGCAGCTCTGGGTTGGCCCACTTGAGGGTCCTATAATCACTGTAACTTTGGTTTATGTTGTCAGCGGCCCCAAAGGGCCCCCCAGGCAATGATGGAAACCTTGTTAGCAGTGGCAGCTCACCAATCTGATGGTAGGGTGGGCACCCGGCCCCCACTTGTTCTGTGCTCAGTCCCTGCCTCCTGCTGACACCAGCCCATGTGGTTGCTCCATGGCTGCCCCCTCCGCTGCACCTTTGTTGGCATCCCCTGACTTCTGCTTCTTGTCCAATCCTTCCTTTTCTTTTTCTTTCCTCTTCTTTCTTTTTTCCCCTTTCCCCCCTTGCCTTCTAGCTCAGCCTCTGGGTCCCCCCCAAGGGCTTTCATAAGTCACCCCAACCCAAGGGGACCAAGGAGCTTCCCTCACGTGGATGTCTCCAGGCCCATGCATGTGGTGGCATGTGGAGGACTGCCCATGTTCACATCTCCCTGTCTTTTGTAGAAATCTGGCTGCTGGTTTGATGTGAAGTAGTTAGTGCTTGTCTTGTCGGCTGCCACGCATGCTTGAGAACGACAGCTTTGTTTGTTCTCTGGCACTTCTGGGTCTTGGGCAGAGGGCAGGCATGGGTTTGTTTCCAGGCATGGCCGAGCTTACCTGGCTCTTGAGCTAGAGCTCCCTCAGGCCAGCAGGAGAGATTCATACCACAGCGAGCATGATGAAGTCTTGTCCTTAAGACTGAGCTGCTGCTCTGTTTTTTAGGAACGTACAATGTTTCCACCCCAGAAACAACCAGCTCATCCCTGGAAAACACATCCAGTGCTTACTCCTTGCTGAACTAAGAACAGGAAAATCTACCCACGTGACTTCTTAAAGGACAGCGGATATGCTCTGAAAAAAAAAAAAAATCCTTTCAAAGCCATGGGTAAAATGTTTTCTCCGCAGGCTTCCTGGAGCAAATGCTGAAGAGACTTTTGCATTAGGGAAAAGAAGCTTCCTTTTGTAAAGACAGACTAAAAGTCATTGTTAAGTTTATTTGCTGCCCCACCCCCACCCCTTGTGTGATACTATACATGTACAGTATTTAAGTGAAATTCAAGCCCCCAGAGGCCCAACGCCCCTGTCTATATTGTAAAATAGAAATTCAAAGAGACATTTCTACTTTTCACATGTTGGGCACAAGCATAAGCTTTGATTAAAATAATAAGCATGAGGCTAGGACCTAGGAAATACTTCAGTGAACTCTAAGAAGGAAGGAAGAAAAGAAGGAAACAGGAAAAAAGGGAAAAAATAGAGAAAAACAATCAAGAGCCACAGTTTAAAATTTCCATGTTAACTTAATTATTCTGATACTGTAACATGGAGAATACAAAAGTGACTCAAAAACGGAAACTGAAATGAGCCATGGAGAAAGTTTGGTATCTTCCTGGTATTTTCTTAGCTAGGAGAGAAAAATTAAAAAAAAAAAAAAAAAAAAAGGGCACCGGGAAGAGATAGGGAGGAAATTCTAACATTGGGATGCTTTCAAGTGAATAATAATATTTTCAAGGGATGCATGGAAGGAGACGTAATTCTCCTGATGCTAAACACACACACATATGCTGGTGCATGTTAAGGTTTGAGCTCAGTGGATGGAGCAAGCAGAGGAAGTGGGATAGCCGTGCTTTATCAGATCCAAGCAGATCCAACTGCTAGTTACATTTTTTACCGTTTTTTGGAGCAGCCTTACATTTTGGTCTGATCCACTTTTTGAAGGCAAAAAATATCTATTTTTATATCCATCACTTGCCAAATGTGACATATTGTGATATAAATGTGATATATTGCACTGAAAACAGATCCTGACTGTCGTATATTATATTTAACAGCTTTAACCAGGTACTTCTCTGTGCATCATAGAATAGATTTTAATAATCTTATGGCATTGTTTATCATTGTGGTTGCTACTGTGGTTTTAGGGGCCCTTGGTGTCTGGTATAGCCCTTACGTTCCAAGTCCAATATACATTAAGAGTTTTGTACTGTCTAATTTGTGTTTGTTCCAACCACTCGGAAATCTTCTGGAATGAAATTTTATGGTTGGCTACTCTCTGCTCCCAGTGATGCTTTACCTTGATGAGCAGATGGTGGAGTTTCCCCCAAGGATTTGATTATTTGTGAATTATGTCCAAATGTGTGTGTGTGTTTCTTTTGGTGTGTGCATTTCATAAAAATACAAATATTTATTAAAATTGCATCCATATTAAAGTTAAGCATGTGATGTAGCCACAGCAACCATACATTCCAAATTGAAGTCTGATCCCAGAGAGACAGTGAAGCAGAATAAAAATGTGGGGCTACTCGGGAAATGGGGGCCATGTGGTCTTCAAAAGAACTGAGAACCAGAACAGATCTAAACATCAGGAAGGTAGGACAAAGGAGGCTGTGATGTAGCAACCTTTTATTTATTAAGTTTCAAAAGAGTTTCCTTTTAATATTTTAACTCCTTCACCTCTCTTCTTTTTATCTTTAATTTTATATTCTACTTCTGCCTCTCTTCTTCAGGGGGCGAAGCAAGTGGGGCAAGTAGAAGTCCTCATAATGTTGCAAGTAAATAAGCTCTTCGTTTCTACATGTTCACAAATGATGTAGACATCTACTCCCACACTTTCTGGAAATTGTCACAAAAGGAAATGATTAAGCTATAAAATTCTCCAGGGATGGTCACCTCTGGGCAGAACTCAGTACGGAGGAGACAGAGCCAGAAGCTAGGCTAGAGGTCAATGGAATGAGAATTAGAAGTTGGAGAGAGAATGGCCCGGAGTAATCTCAGGAATAACGGAGGCAGGGTTATATAGCACAATGTGTGAGCCCGACCATCCTGACATGATCAGCCAAAGAAGGCATGGCACCCAGGAGGAGCTCAAAAACACAATGGGGCAAGAAACACTGAACTTCCACCCACGAAGGGATCCTACGGGAATCATTGTGTTGTGAGGGGAACCTCTATAATGGCAGGAACCTTCGCAGAGTTCATAGGATGTGGATTTGGCCCTTTGCCCATGTGCATTAACTGACACATGTTCCCTTACCCCCAACACACACACATGCACACACGCGTGCCCACATACTTTGTAGCTTTCAAGCTACAACACCAGATCCAAATTCCAGAACACCTACGAAAACAAAAACTTAGAGACATTCTTACTGGTTTTCTGCTCAACTGCAGGATACATAGCTCAACCACTGCCATTTGCCAAGAATATCCTAAAATAATAGAATTCAAAACTGTAAAAGAGAGCAGCAGTCCATGAGTCCATGAGCTTTGTGAAAGCAGGAGTCCTGTCTAGTCCTGTGTTCATTAGTTCACAATCAACAGTGATTGCAAAGCTTTCAGCAGCAGATTTCTAAGGAAGAGGAAGAAGGAATGTCGGCTCTGATGTTGGTACAAAGTGAGCTGTGTGGTCTGCTCTGCTTGCAACGTGCCCAATGCCTCCTCATGTTCCGGACCCCTCTTGGTGAACAAAGTCAGTTCCAAGGGCCAAAATTTACTTGCATTAAAAGGCTTTCTATTAAGTCAATTTCTTGCAAAAGTGCTTATGCTTCAGAGGTTGTGAGGTTAAAGCATTCACAAATGTGCAATTAAAATAAACTACAGAAATATTCTTTGGGAATATTGTTAAGTCCCGTGTAACAGGTCATGTCTTGAAGTAGTCATGTGTCTACCATCCTCCTCCCTACTTCTTACATATGGAGAAAGAAGTAAATAAAGATCCATGGGCTTTTCAGGATATAAGTTGCTAAAGCCAGACATGAAGAAACACTGAGAAGTCCTAGCCTTTTGTCATTTGTGTAGAGAAGTTCAGAGAGATCAGTGTTGACGGTTAAACAAAAGTGACACGGAGAGGAGAAAGATCATAGCAACCCGTAGGCACAGGGGGAGGGGGTGGAGTTATCTGAGGGGAGAGAGACAGAAAGTCCCACCATTTGAGAAGACAGAGGGAGACCAGTATGGTCACAGAAATCCCATGTAGATGGAATGCCTTTGATGTGTGGCATGTGAAGGTGATGTCAGATAGACCTTGTGCATCCCGAAGGGAGCCGGTGACCCAGGCCAATGGAAGTCTGATTCCCTGAGTGTCCAAAATAAAGGAGGGGTTTACAGTGGGTGTTATCCTTCTGTGATATTGTTAAAAAGTCGATGAAAATCGTGTCTCATTTGAAAGATGTTAGTTTTGAAATGAGAAGCTACAGGTTTCTAACATTATGACTGGGGATATTAAATCATGTCATAGTAGTATGTCAGCACACAGCTCTGTGTCCTTTCCATGCTTATAACAATAAAATATCTAGTGAGATCTCGTGAAGCTTTCTTTTTATAAATTGCTCCTTTGTAAATAGGCCATTGCTGCTGTTGCAGGCTTCCCTACCAGAAATCCCACCAGGATTCAACTCCACTCTCCACCCAGCGAATGGTTGCTTTGGTTCTCCAGGCATAGGGGTGGGTGGTACCAGGAGCTCCCAGCTGAGCTCAGTTGGCTGACAGCACTGATGTCTTTCCTCACACCGTCCACACTCCCATGCAGCATGGAAAGCTTACAGAGGGTTGAAACGAGAGACCCTGAAGTAAAGCTTTCAGGACCTAAATGTCCAGGAAAAAATAAACAAATATCTATTCTAACATTTGTGTGTGGCTTGGTTGGAATTTTCATGAGTGGCTGAAAACAGAGTCCCAAGAGTTCTGTGAGCAACAGATTATTCCATCCACATGGGCCCATGTTGCCTGTTTTCATATTCTATCATTCTGTAACATGTTACCACAAACATAGAGGCTCAAAACAGCACTCACCTGCTGTCACATGGTTTCTGGGGGGCAATCAGAAGCCTGGGCATGGCTTCACTGCGTCCTCTGCTCAGGTTCTTACCAGGTGGAACTTAGGCAGGCAGCCAGGGCTGTGGATTCATTCAGATGAGCTCACTGGTTGTTGGGTAGCATTCCATCCTTTGTAGGTCTAGGACAGAGACCCTCAGCATCCAGAGGTGTCCTGCCATCCCCTACCATGTGGCCTTCTCCACAACGTGGTCCTTTGCTTTTTAAAAGTCAACAGGACTTCTGTGCTGCTTTGAATCTCTGACTTCTTCAGTTTCTAGACTCTCTTTTAAAGGACTCCCCTGATTAGGTCCGGAATAATCAGGCTTGTGATTAACTCAAAGTCAGCCTTGATTGTATCTACAACATTCCTTCACCTTTGTCATATGATGGATTCCACTCCTGGGAGTGATGTATTTACAAGTCCTGCCCAAGTTAATGGGAGAGGCTTATACAGGCTTTTTCATCAGATGGTTTAAACAAACAACATGCAGGATTCAACACAGCTCTGTAGATTCTGTATGAGGCCTTAGCTGTGGCTATGCGACCTGTAAGCATTTTTATCCACAGCAGTAATCACACTTAAAGGGTCTCTGGCAGGACCACTAATAAAGCTCATGTGATGCAAGTACTATAGTGTTAACTCTGTTTGCTCAATACACAAATGTGAAAGAAGTCACCTTGCCCAAGGAGATGGCATCCAGCTCTGTGGGAATTCGGGGAAAGGGTGCTGTTTGGGAAAAGTCTGATTTGTCCAGATGAAAAAAGGCATATCAACTTTTAGGGCTGACAGTCTTCCCCAGCACGGTTCATGTCTGGTGTGCCAGGTAGAGTGAGTCCAAGAGCTGATTTTCCCTTGACCCTTAGGCCAACAGATCAGAGACCCCTAAGCAACACAGGTGCCAGGGAGTCCTCTAAGCTTTGGTTAACACTCACCTCCCAGATCTTAAAAATAAAGTCAAAATGCTCGTTCTGTGCTGGGCACCTCTCATCCTTCAAGGCTTCCTGTGAAGTGCTGTGGCCTGGGACTGGGAACATCTCCTCCTCAATAGACCCACACATCTCTCTATGCTTGCCTTGTCATAGAAGCTTATTTGGACTTTTCTGCTCTTTTGCACCTTTTTTTTCTTTCTAAGGTAATGCATACATCATTCAGAAGGAAGATGTTTATTTTTGTATTTTGAAGACTTTTCTCCCCTGACTTTATGAAGTTTCTGCTTCCTTCATATAAACAGGAAGAAAAGCATGCTTCCTATGAATACTTTATGTAAAAACGACTGCAGCTTTCTTTGAACTATTTGGTAGTGCCAGGTAAGCTGCATTGTCTGAGGAACTATCATAAGTCGAGTGTATTTTAAATTTTTAGTAGCCACCTTAAAAAAAAAAGTAAAAAGTTGGGCAGCCCGGGTAGCTCAGGGCTTTAGTGCCACCTTCGGCTCAGGGCATGATCCTGGAGACACGGGATCGAGTCCCACGTCAGGTTCCATGAGGGGAGTAAAAAGTTAAAACTAATTACAATAATATTTCTATGTAACCAAATATATCCAAAACATTATCATTTCCAGATGTAATTAATGTAAACTTATTAATGAAATAGTGGGGAGTGGAGTTAACATTCCTTTCCTTTTTTTGTACTAAGTACTGAAATTCTAGCATGTACTTTTCACTAACCAAACACCTCCGTTGTCCAGTCACATTTCAAGTGTTCAGTAGCCACATGTATCTAGAGGCCACTGCATTGAACAACACAGCTTTATTTTTTTTAAGATTGTATTTATTTATTCATGAAATATAGAGAGGGGCAGAGACACAGGCAGAGGGAGAAGCAGGCTCCATGCAGGGAGCCCAATGCGGGACTCGACCCCAGAAACCTGGGATCACGACCTGAACCAAAGGCAGACGCTCAACCGCTGAGTCACCCAAGTGCCCCACAACACAGCTTTAGGGTTTAAACCAGAGACAATTGTAAAAAAAAATAAAAATAAAAAAATAAACCAGAGACAAATGCTTTCTGCTATCTGCCTTCTGTATACCGAGAGCAGGGTAGGAGAATGAATTTAAAACAAAGCAGGTACCACATCATCCATGCTGGTCTGTGCGGAGACCTGGCACATCCTGGGGGTTGGGGGTGGGTAGAAATCCAGAATTTCTCTCCCCAAATACCTCTTTTCCATATAACTCCTGCCCCTCCAAGCTAGCCTGAAAGCCACCCTGTTAAAAACCCTCCTCCGAGATTTTTGACAAGCATAGGGCATTTGTCCCAGAAAATTAGTTTCACATCTTCCCCAGGAAGGAGGAAGTGTCTGGAATCGCCGTTAGCCTTCTTTCATGGAGAATGAGCCTGCTTTCTCCTCAGTGTGGTATAGCAGAAAGAATGCAGCTCCTGGAACAGGAAGACCCTTTTCCTCACTCACCTGAGCCTTTCCCTAAACCTCTCTGCTCTTTGGTTTGCTCATCTAAAAAATGGGGATCATTCTAACTACCACCCAAAGCAGTTGTCAGGCTCACAAAGCATGGTTGACATAAACAGGTTTTGTAAACTGCCAAGTATTATGCAAACAAAAGATTATTTCCAATATCTCTTTGAAAGACAGATAGAGGCTGACCACAGAGAGACATAAGGGGCATTAAACTCTGGTGACCCTAAAGGGATTTCAGGGGCATTCTAAGCCCTGGGCATCGAGGGGGGTCATCGGGAGGACATTGGATCAGAAAGGGTAGGACATGGTTCATCAGGTACCTATGAGGAAATAGGCAGTCCTAAAAACAAATTACTGACTGAAGATTTCCTTCCACTAATCCCATGTGTAACAACATGACTTTTCTTCTAGGGCCTCCAAGCACATAGGTAGACACACCTTCACATAGAACCTCTGCACTTCCTGGAAGAGTCCAACCCTTTCCCTTGCCTCAGATCCTGGACCAGCACTGAGCCCCTTGCCTGTACCGCCCAGAGGGTGCATATGGGATCCCAGGCCCATCCCACAGCCCCTTGGGCCTTCAGAAGCCCTTGAGGATGGGGAGGATGGGGGCGCCCCTGTGGATCAACTTCCAGCTGTGACTCCTTCTGAGCCCTTTGAGCCTGGGTCTGGAAACAAGATGGTCCTGGAGGATGAAAGTTTGGGGAAGCAGGAGAGCTTTGCAAGTGTGATTAGAGGGTTCCCAGGGGAGGCCTGCTCTGAGGGACGCTTTCCCAGCATCAAATGGGCCCATGTGGCAGACTTCCAGGTGCCCCTGTCTTCCAGGGCAGCCAGCCAGCAGCAGCATTCAAACACAGCTCTGCCCCTGTGGGCACTCATATCAAATTAGCCCTCATAACGGCAGATGCCAAGCAGTGGACTTTGAGATCATGGAACATGATCTCAAAGGCCTGTGATGCACCCACCCCTTCTCTGTGTTCTCATCAGTGATTCCAAAGAAGTGAGGCAGTCAGAAAGCACCTGATTAGTTCCCATTTCCCAACCTCAAGGGTAAGGGTTCTAGGTACTCACCCCCACCCCCATCTTTCCTTATGTCCTGTATAAATGGATACCTGAGGTGATTCTCTAGCACATTCTAGTGAGGAAACCAGTCTTCGTAAGCCTCCTATGCCCAGCAACTCTGGGGCAGACGGAGCAAGAAGGGAGGCCTGAGGGGCACGATCCCTGAGGCCCGCCTGTGCCAGACCGCGGTGATGTAGGGCCAAGTACCGGTGTGGGGTGGCTGTGGTCTCCCAGCATCCGGCTGGAGTCATCTTTCCATCTTCCAGATACACACCTTTTCCCTTTACACTTCGAGATGAAGAGCTGCACGGTCACCGGCGTTCCCTCTGCACAAAGGGACCGTGGGTGGGGGAGACGTGAGACCCTTCACACCCCCACGGTTTTCCTTCTTTACTGCAGAGCCAAGTCCCAACGTGATACTGCTGGCTGCTGCTAAACTACACAGAACCAACCCAGGAGCCCGGGGGGGGGGGGGGCTTTTTCTCAGCATGCAAAGCAACAGGAACGGATGGTGCAAGTCGTGGGAAGCCTGCTGGTACAGCCCACTCGGCTGGCTCCACAGCGCCCACAGCACCCACAGCACCCACAGCACCCACAGCACCGTGCAGGGGCGCGGCGGGCCCTGCCTCCCCCTCCCCCTGCCAGCCAGCCTGGGCCCCGCGCGGTGCAGGAGGTGTCTGCTTGTGAGAGAGCCGCACAGCCGCTCGCTGTTTTTCTGGAACAGTGAGCGGTCCCCAGGCCCAGAGGAGCTCCCCGGCAGCTGTCCCAGCTGTCCCCGTGCAAGCGGAACCGACAGGGAGCCTCCAGCGCGGCGCTGGGCGACAGCGGCTGCCGGCCCCGCTCTCCTCCCCGCAGGCCTGCGGGCTTCTCCTGAGGCTTGGTCGCCACCTAGTGGCCATCCGGGGGGGGCGCCGCCCCTGCGTCCCACTCCGATGCGCCCCGAATTTGGAGCGAAGGTGGGATGGAGGCCTACTAGACCGCAGAACCCAGGAACGCAGGAATCGCCCACTGTCCCTACCTCCCGACGCTCTTTCATGCTCTGGTCCTTGCAGGAGCCAAGCACGTCAGAAAGCTTTGGAGAGATACGGGGAGAGTCAACGTTCGAGCCACACGGTCTCGGTTGTGCATGGGGAGTCTGCAGGCAGGTGTACGTTTCTGGGAGAAACGAGCCGGGATAGCTCCTTCCTTCTGGTTCTTTCCCCCATGACTGACCACAGCTTATTTATGGAACCAAAGGCAGACCTAAAAGGAGCCCCCCTCCCAAATCATCTGGTTTCCCTGTTCCAGACAAGAGTCTGGAAAGTAGTTTGAGGAAGCAAAATGGGTGCCTTCCGCGTGTCCCAGGGATTTCACACTTTCCCCATCAAGGCACCTTCAAAAGGATGGATGAGGATGGACCTATCCCCTGTTCTAATTCATCCACGGGAAACTACTGCCAAGCTGGGTTTTCAGTTTCAATCCACGCTGAACCCGCAGCTGCCCCAGGACCGTCTGACACACCCGCCCACTGCTGAGGCCAGCTGGTAAGTTCTAGTGGAGCTTCCCGACATGCATTCAAGAGGAGGCTGCTGGCTTTGCCAGCCAAAGTGTGATCCGAGAAGACCCAGAAGAAGTAAATTGTACCGACATCCCCGAAGGCTAATCCTAGGGACAGAGGGACATACTGACCTGGGCTTATGTAATGGGCAGACAACTTCTGAACGCAAAAGAATATCATATGCTTTGGGATACTGCTCCTACCCACCCACCCAGCCACCCACCCCCAAAGAATAGCTCTGGCACATTCTCCCTTACATTGGACATCCATCTCACAGAACACCCAATCTCAAGGGCAGATGAGGTTTCCCATGCAAAAGCTTCTGGGAGAGAGGTACACAGCAAGCGAAATAAAATTTACCAGTGAAAACAGCTGGATAAATAGCTAGTAGGGCAATTGCTGGGTCATAGGGTAACTCTATTTCTAACTTTTTGAGGAACCTCCACACTGTTTTCCAGAGTGGCTGTACCAGCTTGCATTCCCACCACCAGTGTAAGAGGGTTCCCCTTTCACCACATCTTCACCAACATTTTTTGGTTCCTAACTTGTTAATTTTAGCCATTCTGACAGATGTGAGGTACTGTCTCATTGTGGTTTTCATTTGTATTTCCCTGTCTTCTGTCATTTCTTCCACTTCAGTACTCATTAGAGATTACCACCATCCTGTCCCACTCTCTCCCATCTCCCATGCATTAGGGTTTATGATAGTTTGCTAAACAGTACTCATAGCTAAACACAATACATGTCCGTGAAAATTGATTTTGCTTGAAGATTCAGAAAAAATATGTTATGTTTTATATAACTAACATAGGAAAGCTATTTTAGCCAAATTCACAAATACATGGAAATGTAAGTAGGTGACTAATTATACATAAAATAATATTTGTAATAAAGAAAGTCAAGCAAAAAAGATCTTCACATCCTGTTGGATGTTGGTTAGTTTACACTGCATAATCCTCCTAGCCCCCCAGACCACTGGTCTTATTAGGCTTTCCTGGTAACCAAAAGGGGACAATAGATTCCCCTATTAAATGGATCTTTGACCTGACTGATGCACTTGTTCTCTCTAGAATCTGTTCACTTTACTCAAATATCTGAGTAGAAGCTCACGATCCCTAGGTTTTCTCCAAGTCATAAAATGGATGACATAATTCATCAGAAAGGACAAGCTTGAGAAAAAAAGGTGTTTGATGGTCTATAATTTGCTTTCAGAGATACATCCATATCCTATTACACTGGATGCAGTATTCAAGTCAACTGTAATCCAGAGATGGAGGAGGGAAGACGCTTGCCAACGTACTCTGCAACATCCCCATGGTAGTTAGCATCGGAGGACCCTAAACAAAAGTCTGTACTGCAGAAACATCCAAAGCAAAAACTTTTCAATATTGCTACCTCAAACCACACCAGAGGGTTTTTGTTAGTTTAAAGAATGCTATAAATTATTTTTGCATTAGTAAACTGGAATTATCAAAAATGTAGAGGTAGAGGTACGAACCACCAGTAGGTAAACTAACTTTGGAATAAAAACTTGGAATACAACTTTATTTGATCCCGATCTCCCTCATTTGATAGACTATTCCATTGGCTGACCAAAGGTGACTTTGCCCCCCTCCCCAGGGACATTTGGCAACATCTAGAGACATTTTTAGTTTTTATAACTAGGGGAGTGGCACTCCCGACATCCAGTGAACAGATGCCAGGATGCTATTAACATCCTACAACGTGCAGAACAGCACCCACAACAAGGAATATCTAGTTCAAAATGTCGGTGGTGCCCAGGTTTGAGAGACCCTGGAGTAGACAATTGTCTCTTCCTGGCCCTCAGATTATTTGCTTGCACACACCTGGAGTGAATCTTTAATGCAAGATGTTTGTTAGAAAGCAAAATCACAGAGCAGAGACTTTACTACATTTACAAAATAGGTCAGGTGACTTTTGTCGGGTTTGATAGATAATAAATCTGTTCATGTGTGACAAAACATGTTAATGTTCATTGTAATATTTAAGATAAGGTGGTATAGGTTCCATTCACTTTTTATATCTCAGGCTCCAGGTATTACTGAAGAACTTGACATTCGTGAATGGCTAGATTGGCTCAGACCAGTTCACAGACGAAAATGACCCAGAGGAGGAAACAGAAAAGGATAAGGGATGGGGTGGGGGGAATCTTGAGACATTTTCAGATTTTCAAACTACTCTGACCCCCTCCCACTATGTTGGCCAAGAAACCAAGTACCCAGATACAGAGAAAATTTCCTTTTTCACATCAATCATCTAAATCCCAAATCCCACACTGCCTAGAGATGATGAAATATATACTTCTCTGTCTCTAGCCTCACATGAATGCCTACTTTCCATCACCACCACAACACCTTAAAAGATAAAGTATCTGCTAATCCTCCTGGAATGATCCAGAACTTCAAACTCAAAGAAAAGATAAATGCAATGTCTCATCTATCATGTGCAGGATTCTTAATCAATCAATAGAAATGATCATCAATTATCAAAAGAGATGCACCTAGCTAGTAGATGTGCTGCTGGATCTGAGAACCTACGGGGAAATATCAAAATATTTGACCCTCAGTCTGATACCTTCTTATCATTGTTTTGACTATCAGTTTTCCTCTATAGTACTGGATCAAAATACTAGGTTACTCTTGATATCTGAGTTTCTGCTTCTTCCAGAGATAACTCATGTGTATAAGCAATGCTGTCCTCAGTTTGGAAGGGGGCCTCTCCCTCTGAGCCACACCACATCTAAGCCAGGCGTGGGCCAGAGAACATTTCTTTCTAATAAAACTAAGAACAACAACAGCATTTGGAGCCTGAAGTGAAGACTGGAGCTCCCTTTTGAGGTGAGACACTGCATAACTGTGGAGGGCACAACCTTCTCCAGGCCTAGCTGGGAAGGCAATGTGGGTTCGCAGGTTGTGAAGCCCATGGGGCAAAAGCTGCTTATTTTCAGTTTGGTCTTTGGAGATAGAAATCTAGGCTGGTGCTAGATAGTGCCTCATCTTGTCTAAGTATTAAACAGTAACATTTGCATGCATTTGGCTCTAAAATATGTTTGTACTCATTATCCCATTTTATTGCTCCGCAACCCTGGATGTGTTAAAGTGAGGTGGGAGGACGTGGTTGACCATTACTTCCATTTGACAGATTGGGAAACCAAGACCAAGAGCTCACATGATTTTACTAAAATTGCGCAGCTGGTTAGATGTGCCTGACTGGTGTCCCTGACTTCCAGACCCATTTTCCACTAAGGCAGCAGTTCTGAGTGCTGTCCAGGGACCAGCAGCAGCAATATCACCTGGCAACTTGTTAGAAGTACAGATTCTTAGATCATACCTCAGACTTACTGAATCAGAAACCCTGGTAGTTGTGCCCTCAATCCATGCTTTAACCAGCCTTCCAGGGGATACCAATGCCCCTCAGGCTGGGGAGTCGGTCCCCGAGGGGTGCTCTTTGCACCTGCTACAATCTCTCCTCACACCTTTATATTAAAGGGATTCTTCTTAACCCAGCATGTTTGCTTCTAGAATGGCCATAAAGTGTGTGCTTAGGAAGCTGGGACCCTGAAGCCAGGACCACTCAGGGTCCTTGAAACATTATCTTTTATTAAACGTCCAGAGTCAGCTCTTTGTGGAGCCTCTACCTACTGGGATGGGAATCTCAGTTCTCAAATCTTTGATTTGATCTTTCTTGGAACTTTCTTGCCCCAAATGGTTTTATCTCCTTAGGAACTGTGGAAAGAAAGTGTACCTAAGCTACTTTTTTACAACTTTCTTCTATCAGATACTGTCAGTTTGCTAACACACTAATTTTATACATGAATAGTTCATAAAATATGCTTTAAACTTAAAAAGATCTGAGGAAGAGCTATGGATAACTCTCCCTCTCCACCCCTCCACCAAATTTACATGCAATACCGGACGCACAGAAGGTATTGACTCAATATTTATTGAATTTGTGAAGACCTATTTTTAGAATCAGAGGAGAAGAAATGCGCATGCCACAAGGTCCTGCTGCAAGGAGGAATCCTTCTTCTAACTCACAAGCCTTCAACGAATACTATTGTGTCTGATGAAAAATATGTATTTGATTTTAATATAAACAGCATGTAGGTGTCATCACATATATTTTATCTGCAGTAGAAATGATAGCTTCTATGACTTAGTTACTTCATTCATTATCAGTTCATTCATTCACATTTATTGAGTTCCCACGATGCGCCAGCCAGGCATGCTTCCAGGCACTGGAGCAAACATGGTACATGACGGCCTGCCCAGGTGGAGCTTACAGTCTATTAAAGACAGTCGATTAAACAAGTGATTGACAATGAAGTGTAATGAGTGTTGTCACAGGACACATGAGCTACATTCAGGGCACATAGCAGGGTAACAGAACCATGTGGGGATGGGGGCCAGAAAAACCCTAATTTTCATACAGGAGGCTGGAGGCCTTTGTCCTTGGAGGTCTGTTCAAAGCAAGGCTGATAAAAACCGCCCCAAACTGCACTGAGGCCCAGAAAGGAAGGTCTGAGTAGAGAAGAGGCTTCTGCGATCTGGCTGATGTCAGCAGGCAGGTCACTGCCTCAGCTTTTGAGAAAGGATGGAGATGATGGCGAAGGACAAGAAGATCACGCCGGCCACGCTTCCGATCATCAGGCCCAGGATGCTGCTGTGCACCTGCATGGCCTGACAGCGCTCCCCCGTGTAAAAGAAGGCATGACTGGAGACACACCTGGGGGAACAGGACACAGAGGCAGTGTGGAATCCACCCAAGCCTCAGGCACTTTGTAGCTACCAGCACCAACAGCAATAGTGGCAGTTGCCATGCATGTCTGGCCCTGTTCCAAGTGCTTTTTAGGAGTCACTTCAATCTTCTAACAGTCCCGTGAGTGGGTGGTTATTACCAGACCATTCTCATATCCTCATTTTACAGAGATCTTAAATCACTTACTCAGGGTCACAGAGTTAGTAAGTGTTTCACACTTGAAGTCTCATCCCTAGAGGCCTGTCTCCAGACTGGATACTCTTGGCCACCATATGCAAGACTCAGGAGGAAGGTTTGGGGCACTTAAAGAATATGTTGTCCACACTGGCTCAGACTGTAAGTCACAGGAGAAATTCTCCAGACAGAGCCTGGATAACTCCTTTGACATCACGTGCCCCTCACATGACAGACTGATCACGTGACCCACCCAAATATGAGGGCATCCCTCATATTGCTATTCTTGCCAAAAATGTATGACCTCAATGTAACCATGAGAAAACACTGAACATACCAAAATTGAGGGAAAATTCACAAAATAACTGACCAGGATTCTTTGAAAGTGTCAAGGTAGTGAAAGAGGAAGGAAGAGGTTGTCCCAGCTTGAAGGAGGCTAAGGAGACGTGAAACTGAATATAAGGAGGGGCCCTGAATTAGGTCCTGGAACAAAGAAAGGACATTGGTGACAAGACTGCAGAGATCTGAATAAGGTCTGTAGTCTAGTGAATGCATTTGTTAATAGCATTTGTTTGCATTAATGTTCATTTCTTGGCTTTGCTGATGGTCCTACAGTTATGTAAGCTGTTAACACTAGGGAACAGGAGGCTCCGTAGTATTTTTACAAAAGTACCTGTAAATCTAAAATCATTTCCAAATAAAAGCTTAAAAAAGAAGAAACAAAGTGGAGAATGAAAGGTACTCAGAAGAAACATAGGTTTTTTGAGCCAAGCAGGCTAAGCAGGCTAGTCGCTACCTCTGTTACTATTCTGCCAAATGAAACTGTTGCTTCCATCATCATATTATATCCTTTCATGGAATATTTTATGCAAACCATAAACATTATAAAAAGAAATATTAAATATAGCAAACAGTGCAGACAGACAGAAGTGGATGCAAGTCTCAGCTCCAGCATTTGCCATCTGGGTACATTAGACAAATTATTTAGCCTAAGCTTCAACCTCCTTCCGCACCAAATGGGGACAAGGAGGGTCCTTAAGTTACCGGGTGGCCATGAGGAATAATTTAGGTCATGCATGTATACTGCTCGGGACAGCACCTGACACATAGCAAGCAGTCAAAAAATATCAGATGTTCTTGTTACTATTATTAAAAACGTAACTACAGTAATAGTACAACAGAACAAATAGATGATAGAAGTAATAATTAATAATTAACAATAACATCGGCAGTCAGTAAAGAGTTAAGCTTGGTCCTAAGTCCCACTGAGGCAGGTCGTGTAGTTCCTGGGCTCAAGGCTCTGGAACATTTGTGAGCACTGCAGTGGAGTTCAAAATCCCAACAACATTCAAGATGCTGTTGATCATCTCCCAGAGGTGGGGAGCAAAGGATAAAAGTCAAGAGAGAGGAGATTTGGGACCCCGCTGCCCTGGCAGGATCCCTGCTGTGCCTCAACAGCCTAAGCCCACTGACTCGGAGCACAGCTTTGTGGGGTCAAGGAACAGCCAAGTCCAGGTGACCCCATGAGGTAGTCATCACCCTAACCCAAGAACGGCACTTTTTACCAGGGTTAAGCAAATGTCTGGCTCACCTCTGCTGAAGGCCCACCTGCCTCCCCCTGGCCACAGAGCCTACCTGCAGCTCGCCATCCCTTTCACGTTCACACAGATGCCTTCATTTTGGCAAGGGTTCGGGTCACATGGATCTCTGAAGTATGGTGGCCAGTTGTGGTCCTCCAGAGGACCGGTGTTCTCCACTGACCGCTTCTGCCGGCTGGGCTGCTCCTGGTCCAGGCTGCCGGGGAGCGCGTTCTCCAACGAGACCTTTTCGGAACCTTCTTTTGAGACCTGCTCCTCGTCTTGGAGAATGAGGCCTTGAGGAATCAGCCTTGTGTTTTGAGTTTGAACTTCAGTCTGGTTAAGGTAGGTGATATCTTGAGGAAATAGACAAAAGGGCAGTGAGGAAGATCTATACTTAACATCTGACTACAATTAGCTTCTACTTCTGGAGAAAGTTCCCTGGGCCACCTCCATCCCTCCTGGACTCCACCTTGAGGGACATAGAAAGGTGGTTTGAATCCAGCTAATTCTCATGCTAGCTATATTTTGAAAAAAAAAATATTTTATTATTTATTTATGAGAGACACACACAGAGAGAGAGTCAGAGACACAGGCAGAGGGAGAAGCAGGCTCCCTGCAAAGAGCCCAATGCGGGCCTCGATCCCAGGACCCTGGGATCATGCCCTGAGCCGAAGGCGGATGCTCAACCACTGAGCCACCCAGGAATCCCTCAGGTTAGTTATTTTTATTTTCAAAGTCGTCCAATCACATTCTTATTTATTTAACTTGAAAAAAGAAGCAGAAAGGTAGCACAGATAGACTGATGAAAACGAAACTGAAGGCACCAAACTCTCATATTTGATAAATTAACAAAAAAGGTGGCATCAGAGTTTTAGTTTCTCTCAAGGACGGTTAAAATACAGATGTGAGTCCCTGAGCAATTGCTCTCCTGGAGCACATCTTTTTTTTTTTTTTTTTTCTGAACTTGGTCCTCAAAACAAAACAAAACAAAACAGAACAAAAACTTCATCCTCCATGAGATACTCAGAAATCAGTGCAAAATCTGTGAAACCCCCAGAGCATAGGATTACTTATTCAGGAAGATCAGCAAAAGTACCTTCAAAGTCCACAAACATTATAAGGTCATCATTTTTAAGGAAACTCTTCCTTTTTAGCATTTGGTGGGAGACGACACTACTCCAGCCCCAGTCGATGCCTCTAAAACAGTCACAGTCCTTATCATAGGATCCCACTTTGGATGGCCTGTCCCAGATGACGGAGTTATTTATTGCTGCAAACAATAAATAACATCACATTACCTCTTTTACTTCACTCTCCAACTGGTCTTTAATGAGTATATAGAACTTAGTTAGAAAAAAATATATTGAAAAAAAATCAGATTATTTACACTTTCCAGAGAATTAAGATTCGGGATTAGGAGCAGGGAGGGGCAGAGAACCAGAGCTCTTAATGGTCAATTGTCCATTACTGAGTCACTTCCTCAATGAGGACAGAGGGACAGTGAGAGCCTTTTCCTTTTAAGCTTTAAGGCTCTTCATTTGAAAAATAAAAAAAGTCTGCCCATTTCTTTATTGGTCATTAACATGCTGATGATCACCAAGATTTTAAAAGTCACTGAAATTCTGAGTATTTGATAAATGATTAGCAGTATCTGTCATCTCATTTAGACTGAGTTCAATGAAGCAGGAATTGCCTTGTTTGCTTATATTCTAGGTAACTGGCTCTGAGTTTGGCACAGTATAAGCACTTAATAAATGCTTGAGAAGTGAATTCGAGAGAAGGGAGGTAAAATGCTTGATAAGTAAATTCGAGAGAAGGGAAAAAATAAATGCTTGATAAGTGAATTCGAAAGAAGGGAGATAAGATGACATTGAAAATTTTAACTTAATATTCCAACATGACTATGTTGTTGATATACTCAAGTAGGAAATGTGAGAGGAATGTTAATCTCTCTCTCTCTCTCTCTCTCTTTTTAAAAAAGATTTTATTTATTTATTCATGAGAGACAGAGAGAGAGAGAGAGAGGCAGAGGCATAGGCAGAGGGAGAAGCAGGCTCCATGCAGGGAGCCCAATGTGGGACTTGAACCCTGGACCTGGGATCATGACCTGAGCCAAAGGCAGATGCTCAACTGCTGTGCCACCCAGTCATCCTTGTATAGAGATGGGAATCACATCTGCTGGCCCTTTCGGGTTGAGGGGCAGATTTTAGAGCACCTACCTGAAGATGTATGGAATTTGGAGGTAGTGAACACCATGCTTGAGGACATTCTATTCCTGGCATCAGGTTCCTGGTCAAGTATGGTCATTATCACCTGTCTGTTCTCCACTGGCCACTCCAGGATGGCATCATTCTCCCCACTGCACAAATGAAAAGCAATTCCCAAGAAGCCAGATCCACCGGAGTCGACTCTGCCATGAGGGTATAAGGTCAACCCCAAACCATATCCCTCTGAATTGTAGAATCGAGGGCTCAGGAGCTTCTGCCCTTTAACCGTGTTCTGAAGGACAGAGGAGAAATTCCGTATTGTCCAAACACCTGCAGGGCATGGGGTTTCTGTCAGAGTAATATCGTCCAGGTAAATTCCCCCATTCGAGTTCTGGGGGTCACCTTTCGTGCCCTGGAATAGGTAGCGAAACTTCTTCTCTTCTCTGAGTGTCACATGGGCAATTTTCCAATTTTGGTCCAAGTCTCCTGAGGACAGAGAAGAAGGTTGGTGACTACTGCAGCCAACATTTATTAAGCATGGCCTATGAGCCTGGTAGCATGCCAAATGCTTTAAAGAATTTATTTATTTATTTATTTATTTATTTATTTATTTATTTATTTAGAGAGATCCAGTGGAGGGAGGAGCACAGGGAGAGGGAAAGCAGACTCTGTGCTACGACCTTGAGATCCTGACCTGAGCTGAAATCAAGAGTCAGACGCTTAACCAACCAAGCCACTGAGGTGCCCTGCATACCAAGTGCTTTGTATGAATTATTTAATTTAATCCTCACAATATCTCTATGAGACATGTACTATTATAAACATGGTAAGGAACTTTTCCAAAGCCACATACCTACCGAGGGGAAACAGCTATAAAAAGACACACTATCATTTTAATATTCATGCAATATTCTAATATTCATATTCAAATCTTAATCAGAATTTGTTTTCCATTATTATTCAATTCCATAGGTTCTTTCAAAGCTGGGTTTCATGGTATAAATGTACCTCAACCCTTAATGTTTGCACTGAATACCCAAGTAATAGGCTGAATCATAAAAATAGTCATTTTGTAAGCTCAAAATCAAATAATGGCAATTTTATGGGGTCCAACCTATGACCTGATGCCAGAGAGATATATGGTATCTGGAGTATATGGCTCTGGAGTAAATGTTCACATGCAGGACAAGCTGGATCTCCCCTATGAAAGACTGACTCACCCACTAACATCCGATTTTTTCTCTTCTTCCTCTTTTAAAAAACAAATAATACAAAAGGAGTTACCACTCTCCAGATATTCATATTCTAATGAAAATTATGTCTACTTGCTTTTTTCTTGAGACTGAGCTGGAAGCGAGAATTTTGAATAAAAAGCTGAAGTAAGAAGTGAGAAGGCTGTTCTAGAACATGGGGTTCTGTGCTGCATAGCAGAAGAAACCCGAAAGGAGGGGCACCTGGGTGGCTCAGTCAGTTAAGCATTTGCCTTCGGCTCAGGTCATGATCTCAGGGTTCTGGGATCAAGTTCCGCATGGGGTTCCCTGCTCAGCAGGGAATATACTTCTCCCTCCTTCTGTCCCTCCTCCTGGTCATGTGTGCTCTCTCTCTCAAATAAATAAATAAAATCTAAAAGAAAGAAAGGGAGAAAGAAAGAAAGAAAGAAAGAAAGAAAGAAAGAAAGAAAGAAAGAAAGAAAGAAAGAAAGAAAGAAAGAAAGAAAAAGGAAGGAAGGAAGGAAGGAAGGAAGGAAGGAAGGAAGGAAGGAAGAAAGAAAGAAAGAAAGAAAGAAAGAAAGAAAGAAAGAAAGAAAGAAAGAAAGAAAGAAAGAAAGAAAGAAAGAAAGTTGCTTAAGGGTCTAGGGAGAGGAAACCACCAGGCCAGAGCAACTCATAATTCCCTAAAGATCTGCCCCTACTTTGATATTTTGCCAGGGTATATCTAAGCACTGGGTTTAGAAAGGAAAAGAAAAATGCTGCACCCCAAGTGTGGATAATATTGGCTAAAATGAATTCAAACAGATGAGTATTATAGACAATTAATCTAAATGCAATTGGCCAGAGGGCTTTGGAAGTACTTTTCCTCTTTCTGTGTTGTGATGAGCACAACACAGGTGTACGTAAATGATGAATCTCTGACTACTACCCTAGAAACCAATATTGGACTGTATGTTAACAAAATTTAAATTAAAAAATAAATTAAATTAAAAATTGGAAAAATATAATACACATATAAAATAAAATAAAAATGTCCATATGTTTAAATTTTTAAGCTATAAATATCTTAAGTTGAATATCACATAAACATTAAATGATATTCAACTAACCTTTTAGAAAAGCTTCATTTACGAGCCAGTATCAGAATGAGCTACTTTAAAAATCCATTCATATGGCACTTCTAGGAAACTTTGAACAGAGACACACTTTGAATTCATTGCAACTCAAAGCAGAGCAGTGTAGGGAACTGAGTTAAGCATAAGAAGGTTGTTTGGCTGATGCTATGCTTATGAGGATAGCATTTCCAGCTTTATATAGAAGTGAGCAATAATAGATCCCATCAATATTACCAAGGCTCTAATTCATTTTCTCATTAAATATGTACAATCCTTGATAACATAGCAAATTCTCAACTCTTAAAGGGCACCTAGCTGTCATCCATCATTTGATAAAGATGCTCTACACATTGCAGCCAGAAAAGTGAACCCCTCGAAACCATTACCTGTAGCATTCCCAGGTAGCCCAAAGAGGGCCTGGGTAGAGGTGATTCAGGCACCTGTTCTAAAGAGTGACCTCTAAGGAAGCTTCCACATTTCAAGAGCAACAGCTTCTTCTAGAAGTACTCAAATGATGCTTCCCCTCTCCGGACTCATGTTAATTGAGAAATTCTTTGTTGAATGGAAAAATAGGAATGGGTGCCTCTCCTTTTCTGATTGTGAATGAACCACCACCACCACCACCACAAAAGAATGTAAAAACTTAACTTTATAACCCTGGATCTCGATTTACACCCAGATTACCCTCAAACCCAACTACCTAGCTTAGTATTTTCATACTGACCCTCTTTAAAAAATACATAAAATAACATTTAGGAATATTTAAATTATGGTAATGAAGTTAATATATACACATGTCCTATTTCCTTCCAACTCTATAAGTTGGCTTCAAGTTAGTTCAGTGTATTAAATAACGCTATTCATTCAGTTTTTTGGAAACAGATGCAGAAACACTTGTCAACTACCAAACCACTCTCAGTAGCAGCATCAGCTCCCACTTCCCTTCTGCTTCCAGCTCTAGCCCTGAATTGCCCATTTTCTCTGCCCTGGCTGTCTCCAGAGCTGCAGTGATAATTGGATTTCTATTTTCTGATCGGCCTCTTCCAAAAGCATATTTCAGCTTCACCCAAATACCCGATGCGGTGTCTGATTTCCGAGTGGCTGAAATACCCATTGAGCGGTTAAAAGGTACCAGATGCTATGCTGGGCTCTTAGAAGAGGATGAGGGAGGTGGAGGACTAGAGAGGAACAAGAGGGAGGAGGAAGAGGAGAAGAAGTAACAAAGAGAGGGGAAGGGGAGGGAGAGGAAGGAGTGGGACCCCAGATTTAAGCCGAATCGGCGCCCCCATGAATGTCTCCAGGTACCTCGGAAGGTCTGCACTTTGACCAGCTTGCGCACATTGCCGGTGCTGTCATCCCTCCTGATCCAGACGACGAGTCGATCGGAAGGGCTTCCTGTCATTTTGTAGAAAAACTGCAGGCACTGCTGCTTCCTCTTGGGGTAAAGAATCCGAGACTCCAGCAGGGCTGCCTCTTCTGCCATCCCCGAGCTGGTGCTGAAGTGCATGAAGTAGCCAGCACCTGCGGTGAGAGCAGCCCAATGACCCCTCTCCAGCTGCCCGCACCCCGGGGGCCCCGGACTCCTGCCAAGTGGGGTAGTGAGCCACAGCTATTTCCCGGGCAACCAAGGCCAGGACTCTTGTGGGGATAACGAAACCAAGGTGGTTTGTCTTCGTTCTGTCTCCACGGACAGATTCCCTGGCCGGAGGCCCAGCTCTCCACTGCCTCTCTTGATGCCTTTGCCCCCAAGCTTGTGAACTGTATACCTCTGACTTAAGGAGACACAGGCTAATTCCATCAAAGAGAAGGTTGATGGAATTTAGCGCCTCTGAGATGAATACAATTTTCTTATTGGCTTTCCTGTTTAGAGATTTCACTCCAAGGAAAAGAGCTGATCTTCTAGTTGTGTGACAGACTATGGGATTCCAATGTTTAGGACTTGGAATAGAAATATTCACAACGATAAGGGTTCAGTCTCACCTGTTTCTAGCCTGTAATTGGATGCATTATCGGTGGCAAAGAGTCAACTTTACTGTGTCATAAGAGGGGCATTCAAGGCATATTGAGGGACTACATGAGGATTTCTCTTGAATGTAAAGAAGGCTCGAAAGAACACTGAAAACAAGGGTGAAAAGTGTCTGCTTGTAACCAAGCTTGGGTATGCTCAACTCCTATATCTCAGAACTCTCTCCTCCCAAATACTCAGGCAGCTAAAGGAAAATGTCATTTAGGAAATCGATTGTCACATCAGAGTAAAGCACAAAGAACAATCCTTGCATATAAAGAAGTCCTTTAAACTGTACTCCAGAATTCAACTTCTTACTAAAGAATCCACTCAAAATATCTCATAAAGTAAAAATGAAGTGAGCATCTAGTACAGTTCTAGGTACTTTGGCGACATGACTTTCCACTTCATCCTGCCTCATCCATGAGGCATCGTACCTTCCACGACGGCAGCAAGCATCAGCTTTTGAATAGGCTTTCTACTTAAAGCTTAAAAATATATAATGGCTTTATCATTTATATTACATCTGGAAAAATTATATTTTCTTGAACTTGCTAGCCTGAGCTCTCCGCATTGTGAATTACTGAGTGCTTGGGTTAAATAAAATAAGAACTCACATGGCTAAGATCTCCAGATGGTCCTTGCTGAGGAATTCCAAGCAGATATGCTCATGGGTAGGAAATGAAAGCCTAATAACCCACACTTGGTAGTCGAGAGACCTGAGTTCTTGCCCAGGCACTGCCACTAGCTCGAAGGTATCCATTCATCTCTCCTGGTTTCAAATGGGAGGTGCCTTCTATCCCAAGTGATCTTTTGTGCTCTTTGAGTATACACATCTATCTCAACACCATTGGTGCTCTCTAACAGAGGGAATGCACTCCCATTAAATGCCTCTTGTGGAAGAAGCATGATGACTGGTAAAACTTTTCTAGATATTTCTTCTGAGGTATGGTCTTTTCTTTTCCTAGTAAGGTGCTGGAACACTGTTCTAATGTGTTCCTTCATATGACAGTCACTCTTCTGTTTAGCTAGGAATGGTATACTAGCCTAGTAGCAAGTCCACAGAAGAGATTGGATGAGAAGCTATGATGGAAATTTAGAAAGAAATTCAGACACTTGAGATTATGTGTTTGATAATATGATGGGTGAGAAATTTTCGCCTTTTGTCAAGGCTGGAGGAAAGGTGGCAATTGCTTGTGAACTCTGACCCCAACAGCCTGGCATGGGTGACAAGCTGGGTCCCTTTTGGGAAGGGGCCAACTTCACACAGTTACTAAGGGACTTTGTAACAGTCTAGCTTTTAAAAACTGATTATAGTCTGTAGGGTCAGGATTATTTCTGGGGCAGGCACAAAATAGAAAGATGCTAAAATGGAAATAAAAATATAAGTGGAACCTCTAGACAGAAAGGGAAGTTGGAAGAAAATGGAGAGGGAAGCTGCTGGGTCTGCAGCTGGAGGCTCTCTATGCATTAGCTCCTTCCAAACTCACTGGTAAGTATCAATATCCTGGAATGGTCAGAGAGGCTTACAAAAGCAGAGACTTAAAAAACAACACCAACAAAAACAACTATCTGTGGTTAGAATTAGCAGGTTGTGAAGCCAGACTTCAAATCCAGGTCTGTGTGATTTTACAGCTTTTTCACTATACAAACCACACGTAAGAACTATCTGGAGCCACGTCATTCAATGTATTGCTATCAGACCTCTGTGGCTACTGAGTATTTGAATTGTGGCCAGTCCAAACTGAGATGTGCTATAGGGGTAAACTACACATCAGATTTCAAATACCTTTCTAGTATAGAAAGTGTGGAGTAGCTCATTAATAACTTTACTATTGATTACATATCAAAATGCTAATACTGGGGATCCCTGGGTGGCTCGGCGGTTTAGTGCCTGCCTTCGGCCCATGGTGTGATCCTGGAGACCCGGGATCCAGTCCCACATCAGGCTCCCTGCAGGGAGCCTGCTTCTCCCTCTGCCTCTGTCTCTGCCTCTCTCTCTCTCTCTCTCTCTCTCTGTCTCTCATGAATAAATAAATAAAATCTTTAAAAAATTCTGTTAAAAATGCTAAAATTTTGGATATATAGAGTTAAATAAAATGTATCATTAAAAAGAATTTCTCATTTCTTTTTATATGGCTCCTAGAAAATTCCACGTTATGCATGTGGTTTGCATTATGGTTCTATGGGAGGGCTCTGCTCTAGATATTTTACCTTTATTTACAAAATCATGCCTTATCAACTACATGTCTGTATTAGCTTTGTCATCATTTAATTTTTTTTATTTATTTTTTATTTTTTATTTATTTTTCATTTTTTATTTATGATAGTCACACACAGAGAGAGAATGAGGCAGAGACACAGGCAGTGGGAGAAGCAGGCTCCATGCACTGGGAGCCCGACGTAGGATTCGATCCCGGGTCTCCAGGATCGCGCCCTGGGCCAAAGGCAGGCGCTAAACTGCTGCGCCACCCAGGGATCCCCCGCTTTGTCATCATTTAAATGCATCTTTCTTTGGCATGCCCAGAACCTGCATACTTTTTATTGAGTTAATAATTAAGATATGAGAAACAGTCTTTGTGCTTGTTTGGATTTCCAAGTTTGATAACTAACATTTCAACTGAGGCAAAACATGTAAGCTGTCATATTCAAATTGAACCTGGTGGACCACGTCAGTGTGCTTACTTTCTGCCTTCACTTACCTGTGCATCGTCCCACCAAAGTGTGATCTACTTCTCCAGGCTTAGTGCTGTCCTCATGGACCCAGTCAGCATCATCTCTGGTACCCTGAATCATCCCACAGATGTTTGCCTTCTCAAAAGCACAATGGTCCAAAAGTGTGTGAGTTGTGGCTGCAAATGATATTTTTGTCACCTGGTTAAAAATTTTAGTCATTTTATTTCAGGTTATCTAATGTCTTAAGCTAAAAAGACCGCATTGTTTACATCCAGCACATTTTCTTGACTTTCCTCAAATGCAAATCCTGTTGTCACCCTTATGTCTTAGAACGTCCAACATAGATGTAGCCCTACCCACCTCACAAGAGTCAAATGATAAATGTCATCATACTTTGCTGTAAATGTCAACCAAGAACTCCTTTAGATCAGGAAGGAGGTACCAAATAGGTCTTTGTACTTAGTAGGTCTTCTGCACATATATGTTGAACAGAATTTTAAAAATGTGTCTCTGAAGACTAATAGAGTCATCTTAGAAAACATCCCATCTCTGAGCACTAGATGACTCTAGAACAACTAAATTGGGCAAAGAAATTTTCAGGATAAAAGATAGTTTCAAGCTCATCCCTTATCTTGAGTTACATAAGGGTGCACCTTTCAAAAGGAAGCTGAAGATGTTAGACAATCACAGCTCCTTATATCATCAGTCCAACACTTTTACTTTGTAAAACACAATCACATCTTTGATTTTCATAATTATCCTATAATGAGGTGGGTGTTACAATCTTTTCTACTCTAGAGATAAACTAGCCTATGTAATTTGTCCAATTTCCTTAACTAAAACAGGAAGAAATAGTGAAGGGAAATGTATGGGAAACTGAAGGGCTGGGGGAAACTCTTTGAGGTTTTTTTTTACCTACTGTTCAGACCTATCAGTACTCACTGCAATTGTACATTCGGTTCAGCCTCTCCAAATCAGTGGCACTGAAATCCAGTCGCTGTCCAATGATGGTGTTAAACTCAGGGATCTTGGCCGTGATGGTAGGAGCACTTTCATTCTTATTAAATGAAAAAGGCTCGTAGTGCATCAAAGACTCATAGTCATAAGGTGTGTTGAGGTCTGTGATGAAGGTGTCATCATAGGTGTTAAAGTTGTGCTCGTAACCTATCAGAGAGAGAGAACCAGTTATATTATTTCCCCTCTCCTGTCCTCTTTGACTAGATACTTAAGCAGAGACCCAGAGACAAAAAAGAAAGAAAAGAAAAAGAATGAAGAGTTGATTTAAATATATATACATATTAACATAGTTTATAACTAGTATGATATATATAAAATAAACACATATTATTAATAGTAAGTAATGAATAATATATTAGTATTTTATACAGTAGTACATACACTTATAAAAGTTAAAAATATATTCAAAAATAAATATAAAAAGGAATGCTATAATTAATATATAAATTTTACATACAAATTATTAAATATATGTATATATTTAAGTCAAATGTTCATTTTACAAATAAAGGAATAAATAAATATGTGTGTATGTGTACATGTAAAGTTTTAAGGAAGAGAAGATATAATATCAAAGTGGAGGCAGGCGTTCCAAATGGCTGGAAAAGGAATTTTTGAATTCAGGAGAATATTCAGGATTGGTACATCTTGCTAATAGGCAAGTACCTCATCCACCAAAAGCTGTACCTGGCCAGCTCTTTCATGGGTTAGAGAAAGGAAGACCAAGGGGCAGAGGGAAAAGTCAGCAACTGCCAAGAAAGGGGTATCCTGTCAGTTAAGGTTCACATCCTTTTCCAGAAATAGCCTCATGGAGAGAAAAATAAAATAGGAAGAAGAACATTGACTTTCCTTTCAAAATAGAAGAGGAAAAGATCTTTATGAGATTAGTGCAAGTAAGATAATATATGTTGCAATGTGGAATGCTGAAATGAGAAACCGAACAGATGTTCTTTTAATCCACTAGCCATCAGGAATTTACTGTTTCAGTTGCAATAATGAGAAGTTCACAGATTTTCAATTTCCTTCTTAGGGAGTGACAGGAAAACTTAATGAGAATGCTCATGACTCCCTCATCATGACTTCCCATCTTCATGTTTTCCTTTTCTAGCTTCCCATCTAGTCATTTTTAACAATTAGAAGAAAATGTAACCACCTTGCAAAGACATCAATGCAGGTGCATTTAGGAGTGAAGAAGACCCATGCAACATGGGCCTACCGGGCAGTGGTCCAGCAGGTGCTGGAGGGAGTTTCCAAATGCTTTTGGAAAAGCCAATGAACACAACTGATCAAAACTTTGTTTTAACTGTAAAATGAGAATACCAGTGTTTCATCCTCCCAACTCATGGGATTTCATGGAGACTTAACTTGAAAGGGATCAAAACATTTTCAAAGGTGGCCCAGGACTGTAAGAAATAAATGACTCAAACAGGGAAGTGGAAAGTAATTCCTTCCAGAGCATTTGGCCCCAGGTTGTCCTATCTTATGGGATAGAACTGTAAAGAATATCCGGCTGGTGTGAGGACTGGGGCTTGGTCTGGGCTCTCCTGGTTACTCCTTGTGAAATCTTAACAGAACATTCAAAAAAAAAAAAAAACAGAACATTCAAATTCACTGGATAGGTTTTCCTTGACTGTCACTAAAATTAACAAGTTAGAATAGATAGATCACTTTATTCTTTATCATTCAAGAATTCTGTTTTGAATAATTTTTTAAAAATTGTATTCAACACATTCTTGCTGGGCCTACTCTCTACGTACTGGGAGTTGTGCTAAGTAGTGGTGGCCCCTGGCAGTGGTTAGGACAGGCAAGGTCCTGCCTTCAGGGAACTTAAAGCTGAGCGCCTAGAAGAGGAAGTGATACTGTAAACCAGAGGCCACTCAGCAAATCTTTTGTAAATGGTCAGATAGAAAATATTTTTGACTTTGCAAGATATATGGTCTTTGACACAACTGCTCAACTCTGTCATTGTAGCACAAAAGCAACCATAGAAAATATGTAAATAAATGGGCATGGCTGTGAATATGGCCCACAGGCTGTAGTCTGTGGGCTCCTGCTAGACCTTAGAAATTGAAGTCTTTCCTTGGTTTAAGAGAACAGATTCAGAAAACACAATTCTGGCTTAAGAGATGGGAGATGTATTTGAGGACAGAACTACATTGCCAGCGCAGTATTGCCTTAGGTCGAAGGGTAAGATTGTCATCAACTGAAGACAAGATGCAAAGAAAGTTATAAATTACCTGAGCAAGAATACTGCCCTTGCTTACCATCTTATTGATCTGACATGTCATTTGAGAACAGTTCAGGACATTTAGGTAAATGGAATTATACCTGATGAAAATATAGATAGGAATAAGCAACACATGTTGGGTAAATCATGTTCAACTAAGAACTGAGCAAGTCTGAAAATTACACTGGCAAATGTGTTGGCTCCTTCTGAGAAAGGGACCTTCATTTGGCTGAAAATCATTTTAAAAGCACTAATCATTGTGTTCTTTATACTTAAAAACGTGAATGTTTTCTACATCCTTATTTGACATTCAACAGAACCAAGTTTATGTATAGGAAAGTAGGAAATCCAAGTCTCTAGGCATGTACAGACAGTCAAATAGTGCCCCGAGTCTTGCAAGTGGAGATTAGATCCTTTGACCAGTGACCCTACTCTCTTTCCCCTCCTATAGAGACCCGGTTATAACACTATTACATCCAGGAGACAAATACAATAAATTTGATCTGTTATTTCAGGTCTAGGGGAATACCCACAATACTTTTCTAGATTGGACTGGGAGGCAAAGAAGAATATTACTTGATCTCTAGCTCAGTGGTTGGGTGGTAAGATGGATAGAAGTGTGTGTGTGTGTGTGCGTGTGTGTGTGTGTGTGTGTGTGTGTGCAGGGTCAATCCTGGCTGTATCAGGTCTTCACAAACCACACAGTTTTCCTTCTTTCCTCACCACTTCACATTCATAGACATATCAGAATATGAGGTAGTGGGAAGGACCCAGATTGAGAAACCCTTTAGGTGATTTTGATATGATTAGCCATCCCTAACCCTACCTCATGTGAGAACTGTTGATCCACCTTACTTCAAAATTAGTTAGTTTTGGCAGAAGCTCTTTGGAGCTTTGTATTTAATTTTAAAGTATGACAAGATCTTACAAGTCCCTAAATATAAAATCATTATAAATACACTGCTATATATGAACCCATATATGAAATTAGAATCTAACTAAAACAGATAATTATAAAGCAATTATTTGCTTTGTGAAAGCCACATATGGTAATAGATGAGGTATTTTAATACATTAAGGTTTTATTAATAATTTGCTGCCAAAAAGAATGTTTTTCCACTTCCTGAACTAATTCCTAAATAAAAACCAGGTGCTTTCAGAAACACAATACTGACTTTGTTCCCCAGCACATTGGGAAACTGATCAATAAAAGTGTTTTTTCTCAATTTCTCTCTCCCAAATAATTAAACAAAATCTATAAAAAGGGGCGGGGTGTCGCCTGGGTGGGTCAGTTGGTTTAAGTGTCTGCCTTCAGCTCAGGTCATGATCTCAGGATCCTGGGATCTCAGGGTCCTGGGATCAGCTGCAAGGCTTCAGGCTCCCTCTGCCCCTCCCCCTGCTCATGCTCTCTCTTAAATAAATAAATAATTTTTTTAAGTGTTTAGTATGCTCAAAAACACTCTAGTTAGTTGTCTCAAACAACTAGGAAAGGTGGCATCCAAGGAGGTCTAAAGAAGCTAAGGAACACAAAAATTGTTAGAATAACATACTTGACTAACAATAAGTGAACTGAGACTGTATTATCCTTTGCATAATGTGGCTGGAGGCAGAAGGAGAGAGGTACTTAGAAGAGAGGAAGGAGTAAGACAGGAGTAAGAAAGGCCAGTAAATTTTGGTTAACTAGAACTCAGGCTATCAGCCAGAATGAACACAATTGAAGTGACAATTTCAAATGAAAGAATTTATTTTTGTTGTTGTTTTATTTTGTTTTTAAACACCTATCATTGATTTGGTAAAGCACCAACAAAGTTCTTGAGTATATATTAGGGTCATCGGATGTTCAACTAAACTTCATGCAGACTCCTAGACCTACATGTGATCTCACATCCGGAAAAATGACTATGACATCCTCAGAGGATGTCAGTTTACTACAACAGGAAAATAGACAGCATTTTAGATAGCTTTTCAATGAAAACACTGAAACAAAGCAAAAGTTTCTGATTAAGTTTCAGTTAACATTGAGTTAGCCAACATATACAATTCCCTAAGGCCCTTATCTGGTGTCAGTTATAATCAGATGAGCACAGCCCACAGGAAAGGCCAACAAATCCTTTTCCTATCTGTGTTCCCAGCTGATGCTTCTATCTGCACACAGATGAGACTGGACATCCCAGGGTTGGTCCCAGCAAGTGATAAAGATGACAGCAAATCCCACCCAAGTACTTGGGATTCTACACACCTGGAAGAATTTCATCCCACCAGATGTTCACATAGTCATCTCGGTCAGTTCTTGACTGCTCATGGTAAAATCCCAAAGCATGGAGGATCTCATGTTCAATAATGGCCTTATAGTCACATCCTTGGCCAATGGAAAGGTTCTGTCCCACGTGTTGATCGCCAACCTCAGACCAGCATCTTTAAAGAAGAGAAGAGGGAAATTTTCTCCTAAAGAACTCTGAAGGGGCTGTAACTCACAGGGTTCCAGAACACAAATTTGAAGGAAGTTAGGTTTGATTTAAAAAAAGAAATTATCAGTAGCATCCTCATAAGCTAATAGTTCAAAATAGGGGACTGGCTAAATGAGCAACATTTCCTGGAGGAAATAATAAGCAGGCTTTGAAAGTTGTGGTGCATTATCAAAGTGACATATTCTCAGAGGCAAATCAATCCTAATAATGCACCAGGTAGAAAGAAGTAAAAGTTGGCATCCTTTCTCACCTTCACAAACCCAAAGGGCATTCCACAGAATAATACCATTGCTTTTGTACCACAGTATTAAGTTGTCTCTAGGTGGTGGCTATGGGTGATTTAAATTTTCTTCTTTATACTTAAATGAATTTTCAAACTTCCTAAATGGACAGGTATAAGTTCTTTGATCACAAACAAGAACCGCATTGAAGAAGCCAATTCATTTCTTTGGCTGTCAGTGGATCTGCAGAGTTATGAAAGCACATAGCTGGCCACCTACCATTTCTGAAGGGCTCTGGGCAAGAAGGACCCATAACTTCTCGAAAAAAAACAGTAGATTCATGATCTTCTCCCAGATTCTCTAAATTCCACATGGTGCAGCATTTTGCTCCCCTTTTTTCCCCAATTATTTTGTCTTTTCTTTTTTTTTATAAATCCAACTTTTTACCTCTCTTAGCAAATCCAAAGCCTTCCATGAATTGTTTCCTTATCTGCTTTAAGTTGTGGAAGAGGATCTATACTCTAACCAGTGCTCAACAGATTCAGAGATTTGCTCATAATTTTAAAAGAGACCAATGGACTCCAAGTTCTTTGGTGACAATCACATTGTCTTACTTTGCCATCACCTTCCTGGAGATTGTTAATACCATATACCCTCAAATGCTAATGGATTTGATTTCTACTCTGAGGTAGATCTTAATTATCTTCTAATAACATGTTAAGGTATAACTTCCATACCATGAAATTCACCAATTTTAAGAATACAATCAATGATCTTTTGTAACCTCACTGAGTTATGCAAACATGGTCATGATCTATTTGCCTCTCTGACAGTAGCATTTCATTACCAAATCAGTTGACTCCGTGAAATATCCGAAATCCAGAGGAAGCACTTACTATTTACCTTTTTTTTTTTAACATCCCTCCTCCAATGGAAATATGTAAGTTGCAAAAATGCCACAACTCTGCAGCTCTCAATCTTTTCCGTTGTCTTTCTTAAAGAACCCAGTTAACATCTTGCTTCAGGGGACCAGAACCCTGAAGGATTTGGGGCACTTTGGTGCAGCTTCTCCCCCCTGCAACTGACCTTCTTCCTCTCTTTTTCCCTTCCCCTAATTTAAATGTAACAGAGACCCCTCCTGGCCACAGGCAGTAAGAATCTCCCAGATTCAGGTTTTACAGAGAATGTCCCTCAAAGTTGACCTACCTCTTTATCAAGTACTTCAGGGATTTAGTTAAAAACTGAAAAGAAGACAGAATTTCACTAGGAAGGAAAGAACTTTTGGAAAGTGATCACATTAGCTTAGTTTTATTTTTAAGAGAGAGAGAGAGAAAAGACAGTGGTAGCTAAAAGTGGATATAAAAGTGTTAAGAAAATGAACTTTTTTTTCCCTGAAGTCTTCAATAAATAACTAAAGGCTTTGGCACTTTCTTGAAGCTAAAATGTTGCCAAGGGACAAGACGAAAAGGTCAAAAACAGAGAACCTCCAAAATCTGTGTTCTTGGCAAGGCCCAAGCTATACTTTACATGTTTTTCCTTCACATGAAAAGAAACTGGGCAAATACTATTGGTTATCTCCACTTACATGACCCACAAGAACCTCAGGACATGTTCAGAAACACATTGACTATCTTATCCCTAAAGTGGTTCTTCTGACAGTATTGCCAGGCTCGGAGGATGAAGTTACTACTCGACAGTCATTGAATCAAAAATCAAACAGACACCCTTGATTCCTCTTTCTTCTTAACCCCTCACATGAACTAAGAACTACCCCAAGATCACGACCTGAGCCAAAAGCAGATGCTCAACCACTGAGCCACCCAGGTGCCCCCTAACAACCAGCTTCTGAGAAGTCCCCTGTTTTCATAGTTCTGAAATCCAGTCCTGCTCCTTCATTTCAACTACTCTTCTTCAGTGCAGGTCCCTTTTTATTTCTGTCCTGGACAGTTGGGACATTCTTTAATTGGTCTCCTGCCACCAGTCATGCTGCCACTTCAATTCTTTATCCACTGTTGCTAGAGTAATTTTTCTAAAATGGAAACCTGAGCATATCATAAATCATGCACAGAATGGTGGATTTCCTCATATATGGTTTATCTCTGAACAGGTTCTTGTTTATGGTCCTGGCTCCATGGCCCACCACTCTGCCCCTTACATGCAAAACTTCAGACACTCAGAACTTAGTGAGTTCTCCAGGCACGCCAGATTTGTGTTTGTGTTTGCTTTTGTTCTTCTGTCTCTCTTCTCTTCCTTCTTCTTCCTTTCCCCTTTCTCTCTGGGTCTCCCTCCCTTCCCATACCCCATTTTGTCCCTCTTTCTCCTCTGTCTCTATGTCTTCTTGTGGCTCAGAGCACTCCTCATAGCATATCTAACTATTTCCTTGTTGTCTCTCCACTATCCCCAATTGCCAACTCTAAACCTTATGAGAACTAAGACTGTGTCTTATGCTTCTTTGTATCTAGAGACTAACATACTTCCCGGCACATACTAGGTGTACATAAATTTGCGTTTTAATAAAAGCCTGAGCCAAGAGAGCAACTACTCAATTAAGTAAGGTACTTAACTGGTATCTAAGTGGTCATCACAATTTTATTTTTTTTCTACTATATTTTGCATTTTTTTTTCTTAAGGGGCAAAAGCAGGTGTTAACTTCCTTCCTCATCTCTGTTATCCATCCATAATTAACAAAAACACTAGCAGAACTAGACAACCAAATCCAGGCAACACCTAGAGGCAATCTGGGAGCAGCAGGAGGAATGTCTCCAGTTGGGCCTTAAAGACACAAACATGCAATCAAGGCAGATGTTAGCTTGGCTTTCCAGCCTCATCTAGCCCAGGTTGATTGACATAAATGCCACTGAAAAAGAGAAACTTTTTCTTGATATACCATTTATTTTTCCTGGGAAATAAATAACTACAAACTACATCTAGAACTTCTCAAAGAAATCCAGCCAACAGAGTAGCATAATTTAAAGGAATACCATAAAAAGGGGTTTATAATTTATATTTTAATACAACTGAGTTTAGAAAAAGTACTGTAATTTAAATCATGACCTAAACCCAGGAAAAGAATCGAAATAAATCTCCTTAGGCCCAGAGGTGTCTAAGCAACTCCTTCTCCATCTAGGGCATTAAAAATGTTATTGAATTTTAAAATTCACTGAGAAAGATGTGATTTTGCTTTTAGTTTCTTCCTAGTTTCTTCTTTTGAAAGACATGTATCAAAAATAAAGAAAGACATGTATCAGTTTTATAAACAAAAGAATGCATGATTACATACTCTGTAAAATTTCATACTTACCCATCAAACTTTTGAAATATGATATATGAGCTCTCTCCTTCATAGGGCTTGAAATCCACACAGGACCTGAGGCGGAACATTTCAAAAGCATAAAGAATGGCTCCTTTGGCATTCAGCCCTGCAGAAACCAGTAAAAATATCAATGAGCATTACTTAGATCTTAGATAATACACATAACATAGTTTAGAGAAGATCTTGCCACCACATGAAATTCACAGAGGTCTATGGTCTACATTTTTTGGTAGTAAGTAGATTCCTTGGAAACTAAAACTACAAAACTAGTCGGGTACATAAACATTAAGTGCAAACTTTAAATGCATAATGTAAATAGACCTACATGATAAGAATATACCTGTATGTGTAGTTGGACAAAATTATAAACAAACTACCTCATTTCCTCTCTCCCCCTTTCCTCATTCAAGTGAAGATCCTGAGTACACTGCCTCAGGAGAGTCACACTGCAGAGCAGAAGACAGAAATGATTGCAACTCATTTCTGTCTTCTATGTAAATAAAGCACTTGGAGAGAAGCAATAAGAATGGTGCTAACCCCAGTCTAATAAGATACCCCCTCTTGCTGGAGGAAGAGAGCAGAGTTTAGAAAGGTTTATGGGTTCTGGAAGCATAAGAAGCACATGTGATGTTAACCTGCTTCCCTGCAAGACATGTGGAAAGATGACAAGACTAAACAGGTAGCACTGGAAACAGCCTTGGAAAATATCTTTATAACCCAAACTTGGAACAAAAGCAGCAGAAGCCTAATGAACCTGAAGAGGCCAGAACAGTAGGGGCTTATTAGTGACCTGTAGGTTAGGACCAGTGACCAATGATCAAATGTTTTTCCTTTCACCGCACATACACACACCCTGGCATTGCGTAAGACAAGCATGAGGTGGGGAGGAAAGATACTCCAGAGGAATAGAGATTATATTTTACTTAGTATGTGTGTTTTCTTTTTTCTCTCCCATCAACTCCTTGAAAGTAGAGCTCTAAGTTAAAAATTAAGCTAGGTTATATAAAGTTGTATTTGTTGTAAATTTGATTTTGTGCATTCTCTCAGAGTTTATAATTCTTAGCACTTTACAAAGTACTTACCTTATGTTTTCCTGGCCCTTATTTCATTTAATAAACTACCGAGTTGGAGATTCCACAGCTCAGATGTCATAAGATTATATTAATGTCATTAAATAAATAATCAGTGGAATAATCAATAAATTACTTGTGGAAATAACATAGATAACAACAACAAGAGTATGCACTAAACCTACTGAAAGATTTTCATGAAATTTTATCTATTCTTAGTAACATTTATAATATAAACATTTGTACCCAAGACAGCTAAGTTTCCACAAAAGTTAGGAAAATACTCCAGAGACAATGTAACTGTATTTGCAAAATACATATCTGACAAAAGACTTGTATCTAGAATATATAAAAGACTCCTACAACTCAAAGTAGAAGAGACAAATAACTAATTTTTTTAATGGGCAAACTATCTAAACAGATATTCACAAAGGAAGACATACAAATGACCAATAAGTAAACAAAAAGAAAGTAAAACAGCAATAAGTAGACTAAAACCACAATTAATTGCCATTATATGTTCACCGGCATGGCTAGAATTAAAAAGAATAACAACAATGAATTTTGGCAAGGATGTAGAGTAAATGAACATTCATTCATTGTTTGTCGAAGTCTGTAAAATGGTACAAGCACTTTAAAAGAGATCCAACACTAAACCTACATCTGTATTATAACCCAGCAATTTCACTTTAGATATTTACACAGGAGACATGAATATAAAACCATATATTCAAAACAGGCATGTACAAGAATGTTCATAGTAAGTTATTCATAAAAACTCAAGCATAGAATCAACCCAGGTGTCTATCAACAGGAGATTGGTTGAAAAAGCTGTCATATACTGTATTCATACAATGGAATGCCACTCAATAATAAAAAGGAAAAGTTATTGATGCATACAACAACATTCGTGAATCTCAAAAACATTTTACTGAGTAATTGAAAAAAGCATAAAATATGATTCTGTTTGCATGAAATTCTAGAACAGGCAAACTCATCTATGATTAACACAACAAAGGCAGCCTGGGTGGCTCAGCGGTTTAGCACCGCCTTCGGTCCAGGGCGTGATCCTGGAGACCCGGGATCGAGTCCCACGTCAGGCTCCCTGCATGGAGCCTGCTTCTCCCTCTGCCTGTGTCTTTGTTTCTTTCTCTCTCTGTGTGTGTCTCTCGTGAATAAATAAATAAAATCTTTTTAAAAAAATAAAACAACAACAAAATGTTATTTCTGAAAGGATAAGAATAACTGTGAAAGAACATGAGAGAATTTTCTGGGATAATAAAAGTGCTCCATATCTTAATAGGAGTTGCATGAATATTTTTACATTGTATAAGTGTAATGTATAAGTTACAAGATTCATAAATATTTTAAAATTCATTGAACTGTACACTTAAGACTCCATCCATTTTACTCTATGTACAGTTACAGAAAAAAGAACCATAAACAAATATTAGACTTTAGTTAAAGATACACATGCCGCAGTGTTTGGAGTAAAGCATACTGTCCCTGCAATTTACTTTGAAATGTATCAGAAATTGAATGCATCTATAGATGGATAGGAGGATGGACAGGATGGATTAATAAGATAAAGCAAATATAGCAGAATGCTGTTTGTATAATGTAGGTGATGAGTATATGAGTGTTCACTGCACAATTCTTTCAGCTTTTCATATATTTAAGATTTTTCATAACAAAATGGGGAAAAGAAAAAGACGATAATTACAACTTTAAAGAAGAATAAAAACCTATTAAATTAAATTCTATTTCCAGTAAAAAAAAAAAAAATGCCCTTCAAAATGAAGACAGTAAACATTATTTTGGAGAAAGAAGAGAATTTGTTTTTTGTTTTTTTTAACAAGAAATGTTAAAGGAAGGGGTGCCTGGGTGGCTCAGTCAGTTAAGCATTGACCTTTTGATCTAGCGTGGGTCTTGATCTCAGGGTTGAGAGTTCAAGCCCCAAATTGGGCCCCACATTGGTTATGGAGCCTACTTAAAAAAAAAAAAAAAAAGATGGTAGAGGAAGTTCTTTAGGCTGAAGAGAAAAGAAACCAGATAGGAACTCAGATCTCCAGGAGGAATGAACACCACCAGAAATTGCAAGTATAAAAGCAAATACAAAGACTACTTTTCTTCATTAATTACTCTGAGACAACTGATTAAAGGGCAAAAAATGTTAACACTGTATTATGAGGTTTATAAAAATATGTGGTTGGGCAGCCCCCGGTGGCTCAGCGGTTTAGCGCCGCCTTCAGCCCAGGGCGTGATCCTAGAGACTCGGGATCGAGTCCCGCGTCGGGCTCCCTGCATGGAGCCTGCTTCTCCCTCTGCCTGTGTCTCAGCCTCTCTCTGTGTGTGTGTCTCTCGTGAATGAATAAATAAAATCTTTAAAAAATAAATAAATAAATAAATAAATAAATAAATAAATAAATAAACAAATAAATAAAAATATGTGGTTGAAAATATATATAAGCCAACAATACATGAAAGGAAGGGGTATAAATGGAATGATACTGTTGTAAAATGCTTATATTTTATGCAAAATGCACACTGTTAAGTCTAAGTATACTGTTACATGTGAAGGCTACAAATTGTGTAATTCCTGTGACAAAGCCTCACAAAATAAGACAAAAGGGTTGAGCTAAAAAGCCACTACAAGAGCCAAATTAAATATTAAATTGTTAGATTTAACCAAAAGAAGGCAGGAAAAGAAGAATAAAATAAAAACTAGGAGACAAATAATAACCGATACTTCTAAATCAATTTATATCAATAATTACATTAAATGTAAATAGACCAAATATTCCAATTGAAATTCAGAAGTTGATATATTTGATAAAAAAAAGTGAGACTCAAATATATATTGTCTGAAGAAAAGACACTCAAAAGACATTGATAGGTTAAGGGTGAAAACCTGAAAAAGATACACAGTGAAAACAGTAAGTTTTAAAAAGCTGGTGTAGCTATATTTAAATTTTGGAATTAGATTCCAAAATAAAGAGGATTACTATAAAATTACCAAGAGAAATTTCCTCAAATGATGAGTCAATTTAGCTAGACGATATAACAATGTGCTTGCCCAAAGGAAGAGTTTCAAGAAAATGCTAAAAGAAGAGATATGCAAACACTCAATTATAGTTAAAGAGTTTAGCACCTTTCTCTCAGTAGCAGATAAAATAGTCCAAAACTCCATGCAGATAAAAATATTTGAGCAACACAACCAACCACCTTGACCTATTTGACATTGATAAAATAACACAGCCCAAATCAGCCAAATGTAAGTTCTTTTCCAGTACACATGGAACAGTCACAAAGATAGGCCACAAAATATGCCTCAGTAAATTTCAAAAAGATCAGTATGTTCTCTGACCTTAACAAAATTAAACTAGAAATCAGTAACAGAATATCTGGAAGTGCTATAGAAATTTGTAAATTTAAAAACACACTTCTAACTGATCCATGGATTTTTAAAAATTACAATTGAAATTAGAACATATCTGAACTTGAATAAAGATACAACCATATCAAAATTTGTGGAAAACACTTAAAGTAGAGCTTCAAATAAAATGTATAGCTTTAGGTGTCATATTATAGAATTATATTTCATTAGAAAAGTGAAGGTTTAAAGTCAATGATATAAATTTCAACCTTTAATATAAAAAAAGAGCAAATTAAACTGGAATTAAGTAGAAGAAAGGAAATAATAAAGATAAGCAAAAAGCAATGAAATGGAAAGCAGAGAAGGTAGAAAAAATTAAGTCAAAAGTTGCTTCTTTGAAAAGATTAATAAATCAATACACTGCTTTAAAAATAAACAAAAAAAGAAAGTCACAGACTAGGAAAAAATTTTCGAGATATCTATCTATCTCTGACAAGACTTCGTCCATAATATATGAAATTCTTCTACAGATAATGAAGAGACAAATAATATGATAAAAAAAGCATAATAAGAGTAGAACAGATCATTCATAAAAAAACATACAAAAATGGTCAATGACACATGGCAATGTGGGAAATATCATTAGTCATTAGGAAATGCAAATTAAAATCACAGTGAGATTCCATTTTGCAACCAGTAGAATGGCTGCAATTAAGAAACATTAACACCACCAATGTTATTGAAAATGTAGAGCAAGTGGGACACAGCTACATTGCTAGTGAGAATGAAAAATGGTGCAGCGAGTTTTGAAAACTGCCTGGCATTTTTTACTAAAGTTAAACATATATTTGTCATATGATCAAGCAATTCTATTTCTAGAAATTTGCTCAAGACAAAATATATATATAAACATATATATTTATTTATCCATGCAGACTTGTACAAGAATGATCATACCATCTTTCTTCGTAAGAGCTCAAACTTGACACAACTTAATGTCCATCAATTGAAAAATGGATAAACAATTGCCATATTAATGGGGCACCTGGGTGGCTTAGTGGTTGAGTGCCTTTGGCTCAGGTCGTGATCCCGGGATCCTGGGATCGAGTCCTGCATCAGGCTCCCTGCAGGAAGCCTGCTTCTCTCTCTGCCTATGTCACTGCCTTTCTCTCTGTGTCTCCCATGAATCAATAAATAAAATCTTTAAAAAATTGCCATATTACTGAGGAACATTACTGAGTTGTAAAAAAAAAAAAAAAATGAACTACTGGCCTGCAACAATATGGAAAAACTTCAAAACTATGTTAAGCAAAAGTAGCCAGATACAAAACAGTACATGCTAAATGATTCCATTTATCTATAAATCAGGTAAAACAATTTATAGGGAAAGGTGATTAGAATGGTAGTGTCTTGGAGAGGTGGGTAGAGATTGGCTGTACAAGCACATGGGAAATTTCTGGAGTGATGGGAGAATGGGTTACATAAGTTTATGCATTTATCAAAAGTCATTGGCTTTTACACTGATTTGTGTATTTTACTCTGTGTAAATCTAACTTTAATAAAAGAATTGTATACAAATATGAAATTCTAGGATGTTTGCTTTTTGCAATGGTATAGGCCTAGGCATCTAATTTTTTTTTTTACACTAAAAGTGATTCTCATGTGGGGTACTTAAGAGCCACTACTGCTGCTACCTTATTTCAGGCCACCTGTCTTCCATCTTACTCTCTTAATCTGTCACCAACCTGCAGCTAAAGAGACCTTGCTACTCAAGCTATGGCCAGCAGCCCAAAAGCACCAGCATCACCTGGGGGGGTGGTGCAGAATCTGAGACCCCACCCCCCGACCTACTCTGCAATTCCACAAAATCCTCAGCAGAGCCTTATGTACATAAAAGTCTGAGAGGCACTGACTTAACACCGCACAGAGGCCTGGTGAAGCTTAAATCAAATATTTGATGAAGGCACCATGTCCAGCACATATTGGTGATTCAATGAGTGTGTCTATGTATGATGGAAGGGAGGATAGTGCAGGTGCAATAGACAGGAAGAAAAATTGCAATGGGGAAAATATACCCCTCTGGAAAGCTGATGTTTCTCCAATCGCATTCCAATAAATATGAGTGCTCTGTGAATTTGAAGGTGTGCCACCAAACACTGGGAGGAATAAAACCTCAAATTTCCAAAACAATCACTGAGAACAACAGCATTTGTTTATATCTCACTCTCCTCCAGAAAAGGGATCAGCACTGATGACAGTGGTGGAAAATAGGGAAACATAAGCTCTATCTCCTGAGAGTGGGAGCAATCTAGGGTCTGTTAAGATTGAGCAAGCTTGTCCCGGCTCCCCCTCTCCTTTGATCTACCTCCATCCATGTGGTATAAGCCTTGTAAGCATTGCATCATCCTGGCTGCTCAGCTGTCAGTCACCTGCTTGGGGTCAGCCAGGGTCCACCATGGCTTCAAATATTTACTTATTTCCCCTGAGTATTATTTCCAACAGTGAGTGAACTATAACTTAACCCGCCCTTTATCCTGAGAGAGGATTGAAATTATTAATACTGAGGAACAAGGACTCTGAACATATGAAATACAGATTTTTCTCTTTCTCAAAAGTTCAGAATGTTTGTCTCATAACAAAAGGGGAAGAAATCAGTATGCTGAAAATATATTTAGATTCAGCTAAACTAGTCTTGAAAGCGAAAATTTTTTCATGGTTGTGAAGCCAAATTATATTTCTGTACTTTTATTCTTCAGGGTGCTTTTTGGTTTCATTAACATGTTAATGTGTTCTGCACTTTTACAATTATTGTTTGATACTCTGTAATTTTTAAAATTACCATTCAATGCACTGTATCTCAGACTGGTTAAGTAGCACTGGGTCAATACAATGTTATGCCTTTCATCTCACAGGATAAAGAATCATCAGGGCTTGGAAACCCTCAGATGCATTGGTGTTACTCCCAATTCGAAGCTGATGAATAGGAGGAGCAGGGTAGAGAAGAGTAAAACCCAAAGCTTCTAATTAAAACAATTAACATTACCCAGATTGTCAGCCAGAATGTAAGGAATGGGGAACTTCCACCTGGCTTCAGGATCTCTCAGGCCATTTCTGGAGTTCTGTGGAAACAAGGCAAAGAAGACTGGGAAGGTGAATTCTTGAGGCCCCCTGGCCTCCTCCTCTGCTGAACTTTCATACCACAAACAACCTATCATACGATTCAAACGAGAGTGTTTGTATTCTGATTACAAAAGCAATACTAATTCATTATAGACAATTTGGAAACTGCAGAGAAATTATTAAGAACTAAATTTAGAAGATCTTCAATTTCTAAAAACTGAGATAGCCATTTTAAACATATTGGTGCATTTCCTTCTCAGTCTTCACTTACTAGGAAAGTTGGGTGAACAAGTAATGTGATAATTACAGATTCTTTGTACCGTTTGTTAATTTTTCATCTGTCTTTGTCATCATCAGCGACAGTGGAAACTCTTGTGGGTATAGATGATAGATTAGATTCTTACATGTTCTCCACAGTGCCCAGCCCAGGGTTGGACACAGCAGAGGCTCCTAGTAATAAAAAAACAGCCAGTCCTGAGGAATGCTATTGTGTCTTTGGAAGATACTCACCTGCAGGAGGATGTCCCCTTGAAAGAGGTCCAAGCCTGCAGCTAGAGGCAGATTAAAAAGAAGAAGAAATATTTGAACGAGCATTACTGAAAGGCATCTCACATAATAAAATTAATCTTTTCCATTATAAATCTTGCATTGTTAGTCTTTTATCAAAGTCTTTGGAAGCAATTCAAAATTCCCTCTAATTGAGTAAATGTAAATAGCCCATCAATATTGTGTATTATCACATCCTTTGTCTTCATTTTGGAACAAGAAACCTTGTCCAAGAATCTTAAAAGTAAGAAATGAGTTAGAAGCGATCTTTTTGATCATTGACTCCAAACCTCTTCGGACTTCAGGGGGCACAAGGGAGCCTTGAGACAGGAAGTAATGCATTAGGTGGTCAGCAGTTGAGTGGGCTTAAGAACTCCTGACTTCCTATCCAAAGTCCTTTCTGCTATTGTTCTATCCTTCCTCGTGAACCTAGGTAAGTGACTTGGTTTTGCTCTGTCCCATGACAAAAATAAAAAGCCAAGGTCAAGATGATGCTCTTACAATAAAGATCAGGCAACTAGGTATTGATCCATTCAGTCTGTATCTGCAAATATCTGCTGTCAGGAGCTTAGCATAATAAACTTTCTCCATTATGGTATTCCTTGATTCTGGCCTCATTGTGTTTTTGCAAATAGGATTCTTAAAAGGGAAGATCCTGGTGGGAAAAATTTATGAGGATTTGAAAGAATGTCTTTTCTTTTTTTTTTTCTTTTTTTTTTAATTTTTATTCATTTATGATAGTCACAGAGAGAGAGAGAGGCAGAGACACAGGCAGAGGGAGAAGCAGGCTCCATGCACCGGGAGCCCGACGTGGGAATCGATCCCGGGTCTCCAGGATCGTGCCCTGGGCCAAAGGCAGGCGCCAAACCGCTGCGCCACCCAGGGATCCCAAGAATGTCTTTTCTTATAACAACCCTCATGTTTGACAAACAGCCCACCCTGTAAAACACAAAGTACTCCAAACAGGGTCAGTGGATTGTATTTCATTCTGAGAATAGCCCCTGATTTACAGCTGGGAAATCAAGCTAGAGAGTTATCATCATAGCCTCATACAGTCACAGAGGTCCCATTTGGCAAAGCTGATGGCTCATTCATGGTAAATGACACCACCAGGGTTTTAGGTATTAAGAGGAGTCATGGTTTCACTTGCTAATGATGAAATAAAGCACAATGATTTCTTTCCTCATGCACATATTTCTTAACCTCCATAAACCTAACTTCTGCATATGATAACAGCAAAATTAAACAAAAACAGCATCTATATCACTACCCTATGGGAAATAGGACCCAGGTTTTGAATTTACTTTTCACGAGGTGGAGTATGTGCTGGTCTATTCACACTCTGGCTTAGGCTTGTCATGAACAAACACCTGCATTTTCTGACATTGGTCTGGATTAGGGATGGAGATGACAGCTGGGCTCCTCTAGAGTGATAGGAACAAGCTCATTCAGACCCTGGCCCCTAGGTTGGTCAGCATAGATGGGGTCCTGCAGGGGTAAGAGAGTGCAGCAATGGGGGAGCCGGGAGCACTTCCCAAAGAAACAGATATCCATTAAAAATAAGGTTCAAGAGGGGCACCTGGGTGGCTCAATTGGGCATCTGACTCTGGATTTCTGCTCAGGTCATCATCTCAGGATCCTGGAATCAAGCACCCTGTCAGACTCCATGGAGCCTGCTTAAGATTCTCTCTCCCTCTCTCTCCCTTTCTCTCTCTCTCTCTCTTCCTCTGCCTGCCCCCTTCCCTGTCCTTGCCCCTTCCCTGCTCCCTCCCCCACCCATCATCTCCCTGCTTGCATCCTAGAGTACACATGCACTCTCTCTCTAAAAAATAAAAATGAAAAAAAAAATAAGCCTCAGGAGATTCATTGACCAATCTGCTCGGGCAGCATAGACTTATTAAGCACCTATTGTGTGCAAGACTTTGTTCTACATGCTAGGGACGTAGCAGAGAATAAAACAAAGCCCTCAAGTTTTAGTATATGTGCTACCAAAGCCAGCACAAAACGAAGCCCTGAAGGAGGTGACATTCTTGACTGGAGACGGAGGAAAGACAAATAAATGTTGAGTAGCAGACAGTGAAAAGAGCAATAAAAAAAATAGGGGAGAAAAGTGGTGAAGGGTGGGAGGGTTGATATTTTATAAAGGGTGGTTTAGGATGGCCTCTCTGAGGAGGTGGCATTGAAGCAGAAATCTGATGGAGTGGGAGATAAAAGAAGAGTATTGATGGCAAGAGCAAAAGCAAATAGAAATGAGGCAGGGGGCACTTGGGTGGCTCAGTCAGTTAAGCATCTGCCCTCAGTTCGAGTCATGATCTCAGGGTCCTGGGATCGAGCCCTGAGTTGGGCTCTCTGCTCAGTAAGGAGTCTGCTTCTCCCTCTCCTTCTGTGTTCTCTCTCTCCCCCCTTCTCAAATAAATAAATAAAATCTTTAAAGAGAGAGAGAGAGAGAGAAATGATACAAGAAAACCTTGATGTCTTAGAGCAACTTTCTAAATTTCAGCATGAAAATCTCTTGAGGGTTTCTCAGTCAGCAAGTCTAGGGCAGAGCCCAAGAATTTTCACTTCTGACAAGTTTTCCGGTGATACTGATGCTGCTGGTTGGGAGGAACCACACACTGAGAATCACCTCTGTAGAGGAATAGCTAGGGGGTCAGGGTGGCTGGAGAGTCCAAATAAGTAGGGGAGAGAGCAGTAAAAAAGTAAGATCAGATGGCTGGCCAGGGTCAGTTCATCTCAAACTTTCATTTGCAGGGAATCTGCTGGGATCCATCCACATGGAGGTGCTGCTTCTGTAGGTCTCAGATAGACCAAAGATGCTGCATTTCTAGAGAACTCTTAGGTGGTATAGGTGATACTGCCTGTGGAATACACCTTGGGAATCAAGGTTCTAGGGCGTGTGTTCTATGTTGGACGAGATGTCAATCATCACTGGCCAATGTCGGAAGACTGGGAGAGTGGATAAGAGAAGTGACATGGCCTGAATCCTTTTTTTTTTTTTTTTTTAAGATTTTATTCATTTACTCATGAGAGATACAGAGAGAGAGAGAGAGAGGAAGAGACACAGGCAGAGGGAGAAGTAGGCTCCATGCAGGGAGCCTGATGTGGGACTCGATCCAGGGACCTCGGGATCACTACCTGAGCCAAAGGCAGATGCTCAATTGCTGAGCCACCCAGGCGTCCCACACATTGCCTGAATCCTTCCAGAGGAGACCTCTTTCTACTCTGAGGAATAGCCTATGCAGGGGGAGGGCAGGAAGGCAAGGGCAGTTGAGAGGCTGCAAGAACCTGGCCAGACCAGATGGCTTAGGCCGGGGCAGGAAAAGAGAAAGTGCTAAGTCACAACCCGTGATACAATTTGATGGAAAACCCAATTTCATTTGCTGATAGATGGTAAGTACATTGAGAGAAAGATAAGAATCAGAGGCTCTGAGCCTCTGATCTAGAAGAGGGAATTGCTTTTACTGAAATGAAAACACTGATGGCAACAAATGCTGGGGTAGAAGGTTAAAATGTGAAGCATAAAGAGAAGACAAAAAGAGGACAATTCCCTTTCTGTGATTTTTCCCAAACAGTTTTTGTGATGTAGGATCTGGCTGTATGGGCAACCTTAATAATTCTGGCAGCAGGGTTGGAAAGAAAAAAAAACCCACATGGTAAGATTTCTTCATTGGAGGCACAGCTCAGAAGGGTTGGTGAAGAAGAAGCATAAAGAGTGGCTCTCAGGTAAAAGAATTATTTGGTCTGGAGAAATCAGGGCAAGATCAATAAAACTCTAATTCTAGTCCCAACTCTGTATAAACTACAGCAAATCCTCCCAAGTCCATACACCTTGATTGCCTGGCACTAAAGAGAGAGAATCTGATCCCTGGCTCTGAAGTCTTGGGGCCCATTCACCAATTTACCTGATCAAACTATTTCTTTAAAATTGTTTCATGCTTTTCCAATTATATATCAATGAGCCTGCCTTCCCTGTAAGTGGGACAAAGCCACAGAAATTCATTCCTTAGGTATGGTTTTTTTGAGTTTTGTAGTCTTCAAATCACACTGAGCTGAATCAGAAGACCTGGAGATGAGCCCAATCACTATCTCAACCACAAGAAACTTCCTTGTCATCTTCCTACAAAATGGTAACAGCACTTACTCTACTACAGTTTTTTTTTAAGATTTTATTTATTTATTCATGAGAAATGAAGAGAGAGAGAGAGGCAGAGATGTAGGCAGAGAGAGAAGCAGGCACCCTACTGGGAGCCCATTGTGGGACTTGATCCCTGGACCCTGGGATCACAACCTGAGTCAAAGACAGATGCTCAACCACTGAGCCACCCAGGCATCCCCTTTACTGTGGCTTTTGACATATAACCTCAATGATAAATGCAACTGGTGATAAAGCTTTTGTAAACCACAAGGTGTTTAAGATCATAAATATCTCTGTTTCTTGCCAAACCTAACCAAAGATATCCAGAATGTAAAGGCTTCTCCTCATTTTAGAAGCAGAGTAAGAGAGAGAAAAGAGATGATAACCCCAGCTTCTCTCTCCTCTCAGTAATGGACCAGACTGATGGAGTTCTTCAAGAAAAATGTTTATAGACAAGTGTTGAAATGGAAACACCTTTACACTCATCCCTAACTCCTGAGCAAACAGCTGCTAATGAATATGATACACCAGTAGAGGGGCTGGGGTTTTCCCCCTACTAAATATAACCCTAGGCATATACTACACATGTCTACATACATACATATACACGTGTGTATGTTGCAAGCAGAGTAATCATCTACTTTTCTTTCATTTAAAAAATAAATAAATACAAAAAACCTGAAGTTTTTGTAAACCAAAGTCATGTTATGTATTTCTAGATCCATGAGGCATTCACTAGTTCCTCTAGAAAATTAGGTCTAACCATTATTCTCTTCCCACATTTCCATTTTTCAGAAACTGCAAATTCAAATGAAGCACCAATAGATATTTCTCTCCTAAGGTTACCCAATACCCTATCATAATTGCTATAAAGCAATTGTAGCACAAGATTTAAAATTATTTCAGAGCATTAATAGTACAGAAATTGAACCCACCTAAATTGATTGCTGAAATATCCTTTTGTTCATCAAAATCTTCAGCATATACTGTTAAAAGTAGGAAAGAAATAGTTACTTATCTTGCTGAATAAAAGAAACTTCAGAAACACTCTATGCATTTCAATCAATTCTTACCATTTCCTTTAGAAATATGCTTAATCTGAAAGAAAATAAATATACAGAAAATTGTTAACATAAACTAGAATTAACATTTCTAAATACCCAAGAAAGCAGAACTCTACTTACTGATACAGCTGCTATGTGGGCAAAAAACAAGATGAAAGAGACAACACAAGTAGATCTAGTCCAAACCATTGTTGCGAATGAACAGACTGAGCAAAGACAACTTGCAATAAATACTTTTTGGACCTTGCTCTGGCTGTCATCTTAGAAACTTTGACCCTCACATATGTATCATGGCATTAAAAAAAGTAACCAAAGAAAATGTCATTAACCCTTTTAAGGACAGATATCAAGTTTAACATAAAATCTCAAGCTCCCCAGATCAGGGACAGGTTTGAAAAGGTTAATACTGCGATGACCATATAAAAATCAGTAACATTTCTATGCACCAGCATAGAATATTCCTCTACATGAACAAAATTTGTTCATATAACAGATAAAAGTTCCACTTCACAATAGAAATAAAAATAATCTATAAAATAACCATAAAGTACTTAAATCCAGTAAATAATCAATAACAATTTTATGGAAATATTTTAAAGCAATTATCAAAGGACGTAAAAACTATCTATACACATACATACACACATATATTTATTTATACATACAAAATATTCACAAATGGGAAGACTTCAGGTAACAAAGATGGTAATTTTTTGACATTAGTCTATAAATATTATTCCAACAAATATCTTATTATTGGAATATCATATTATTCCAACAAATATCTTAGGTTTTTTGTGAAACTTGACAAACAGATAGCCTGTTTCTAAAATTCACATGAAAAAAGTAAACTTCCAATAACATATAAGAAAACTGAAAAGAAAGAACAAGGAGAAAGGAAGTGCCCTAATAGAATATTAAGGATTTTTATAAAGTTATGGTAGACAGTGTGATATTCCCAAAAAGAAAGAACAAGTAGTCTACAGAACAGAACTATCAAAACAGATGAAAGCATATATGGGAATTTCACATATGATAGGAACCAAAAAATCCATAGGGAAACTTTGGTCTTTCAATAATAATGTGGGGACAAGACAACAGCATTTTCATATGAGAAAAAAATTTAACTCTCACACATACACTGTTCATACACACACACACACACACACACACACAAACACACACACCCCACACAAAACTGAGTGGATTAAAGATGTATATACAAAATCTAAACTTTGAAAAAATATAGGAAAATGCTTTTAACTTTGAGGTCAGAAAAGATTGCTTAAACAAGAAAAAAACATATAAATCATAGTAAATCTATCAAAATTTAAACTTTTCATGACAAAAGACACAAAAGCATAGTTAAAAGCCACAAATGGAAGAAAATATTCATACTGCATATAGTTGAGGAAGAGTAAGTTATCCAGGATATATAAAGGAATTCCTACAAATTAATATGAAATTTAAAAAGAGAAAAAGATGGTCTAAGAGAAAAATGGGCAAAAAAAATATGAACACAGAATTCACAAAAAAACCCAAAAGGCCAATAAAAAACATATAAAAAGATTTTTAACCTCACAATCAGAAAAATATCAGTTCCAGTAACAATGAAATGTCGCCTCAAGCTCAGATTGGCTTAAATGAAGAAGGCTGGTCATACAAGAATGTGAGAAAATAGGAAATTTTACACACTGCTGGTAGACCAGCAACCTGATGCTGTCTAATAAGTTGAAATGTGCATAGCTTATAAGTTAAAAAGTCCACCTCTTCTATATATGCAATGGAATATTACTCAGCCATTAGAAACAACGAATACCCACCATTTGCTTCAACATGGTTGGAACTGGAGGGTATTATGCTGAGTGAAGTAAGTCAGTCGGAGAAGGACAAACATTATATGGTTTCATTCATTCGGGGAATATAAAAAAATAGTGAAAGGGATTATAGGGGAAAGGAGAGAAAATGAGTGGGAAATATCAGAGAGGGAGACAAAACATGAGAGACTCCTAACTCTGGGAAACGAACAAGGGGTGGTGGAAGAGGAGGTGGGCGGGGGTTGGGGTGACTGGGTGACGGGCACTGAGGAGGGCACTTGATGGGATGAGCACTGGGCGTTATGCTATATGTTGGCAAATAGAACTCCAATAAAAAAATATACAAAAACAAAAAAAAAATTTAAGAATAAAAGGTATACTTCCAGGTATGTACAGAAAAAAAAAAAAACACACATATGTACACAAAGTACCATATAACCTATTTGTTATGGTGTGGGGTTTTTTTTCTTTTTTCTTTTTTTTTTGTAATTGTAATTTTTTTGTAATTTTGTAATTGTCAAGAACTAGAAAAATGTATTCATACTGGAAGAAAAAATGGGGCATATTCAATCATGCAGATCAATGTTCAACAAGCCTGTATGTGCAGTGTTTGCGGACTTCCGGGGTGTAAATGCCCCCACCTTGGTCACTTTCAAGCTGCCAGCATCATGTCCCTGAATGCAGTGCTGAGGAGAGGTGTGCACTGCAGACTCGGCCGGCCCCAGCAGGTACTACTGCGTGCGTTTCCATACTCTCCGACTTGTGCACGCAGGGGGGTATCCGAGCAATCTTCAAGGTCCAGGTCCTGCCTACTGGGACCTACTGCGTGGCCAGATGGGTCAGCCTGTGGTCAGAAGAGCACGTCCTGTCGGAAGAGCATTTCCCGAGGCCGAACGTGGGGCCTCCCGAGCTGTGAAACAGCAGGCGGGACTCCGGGGCCAGCCTCCGCCGGGAGGGGATCCGCGGCCGCCTGCCTTCCCTCCCGCCGTGGGCCGTGAGGTTCGAAGAGGGGTAGAGAGCCACCTGCCACCTGCCACCTGCCACCTGCCTCTCCAGCCAGGGAAGCCACCGGTGTTCTCCGAAGGAACGTGAACTTGCCCAACAGCTAAGATGGCTTATGTCAGCAAATAGAATCCTTAATGATTAAAAGATGGGTGGGGAGGGACTTGATAGACATCAGCTTTACCAGAATAATTGGCTCTGAGTAGAAGGGAGGGAAACCCAGGAGACTTTCACTTCTTAAATGTTTTTCCCAAATTTTGAAAAACTGGAAAGAATGAATAGTGGTTCATTCAGGAGCCAGAAAGTAGGGGTTTGGGACTTGGCTATTTTGTTTTCTAAAGAAAAGGGAGACACTCTCACCTTGGTACCCCTCCTGCTAAATCTCAGGTGTTCAGTTCTTCAAAAAGGTGTGGGGCTGTTGAATCCTCTCCACCTTTCCCTGCCCCCCACCATAGGCTTTTATCTTTCCCTTCCTTCTTAAACTTACTTAAATAATACGCTATAACAATAGTTTTGGAGTGGGATGGACAGGAATTTAAAGCCCACTTCTGCCATTGACTAGCTGTGCCCTTCTGAGCGCCTGCTTTCCTTACATAAAATGGCTGGTGGTGCCTACTTCAAGGATTCGATGAGATAACCTACGTAAACCACAGGTACCAGAGACGTAGGAAGAAGTGGGGCAACTATGACTCTTTATATTCACGCACATTGCCTTCTGGCCAAAGACAGGTTAGAAGAACACAGTGCTCTCAGCACACTCCTTGCTCAGCCAAACATCCTTTGATAGGATCATAGGTCTTCAACAGACAAAACCTGCCTCGGGTGATTTTTCTTTTTATGATCTTGACTCTGGGTGTGTTAATTAGTTACCAGTTATTTGCAATCCTAGGCACTTTATGTCCCAGGGTGTCCAATGAGCAAGGCTGGAGTCTTAAGTCCTGGGTTTGGAGAGTTTATGGCTTTGCAGATCAAAGATACATTAGGCACTCCACAGGGCAAGGGCCATGTTTTATTTTCTGTACCTGTCGCAGTGTCTGGCACCTGGTAGGCACTTAGTCGTCCTGTTGGACGAAATACAGTGAAATAAAATTTTCTCTGAAGCTATCGGAGGAGTGGTTTGCTTTGGTTTCAGTGATGACATTTTACAAACTGACCAATTGAGAAAGTGGTATGAAGATTGGAAGAGAAAAGCCATTGGTGGGCGGGAAAAGGAAAGCCCTCTCCTGTGGTCAGACAGGCTCCAGCTTCATAAAAGCTGAGGCCAGGACCTCCTCCGGACTGGGAAAAGCCTATCCCTCCAAGCTCTTCTCAGGGATGTTCTCTGCCCTCTGCTTTGTCCACTTGCCACTTTTTTGCTTCACTCACAGGACTTGCCCTGAACAGACTATCAGACTATCAGCTAACCTCTGACACTACTCCCTTTGCTGTTCCTCCAGGTGATCAACATTTAACAGAGGCCCAGAAACATTTAGAGCAAGATTTAGCCACCTTTTTCTAAAGAGGGTCAAGGAGTAAATATTTTAGGCTTTGTGGGTCATATGGTCCTTGTAGCAACCGTTTCACTCTGTTACTAGCAGGAGAGCAGCCAAATATATTAACATAAAGGAATTAGCATGGCTGCATTCCAATAAAACTTTGTTTACAAAAACAGGTAGGTAAAGGGCCATAGTTTGGTGACTCCTGGGTTTTAGAGAATGGACACCCCAGACAGTGGAGACTGGGGTAACAATTATAACAGAAATAGCAGCAGCAGCAACAGACACATTCATAGTTTTTGCTGTGGGCCAGACACTGTTCTGAGGATTTAAAGCATAATTATTCATTTAATCCTCACAACAATTCTATGAAGCAGGCTTTATTATTATGCCCATTTTAAAGATTGAGAAACTGACACAGAAAGATTAGGAAAGCTGCCCAAAGCCACACAGCTTCTGGCAATGCTCCTAAAATACCATGTGAGAGGCAGTTTTCTCTACCTACAACTAGCCTCAGCAGCCCAGGGATGAGGCCTCCACCACACCAAGCGGCAACATGCAGGACCCGTATTTCATAGCGTCCATCTCCTATCATTTACTAAGAAGACTTAGCCCATAGGAAAACATTTCTCAAGCAATAATGTCTTTTGAAATCCCTGGGGAAGTGTGTTAAAGTACAGATTCTTGGGCCTGGAATTTGGACATTCTAATTCATGTCAGGGATAAGAGCCAGGAATCTACGTTTTCAATAAGCAGTTTCATGATTCCAATGCAGGTAGTCTATGGAATACACCATGATAAACAGGGCTCTAGGGAGTTGATGTTAACCAGATGCTTCCACTCTGATAATGCTTAGTAGACTAGCTTACCCTCAATTCCCTTTTTATAAGAAAATCAAGAGATCATAGCAGCCTTTAGTTTCCTACTGGGTACATATAAGACATTAAGAATTAGGCAGAAACCTACTTCAGAACACCTCCAGGAACAGCCTCTCTGGGTTGCAGCTTGAATATTCACATTTTTAATAAGCATGAGGGCGAATCCTACGTGGAAAATGTGCGACCCACTGACCTTTACTGGCAACTCCATTTTGCACCAAGACCAATTCCAGTGACCTCCACTGAAGAGCCAAGCAGAGACTTCCTACTCTCCCGGGTACTAAGATCCTTGATAAGCTACCCTCCATGTCTAGGTGGGCATTAAATGGGCATGCTTTCAGCTTTTCCACCTCTACAGGACCTAAAGAGCACATGGTCGTCCATATTTCATGCTGTGAAGAAGAATCAGGCAAAAGGCTTACTTCACTGTTTGCCAATTCTTTTCCGATTTATTGAACCGTCATACAGTACTTGCAGTTGAAACAGACTCAGTGGAGAGCTACAGGATTACTCCCTGATTTTAGGAAAGATCTATAACCTCTGCTAATTACAAGGGTCATTACTGCCCAAGAAGCCAAGTAGACCATGGCATCTGGGAGGAAGACCAAACACTTGGCAATTGTTGAGTAAAGGGAAGATACAGTTGGGAATGGGCTTTCCTTTGAAAGGAAATGTGATTCAAAAGAGAAAGAGGTCTGTTTTCTACTGTCAAATGACAAAACTATAACAACTGGGCAATAAGTTTGATGTCGTCTATCCAAGGGAAAACAGTCCACAGATTGGGAGGACACTGCACCTCTTAAGCAGTGGAGTGCTCTTCCCAAGAGATTTGGGGCAAGAGCCAATTTTGCAAAGCATTAGAAGCAGCAACACAGAAATGGCATGATCTACTAGTGTGGCATATCTGACCTTATTTAGAGAGATCAAGGAGCAAATAAATAAGTATAGAGCCCCGAGCTGGCTTGGCGTTTGGGGATTGGCTGACTGCATATACTGCATTTCTGGTCAAGTGGAGTGCTTACAGGATCACAGAAGTTCAATTTACTGATATGGCACCCTGGACAAGAGTGTCTCCATTAGACTTGGAAATTTATTTCAACACTATTGTCCCTGAAGTTAGGGTACAAAGAAGCAAGCTTAAATTGCAAAAGGGACACTTAATTATTAGCTACAAAGACCTTCCTGGTCATCTGAGGATTCTTGGACTCCAAAGTGTTTGAAGGAGGAAGACAATGTTAGTCATAGAGAATAATGCCAAAGCTACAGGCTGGGGTGAAGCAAGCATAGACAGATGAAATTCTTCAGAAATAGATGATATTGGAGAACGAATGGGTGTAGCTTGGTTTGGGGATTTTTCTTTGTCCTGGGAGAATGCGTTCAGTTTTGAGGTCATTTAATGGAAGCAAGATGATGGTAAGTCACACGTGTAACTTGATCCAGAGAACAAAAAAGCTAACCCTCTTAGAAAACAAATGGGAATTCTAATCTCATTTCCCCCTTGAAAACCACAAAATTGTTTTGGGGATAGCAGATTCTTTCATACAAGTGGCCAACAGCTTTATTCAGGGCCAGTTGCATTATCTGACACCTTAATAGGAATCTGAGTTAGCACAGGGGGAAGGTAATGGGAGGGCATTTGTTTGGGGCATTATTGGAAATTCTAAAGGTAATTAGTCAAAGTAAGTAGATTAGCTAAGAAGTCTTCCTGAATGAGCAGCAAGTTTGCTCGCATTCATGTGCTGAATTAAATTTGTAAACAGAAATTCATCTTCTAATTATCAATGGTAAGAATGGGAAGACTATTATGACAGCCACTTTGCAAAATACACATGAAGACAGCTCTACACAAACATGCAAGCAAGGATGCTAGCCACTGAAGTCTGTGAATGGATGGGCTAAGTGTCTACAACAGGAAAGGAGAAACATTAGCCACATCTTGGGTTTTTCAGTTGAATTTCTGGGAAGAGTAGTTTGCTAACTGCCTACAAAGTTTCCTACCTTGAACACATTTCATCTTATCCAAATAGCAATTATTATGATAAACTCTTAACCCAGATAAACTATTAGGCACTTAAGACCTGGAAGGCCCTGTGTAAGATGCTTTACATAAACCATTGCATTAAAGTCTCATAACAATCTCATAAGATAAGAATTATTGTCCCCATTTTAGGAGAAGTGAACTCAGAAAGGTTGTAGATAGTACCCAGAATCTGAAAACTATCAAAATGAGTTTAATGATATGGTTCTCTTTCCAGGGCAGTCTCCCTCCTCAGTTGATTAGCCAGACTGCCATATTGTGTTCATTTATTCATTCATTTGTCCATCCATGCATTCAACCACAAATTTTTTTATTGAGCACATCCTTGGTGCCAGGCATTGTGTTAGTAATTGGGAAAACAGCCATAAATCAGACAGACATTCTTCTTGTTCTCATGGAGCTTAGATGGAAGTGAACATCATGGGTAGGGGGCAAGCATCTCTCAGCATTTTAGTAGATCCCAAAGTAAAGATGGATCAAAGGTAAATAGATGAACAAATTGTGATGTATTCATATCTGACATCAGAATTCTACTAGAATAAAATAGACTGCACAATAAAAATACTGTCACCATGGAATACTACTAAGCAATAAAAAACAGTTGGACTACAGGCACACACAGTAACAGTGATCAATCTCAGAAGTGTTATGCGAAGTTTCAAAGTCAGATACAAGACCATATGCTGTATGATTCCATTTATATCAAATGCCAGAAAAGGCACAACTATAGTAATAGAACTAATTTGTCAGTTGCCAGGGACCAAAGTGTGGAAGTAGAAGGAGACTGGCGACCAAGGACAAAAAGAAACATGGAAAAATGAAAATATTTTGTATCCCATGTTGGTGATTATATAACTGTATAAATTGTCAAAAATCAAGAGATTGTACCCTTAAAATTGGTAGATTTTGTTGCATGTAAATTATATCTCAATAAAAGCGACTTAAAAAGAAATCAGGAAACCTAGGGTTCACATTCCACCTCTTCCATGAATGTACCAGATAATGTTGGGCAAAATACTCCATCTATGTTTTGGTTTATTCTTTTATAATATGGGGCTAGTGAGACTTGTTTTGCCTCTTTTATACTAAGTCAAGAGAATTTTAAATATGGAGAAATGCTTTACTCTGTATCAAATGCTTTGTAAAGATGTACTTTAACTGTTATTGCTTCTGTACCGAGGACTATGCTATCTCCATGTCAGAGACCTTGAATGAATTTTTTTTGTATATTTTTTATTGGAGTTTGATTTGCCAACATATAGTGTAACAATTTCATAGGTTTCATAACAGCTTGGGTTTTGATCTTCTTGTAAGAAGGGCAGCCTCTGAGGCTCAGACAGGGCTTCATGGCCCTGGAACCACATGTTTTAGAGAAGACCCAACCATCTGCTTTGGATTTGGACCATCAAGTGGCTGAGCCAATGGAAACAATATGCTCTGAAGCTTTTTCCCAATCACCACCCATCCTACATGATTAACAAGTCCACATCCCTTGTTTGGCTGGATGAGAGACAAATGCTGAGGGTGGATCCATGGATCCTGGTCACAAAACCAAATAAGCAATTGATGGTTGGCTGTATATTTAGAAAAGCTCTTGATTCTCATCCAGGGATTTATTTCTTTACTGCCAACTCTTTTCCTGAAGAAACAGAAATGTTCTCTTCTCAATTCTGAAAGGCATAGTTAATGCTACTCATTTTTTAATTTTATTTATTTGACAGTTTAATATGTGACTTTGCAATTCTGCACACTAAGAAGGAATATGAGTAGCACAGGAATCCAGCTTGATATAGTAACCATTTCAGATGGTATTTGATACAGTTACCAACATGTACTTGGGTCCAGGGTGGATGCTGAGGAGACCAAGAAGAATATACATTTTTGTCCCCAAGGTCCTTAGCTTTTCCTGAAGAGTTCAGGCTCTTCATTTACTAGGTCAGGAAAAAAATAGAGTGTAAAATACACCCATTATGGAGTATTTAATATTTAAAATTTAAAAATACATTAAAAAGAGGAGAAAAATAACCACAAATAACACTTTTGACATGAAGTCAGTTACCTTTCATTTTTAAAAAACATTTATTTCTATATGTATATTTTATAATAATATAAAATTTTATTCACTTAAATTTTGGCTATAGGTCTTTCAAGGAAACCATGAGTTAGAATGTCATCTATTTTTCCTAAATTACCCTTCTTTAGAATGTTGATAAGTGCTCAATCTTCCTTCAATAGGCTCCCACCAATGCACAACCCTGCCAAGAAAATTGTGGGTTCTCAGATGCCTTGGCTTTTTAAAAATAATGTTTATTTGGTTTTCTTATAAATTTAATTTATAGTTATAAACTTAATTGCTTATTTTATAAACTTACTAGTTATTCAATACAAAACACTCAAAAACAATGTAGGAAATCTCAGTACCCCCAAATAATCACTGTTAGCATCTTGGTATATGTCCTAGAATTTTCTCCATAATAAATGCTTCCCCACGTCAGTAGAAATTTTTTAACAACATGCTTTTCAAGGCTACATAAAATTCCACTGAATGGATATACTTGATTTAACTTACCAAGTAGTGGATATAGAGGTTATTTTTGGTTGATTTTGCTTATCACAGTCAATGCTACAGTAATTATCTTTGCATTTACAATTTTATGTACTTTGGGTTATTGCCTTAGAACAAATTCCAACAAGTAGACTTGTGAATTAAATGTATTGAGTTGTCTTATTTTTTTTTTTAAGGAATGTAATTTTAAAATTATCTCTTATTCCCCCACTCTCTGAAAGCATGTCCCCAAGGTGAAGATGGTTTGAAGTCCTTTAGCCAAAGATCCTAAAATTGCAGTATTAACTCTTTAAGAGGAAAACAGGATAGGACTCTTCAAGGAATCATAAGAAGATTCTGAACTTACCTCCTCCTGTAGATACACTGAATCTACAACTACGTATGGATCAATTCCTTCTGAAAGGACCTAAAAACTAGTGGAACAGCTGCTCACAACAATTAGTAAAAGGGCTACATCCAGATGGGTAGGAGTGGCAGAGACATAGTCTCACCCCAAACCCCACCCACAGTATAGCAACCCACAATCAGGAGGGGTCTCATAAATTCAGAGCTTCTCCTTGAGAACTGAAGGGTTCATGCCCCACATCAGGCACCCCAACCCTTAGGACCTGCACTGGAGGGATGAACCCCCCAAAATGTATAGCTTTGAAAACAAATGGGGAGCTCATGTTCAGGAGATAAATTTCTTAAAGCATTTGCATACAGACTCACTCATTCCAGAGACTAGTGCAAAAACAGCATTTTGACAAGTACCCAGACTCTGTGTGAAGAAGATTAACTTGCTGATCTTTTTTTTTTTTAGATTTTATTTATTTATTCATGAGAGACATAGAGAGAGAGACAGAGACATAGGCAGAGAGAGAAGCAGCCTTTATGCAGAGAGCCTGATATGGAACTCGATCCTAGGATCCCAAGATGACGACCTAAGCCAAAGGCAGATGTCCAACCGGGACAGGTGTCCTGACTTGCTGATCTTAAAGCATCTTCCAGAAGAGCAGAGGCCTGTTGATACTCTCTTCAGGGATGCGGGCACTGGCAGGAATCATTTTTGTGCTGTTCCTCTACCTTGACAGTGCCAGTGGGTGGGCCCTAGCCCTGCTAAAGATGGTGGGCACATGCAGCCCACACAGGAGATGATCCTTGATTGCCTGGCTTTGGTGGTTAAGAGCCTTATATTCCTGGGTCCCAAGGGTCTGTCACTGTAATTAGAGAGAGAGTTTTTGCCAGGGAACTACATAAGCAGCAGACAAAAAATACACTCCATTTTCTATGAAAAATGCCTATTTACTTGTCTTTGAGCTTTGGCCTAAGAGGTAGAATTCAAGTTTTCCAGATATCTAGAGTTTATGGAGGAGCTCTCAGGGAAATGGCTGGAAAATACCATGTCTGTGCTCTCCCTTGGTATTGCTATAGCTCCTGATATCTCCCAGAAAGGAGCTTTTCACCCAGGGGATATCCCCAGATCTTTGGTCTTGAGGCCAGCAGGGGTTACCACTGCAGTCCCACAGGACTATATACATTTGCATACTTTAAAAGCTTCTGCTAAAGTCTGGCTTCCAATCAACCTGAAACTAAATGCTGACTGAGTTACACCTTGCCCTCCCCTTTGAAAAATTGATAGGTCTTGGCACACCTTTAACAACTGGGATCTATCAAGAATAAATCAAGCTGCTTGGACAATCCAAAGGTTTAAGACACAACAAAGAGCTAGGGCAAAGTTGAAAGATTAAGCCTCATCTCCTATATAAGGCCACTCCTTGAAGAATAAGAGAAATAGATGTTTTGTCCAATACATAGAAATAAACACAGGGAGAGTAGAAAAATGAGGCAGAGGAATATGTTCCAAATGAAAGAATTAGATGAAACCTCAGGAAAAAACCATAAGGCAACAGAAATTAACAATTTACCTGATAAACAGTTTAAAGTAATGGTAGTAAAAATGTTTACTGAACTTGAGAGAAAAATGGATAAATACAGTAAGAACTTCAACTGAGATAGAAAATACAAGAAAGTAGCAAGCAGAGATGCAGAGCTGAAGAATACAATAACTGCCATTAAACTGAAATATTTAATAGCAGATGGATGAATCAGAAGGATAAGTTACCTAGAACATAAGGCAGTGGAACTCACCCAAATAGAGCAGCAGAAAGAAAAAAAGAATTTAAAATAGTGGAGATAGCTTAAGAGACCTACAGGAAAACATCGAACAGAATAACATTTGCATTATAGGGTTCCCAGAAGGAGAAGCGACAGAGAAAGGGATAGAAAGCTTATTTGAAGAAATAATGCCTGAAAACTTCCATCATTTGGGAAGGAAACAGACAGCCAGATCCAGGAATGTCAGAAAGCTCCAAATAAGATGAATCCAAAACAATTCACACCAGGACACATTATAATTAAAATGCTAAAAATTAAAGAGAAAATCTTAAAATCAGCAAGAGAAAAAGCTTGTTACAAACAAAGAAGCCCCATAAGACTAACAGCAGTTTTCAGCAGAGATTTTGCAGGGCAGAGGAGATAGCAGAATGCACTCAAAATGCTGAAAGGGAAAAACTTCTAACTGAGAATATTCTACTTAGAAAGATTAACACTCAGATTTGAAGAAGAGATAGAGCTTTCCAGATAAGCAAAAGCTAAAGGAGTTTATTAGCATTAAACTAACCTTACAAGAAAAGTTAAAGGGACTTCTTTAAGTTGAAAAGAAAGGACATTAATTAGTAATAAGAAAACATATGAAAGTATAAATCTCACTGGCAAAGGTAAATATACAGTAAAAGTAGTGGATTAATTACTTATAAAGCTAAAATAAAGGTTAAAAAGTGAAAGTAGTAAAAATAACTATAAATGCTAAGGGATACAAAAAATATAAAGATGTAAAATGTGACATTAAAAACATACAATGGGAGAAATAACGTAGACTTTTAGAATGCATTAATTTAAACTGCTATCAACTTAAAATAGATTGCCATATGCATAGAATGAGAGCCTCATAATAACGACTAACAAAAACCTATAGTAGATATACAAAAGATAAGAAGAAAGGAATCTAAGCCTAACAGTAAAGAAATCATGAAGTCACAAGGGAAGAGAACAAGAGAAGAAGGAAAGAACAGAGAAACTACAAAACAGGCAAAAAATCGATTGATCTTTTGATGGACACCAAGGCTCCTTCCACAGCTTGGCTATTGTGGACACTGCTGCTATAAACATTGGGGTGCAGGTGTCTCGGTTTTTCACTACATCAGTATCTTTGGGGTAAATACCCAGTAGTGCAATTGCTGGGTCATAGGTTTGCTCTATTTTTAAATCTTTGAGGAACCCCCACACAGTTTTCCAGAGTGGCTGTACCAGTTCACATTCCCACCAACAGTGCAAGAGGGTTCCCCTTTCTCCATATCCTCTCCAACATATGTTGTTTCCTATCTTGTTAATTTTCCCCATTCTCACTGGTGTGAGGTGGTATCTCATTGTGGTTTGATTTGTATTTCCCTGATGGCAAGTGATGCGGAGCATTTTCTCATGTGCTTATTGGCCATGCGTAGGTCTTCTTTGGTGAAATGTCTGTTCATGTCTTCTGCCCATTTCATGATTAGATTATTTGTTTCTTTGCTGTTGAGTTTAATAAGTTCTTTATAGATCTTGGATACTAGCTCTTTATCTGATATGTCACTTGCAAACATTCTGTAGGGTGTCTTTTAGTTTTGTTGACTGTTTCTTTTGCTGTGCAGAAGCTTTTTATCTTGAGTAATTCCCAATAGTTCATTTTTGCTTTTGTTTCTCTTCCCTTCATAGATGCATCTTGAAGAAGTTGCTGTGGCTGAGTTCAAAAAGGTTGTTGCCTGCGTTCTTCTCTAGTATTTTTATGGATTCTTGCCTCACATTTAGATCTTTCATTAGAAACAATAAATACCTACCATTTGCTTTGACGTGGATGGAACTGGAGGGTATTATACTGAGTGAAGTAAGTCAATCAGAGAGGGACAAACATTGTCTGGTTTCACTCATACAGGGAATATAGAAAATAGTGAAAGGGATTATAGGGGAAAGGAGAGAAAATGAGTGGGAAAATCAGAGAGGGTGAGAGAATATGAGAGACTTCTAACTCTGGGACGCAAAAAAGGGGTGGTGGAAAGGGAGGTGGGCAGGGGTTTGGGGTGGGGTGCCTGTTGGTGACAGGCACTGAGTGGGATACATGATGGGATAAGCACTGGGTGTTATACTATATGTTGGCAAATCAAACTCCAATAAAAAAATATACAAAAAAAAAACAGGCAAAAAAAAACAATGAACAAAATGGCAATAAGTACATACTTATCCATATTTACTTTCAGTGTAAATGCACTAAATTCTCTGTTCCAAAGACAGAGAACACCTGAATGGATAAACAAACAAACAAAAATCCAAAATCTGTCTACGTCCTGCCTACAAGTGATGTACTTCAGCTGTAAAGACACCCACAGGCTAAAATTGAAGGTATGGAGACAGATGTTCCATTCAAATGGAAAAGAAAAGAAAGCTAGGGAAACTACACATATCAGACAAAATAGACTTTATTATTTTATTATTTTTTTTAAAGATTTTGTTTATTTATTCATGAGAGACACACAGAGAGAGGAAGAGACACAGGCGGAGGCAGAAACAGGCTCCTCTCAGGGAGCCGGTTGTGGGATTCAATACCTGGGACCTGGGATCATGCTCTGAGCCAAAGGCAGGCACTCAACCTTTGAGTCACCCAGGCATCCCAGGCAAAATAGAGTTTAAAATGAAGACTGTAAAAAAGTTATAGAAGGGCACTATATAATGATAATGTGGTCAGTGTAACAAGGGGATATAATATTTGTAAATAGGTATGCACCTATCATAGAAGCACTTAAACATATAAAGGAAATATCAACAGACATAAAGGGAGAGAAAGTGACAGCAATACAATAATCATAGGGGACTTTAATACTCCATGTACATCAATGGATGAGATCATCTAGAAAATTAGTAAGTGAACACTGGCCTTAAATGACACATTAGATGGCAGCCCTGGTGGCGCAGCTGTTTAGTGCCATCTGCAGCCTGGGGTGTGATCCTGGAGACCTGGGATCGAGTCCCACATCGGGCTTCCTGCATGGAGCCTGCTTCTTCCTCTGCCTGTGTCTCTGCCCCTCTCTCTGAATAATTTTTTTAAATGATACATTAGAATAGATGGACTTAATAGATAAAATACACATTATTCCATCCAAAGTCAGCAGAATACACACTCTTCTCAAGTGCACATGGAAGGTTCTCCAGTATAGGTCACAAGTCTCGATAAATTTAAAAAGTCTGGAATCATATCAAGTCCCTTTTCCAACCACAGTGATATGAAACTAGAAATCAATTTCTAGAGAAAACGGAAAAAAAATCACAAATATGTGATGAAATAACATGCTACCAAGTTATCAATAGGTTAATAAAAAACTCAAAGGAGAAATAAAAAAATACCTTAAGACAAGCAAAAACAGAAATACATATATCACTGTATTGTACACCTGAAACTAATGTAACACTATATGTTTAACTAAACTTAAAAAATAGTTTACAACACCCAAATATGGTTCAATACAGTCAATATATTTAATGTTATCAAATCACAACAAATACTGTTGGAGCCATTCTCTCCTATACCAAACTATTATTTTTTTAATTTCTTTTTATTGGAGTTCAATTTGCCAACATATAGCATAACACCCAGTGATCATCTCATCAAGTGCCCCCCTCAGTGCCCATCACCCAGTCACCCCAACCCCCCGCCCACCTCCCTTTCCACCACCCCTATTCGTTTCCCAGAGTTGTATATCATGCTTTAAATGGTGAACTAGGGCAGCCCTGGTGGTGCAGTGGTTTAGCGCCGCCTACAGCCCAGGGTGTGATCCTGGAGACCCAGGATCAAGTCCCACGTCGGGCTCCCTGCATGGAGCCTGCTTCTCCCTCTGCCTGTGTCTCTGCCTCTCTGTGTGTGTGTGTGTCTCTCGTGAATAAATAAATAAAATCTTTTTAAAAAAAGAAATGGTGAACTAAGTAGGAGACTTACAGTTGAAATTCCGTTAAAAACTATTCAAGAAAAATATTTAATGCCACACAATGTTGACTATCATGGGATGTTAACAATTGAAAAAAGATTCTCAATTGCATGTGTTATGAAAATCCTATGGAATTCTGGGGCACTTGAGATACTAAGTCAGGTAAGTGACTGACTCTTGGTTTCAGCTCAGGCCATGATTTCAAGGTTGTGAGATCAAGCCCTACATTGTCCTGCTTCAGATTCTTTTTCTTCCTCTCCTGATTTCTCACACACTCTCTCTCTCTAAAAAAAAAAAAAGAAAATCCTGTGGAGTTACAAGTTTTCATTTGTTAAACTGCCAGAAATTCCACTATTAGCACATAAAGGGTTGCTAGAGTCTATCTGGTTGCAGAGGACACTAATGAAACTACCTAGGCTAAAAAAAAAACAAAACCAAAAAAAAAAAAAAAAAACACACAAAAAAACAAAAAACAAAAAACTCTGAAAATGCCCAGCAATTATTATCTCAGCCTTAGGGTTATAAAGCAGGCACAAAGGACTATTCAGAATTTTGGTCTTTAAATAAGGAAGCATTGTTTTGAACTACTCTTACAGATCCCTTTGGGCCAAAATGACTAGAAAGGAATTAAAAAAAAAAAAAAAGGAAAGAAAATGGAAATACAACTTAACAAAATTCATAGGATAAAGCAAAAGCAGTTGTTTTTTTTAAAAGATTTTATTTATTTATTCATGAGAAACACAGAGATATAGGCAGAGGGTGAAGCAGTCTCCATGCAGGGAGCCTGTGGGACTGGATGCCGGCACCCCGGGATTACGCCCCGAGCCAAAGGCAGACGCTCAAACAGCTGAAATACCCAGCATCCCAAGGAAAAGAAGTTTTAAAAGGGAAGTTTGGAATGATAAAGGCCTACCTAGAGAACCAACATACATCTTAAATAAATAATCTAAATTTACACCTAAAGAAAAAGAAGAACAAAGCCCAAAGTTAGTACTTTTTTCTTTAAAAAAAAAAAAAAAGCAAAAGAAAAAGAGGAAAACAAAATAATTACACTATGCTTTTGTGGCTTACAAAAGAAATTAAAAAGTGAGGAATGTTAGGACAAATAATATGGGAAAAGCAAGGCCCATTCTTCCTGTCCCTGTTAGGTGCTATCATATGAGTAATAATACATTTAGCAAGAGTGGCAAAATGTGTTTCCGGTAATAAGTTCTTCAAATGAGCTAACAGGTAGGAAGAACACAATAAATGTGACAGGTCTCTTAAGGAACAAAATAAGTCAGCTTGTATTATCTGTGTGCTGCAATGAGAACAGCCAGATTGCAGCATCATTTCACTTAATCTTCACTCAAGCCCTCGGATGTATGTTATGGATGGAATGTGTGTGTCAACCACCATCACCCTTAAATTCAAATGTTGAAGCTCTAGCCCCAGTGTGGCTGTTTCTTGGAGATGGAGCCTCCAAAGAAATAATTAAGGCTAGGTGAAATCATAAGGGCAAGGCCCTGATCCTTAGAAAAGATATCAGGGAAGCACTCTTTCTGAATACATGCATAGAGGAAACGTCACGGGAAGAGAGAGCAAGAAATTAGCCATCCACAATCTAGGAAGGATGCTCTCACCAGAAATCAAATTTGCTGGCACCTTCATCTTGATCTTTCCAGCCTCCAGAACTGTGAGAAAACAGATTTCTCTTATTGAAGCCCCCATCTTAGCATTTTGTTATAGTCACCCAAAAAGGCTAATACCACATGGGTATCATCACTATCATCTACATTATCGATGAGAAAATTTTGACCAAGGAAAGTTAATAATTTGTACAAGGTCATACAGTAAGCCATAACCAGTTCTCAGATTCACCTCTGTCTGATGGCACAGTCCATGTTCTATCTGCTTTTTCCCTTTTGCTCCAGGAGAGGAAAATGGTGATGATTTCAAGTGTGATCTGAGACAGTGTATTCGGCCCTTCTAAGCCCTAAGACATGTCCTTTATCAGGTGTCTCAATGCTTGAAAATCCACCATTTAACAATCTTTGTCCAATATACCAAAGTCTTCTCCCTCTTTTTGGAACTCCTATAAAATTCTGAAATCCCTAGAAAGCATAATATTTTAAGCAAGGAATCTGACATGTAGCCCCTCTTCAAAGGTATAATCCACCTGAAATGTTCAGAATACTGCCTTTGTCTAAGTATCAAGATTATGGAAAAGAAGACCAATGGGGTGAAACCAGTTGCTTCCCAATGCTGTGATGTTATAAACATCAAAAAAGAAGGTTTGAATCAATAATCATAATAAAAACTAAGCATAATTATTATGTAGTTTAGAGCTATTAAATTCTAATTTCATCTTGAAATGGGAGTATAATGAAAGTTACCAAGAAAAATAAAAAAGAACAAGCCTTCTGTTATAACCTTGATTTTTTTATTTTTATGTATTTTTTTATTTTTTTAGTCTCATCAACACTTGCAAGCCAGGTATAGACTTTCTCTATCTCCATCTCTAATCCTCTTGTTATCAATTAAATATCCTTGTGGACACACACTTTCACAAAAGGTTTCATATTGTGTGGTTTAATCCTACAGAAACACGTAGACAACCCAACCATTAACTTTTTTGGCCTTCATTTCAAGCTAATGTTCATTCGAGCCGAGCCGACTTCTTGATTATCATTCACACAATAGCCCCAAACCAGAAACTTAGGAACCATCCCTCCCTGCCTTTTCTCTCTTCCAACAATTAATCTCAGTAAGTCTGTGGATTCATCCTCATAATCAACTCTCAAAACCATCCACTTCACACCCACCCCAAGACCGTCCATCCCACCTCAGGTGAGTATCACCATTCCCTTCCACGACTGTTATCCCCTCCTAACCTGCTTCCCCCCCAATCCACTCTATGTGGAGTGGGAAACTTCAAGCATGTTTAAGGAATGCAGAACAGCAGAGTATTAATAAAAGTTTTTATGTTTTCCATACTATGTATATGTGTTTCTCTTGACGCATATTTCCATGTGGTTACTCAGCATGTTAACACTGTTTTCATGAAGGGTCTTCAATTCTTGTCAGGACCTCAGGGTGTGATGTTTTATGGTTTGAGGACAAGTCACTCAACTTCTTTGAGCTTTGGTTTCCTTATCTGTAAAATGATGTTATCCCTCAAATTATAAGGTTCTATAATGTCTTGAATAGGCTTAACCATCTGCTTTCCAAGTTTTATTTAGTTTTATAATTCAGTGCTAAGGATTCAGTGTGTACTTTGGTGTATGAAGGCTATCTAACAGGTTTAGACTACTTAGGACTTCAGGACTGAAATCTTTCCTTGGTGTTCTATAGTCCACAAGAGGGCACCCACTTTCTAGCAAGTTGAACACTAGAGCCTTGCCTTCACAGAAATCATCTCTTAAATTTCAGGGAAATTTCAGTGAGCATGAATTATAAATAATTTAAACTGTGCCTATACCTTATGGAGATATCTCAAAAGATAATTGTTTGTACAAATTAATTTCAATTTTTAAAGAAAAAGTATCTCCACAAATGGCCTGAATTTGTTATTTTACCCATGATATTGGAGTTATGAAATATATGAAATTTATATGAAGTTGGATTTGAGGTTCTGTTCAAAAATACAGAGAATTCAAAAAATATATATAGAGAGAATTCCCATTCCTTAGCCTAGTTCCTACTTAATGGCTATATTTCCTAGTTCCTTCTGCCCAATCTAACTTAAATTAATGGAGATTAATTTAAAGTAAATGAAAATGACTACCTAAATGTATTGTTACAAGGTAGGAGTTTATTGCTGAAAAATCAGAACTCAAGATGTGGGTTAATTATCTTAATTTAATTAGATATTTCTAGAAGAAAAATGTAAAATGAAGTCATAACAATCTACTTTTAATGAATTTATTTGAAATCTCCATCAAATGGAAGAAAGGTACCCACAAAAATGGCATGTCTGTACTCAGCAGGACATTGAGTCAAGCACTTTCATTACAATAATGATTCTGAGCACAATTCTTCACAAAAACAACAAAATATTTGGGAGAGCAATTAAGCAGTTTTTAGGAAATATCCTTTTAACCACTGAGAAAAGTTGATTCAAGAGTGCATGCTTATGGGCTTTAGGTAAATTATAATGGGCTGTGGTGGTGGAGGTGTGGTGATGATGAAGGGGTGGGGCACAGTGGGTAGGGATAAGGCAGGGGAAGAAACAGGGGCAGAAGGGGGTTGGAGAGGGCAAACAACTAATCTAAGAAACCTTGAAGGCAGGCAGACATGAAATCAACACTTCTGACATCAGAGAGCAGGTGCCAAGCAAACTGGACACAAAGAAGACTCAAGAAAGGATGGTCAGAATGTGAATGTGAAAGATGATGTCCACAGCACCCCTTTTATGAGGTGGTACAATTAGTTGAAAAACATGGGCTTTTTCAATTTGAGTTTGAGTCACTTTGAGAACATCGATTAAGATCTCCCAGCCTCAGTTTCTTCAACTATAAGATGAGGATAAACAATACCCACCTCTCAGTGTTGTGGTAAGGATTTAATAAATTAATACATAGAAAACCATCCATGGCAAGTACTATAAAAACATCACCATTATCATGATCCTCTGCTCTTCCCCTTCATCATGATTTGTGTCTTTATCATTATCCTCGTGGACTGTTTTCCTTCTGAGGTCTGATGAGGAAGGTCCTAAGTGGATGTCCTGTGTGCCTTCCCACACGTGAAAGCTAAATTGAAACAAAACTCTAATAAATTTAACATACAACTTCCCAGTGACCAAGCAATTCTATTCCTAGATATTTACCAAAGAGAAATGAAAATATGTGTAAATAATAAGTCCTGTACCCTATGTTCACCGCAATTTTTTTATTATAGTAAAAACATTTAACATCAGATCTATGATTTTAGGAAAATTTTAAGTGTAAAACAAAGTACGGGTAAGCAGAGGCACAATGTTGTACAGAAGGTCTCTGGAACTTATTCACCATGCATACTCCAACTTTTTTCCCCTTGAATAGTAACTCTCAATTTCCCTGTCTCCCCACTTCCTAGCAGTCACCATTCTATGCTCTGCTTCTATGAGTTTGGCTAGTTTAGATACCTCATATAAGTGGAATCATGCAGTATTTTTCCTTTTGTGATGGCCTATTTTATTTAGCATAGTATCCTCCAGATTCAACCATGTTGTCCCATATCAAAGGATCTCCTTCCTTTGTAAGGCTTAATAGTACTCCATTGTGTGGATACACCACATCTTCTTTATCCATTCATTTGTCAGTGGACATTCAGGTTATTTCCACATCTTGGCTGTTGTGAATAATGCTTCACTACAGTTTAATTATAATATAATGACCTCAAACTTTAAACCACTCAAATGTCCACCAAGTGGTGAATTAATAAACAAATTATGCTATATTCATTCAGGGAACAAACTACTGACACAATCAATAACATAGATGAATCTCAAATACATCGTGTTGAATGAAAGAAGCCAGACACAAAAGAAGACATACTAATGGTTTCCTTATATGAAGTTGACTATGCCAAATTACTTTATGGTGACAGGTATCAGAACTGGTTGGTGGGGACCAGAGTGCTACAGATGGAATGGAAGTGGGCATGGGGAGAATTTCTTGGGCAATGGGAATGTTCTAATCCTGTTTATGGTTTAGATTTCACAGGTATATGCATTAAACTGTTCACCTAAGCTCTGTGCATTTGATATATGTGAATTATACCTCAATAACATTGTAAGGCTTCAGAAAAATAAGACAAAACCAAACAAACAAGTCTATGATAGTTAGCCAAGAAGCTCTTGCACAGCAAAGGTGAGCTATGAAGATATAGTGAAGGCAGCACGTGCAGAGATAGCTTTCCTGGCAAACAGACAGAAGCATATAGTGGTGAATAAAGCAAGAGCAACTTTTCTAGAAGAGTGAGCACATCCACAGCCATTCAGAAAAATAATCACCTGACAGAGTCCACCCCAGCCAGCAAAAGGATTCCCTCTGTGAAAGCTGAATTGTCATCAGGCATAATGGAGGTCTGTAAAAAGGGTTGATGGGGTGCATCCTGAGCATTTGTCTATTTTCTATTAATGTGTCTATTAATATATCCATTCATTCTACTACCAGGTCCTCTACTCTCCCTCCAAAGTATGTCCATAATCTGACTGCTTCTCATAGCCTTCAATACAGCCCCAGATACTATCATCTCTAGTCTAATTATAGCAATAACCTCAGATACTGGGGTCCCTGCTTCCACGCTTGCCCCTCTACAACCTATTCTCAGTGCAGTAGCCAGAGAGATGTGCTTAAAACTCCGCAATAGTTCTCCATGACTCTTAAAATGAAATGCCCAATTTTCGCTGTGACCTACAAAGTTCACATGAACCTGGTGCTGACCACCTCTCCAACCTCAGTGTCTTCCCTGATGCACCCTTCCCCCACCCACCAACTGGCTTCCTGCTCCAGCCATAGTGGCTTCTCACCTCAGCTCAGAGGTTCTGGACTGGTCCTAGATACTCATTATTCCCTCCACCTCAAATGACCCACCAAGTGGGTCACCACAACCACAGCATCTAGCTTATACTTCATTTAGGTCACTATTCAAATGGCCTCTCCTTGGAGATATCTTCCCTGACTCTCCTTTATAAAATGGCACCCTTACCTACCACTTTCCTATTAAACCAGGTGATGATTAATTTTATGTGTCAATTTGACTGGGCCATGGGGTGCCCAGGAATTTTATTATTTCTAAACATTATTTTAGGTCTTTCTGTGAAGGTATTATTGAATGAAATTAACATTTAAATTTATAAACTGAGTAAGCCAATTGCCTTCTATAATGTGGGTGGGCCTCATTCAATCAGTTGAAGGTCTGAATAGAAGAAAAGGATGGCTTTCCATCAAGTAAGAAAGAATTCTCCTGCCTGATGGCCTTTTAACTGAGACATCCACTCTTCCTGGTACTCTAACAGTTTGCTACCTTGTGGACTTGAACTGGACACTGGTTATGCAGATTTTGGATTTGCCAGCCTTCATAATTGTGTACCCCGACTCCTTATTAATTCTCTCCCTGCACCCCAAAAAACTGTTGCCCCTTTGTAAGTCTTCTTTGGAAAAATCAGAAGCTTTTAACCACGTGGCTATGCTGCCTCCCAGTGGCATCTCTTGCTTGGGTGACTCCAGCACTTTGCTCACTGATCTTCCCGTCTCAATTCTTGCCAAGCTTCAGTCTGTTTGCGATGTCACATCCAGCCCTACCTAAAGCTCCTCAGAGGCTTCTCATTGCCTTCAGAACACCATGGCCAATTGTGACCTGGCTTTACGCACCCTCCAAGGCCACTCCCCATGGTCACCATGTCTCCGGGCCTTCCTTGCTCCTTCACATACATTATATTTCAGCCTTGCCAAACCTGCTTTGGTCCCTCAAATTTAACACACATCCCCTATGGCTGGCCTGCAGAATTCTCTCCTGACTCTCCTGCTTACCTCCAGCCTACCCTTCGGGTTTTCATTCACATGCCACTCCCTCCAAGAAGCCTCCTTTGACTTCTCCAGACTACTTGATGAACTCCATATAAGTTTTCTCAGAGAGCCTTGGGCCTTCCCTTTCACAGACCATAAACTTTTCTTGGTTTTAGTTGTTTAACTTCCTGCCTTTCTATCTGGACAGGAACTAGACTCTTTTACTTGCTTTAGGACAAGCAACTAGCATGCATAATACATATTAAGTAGTTGAATGAATTTATGAATAACAGAGATATGATTATCTGTTCTAAAGAACCCATTTACCATTTGTATGCAATTTCTAGAAAAGGGACATTTATAGAGAAAGAAAGTAGATTAGTGGTTGCCGGGGACTAGGAGTGGGAATGGGGAGTGTCTGCCTAATGGATAGGAGGAATCTCTTTGGTGTGATGGAAATGTTCTAAAATTGGACTGGGGTGGTAGTTGCACAACTCTGTAAGTCAACCAGAAATTGCTGAATGGTACCATTGAAATGAGAGCCATAGCAATGGCATATAGGTTATATCTCAATAATTTTTTTTTTTTAAAGAATGCTTCTAAGGACACCTGGGTGACTCAGTGTGGTTGAACGTCTGCCTTCAGCTCAGGGCATGATCCTGGAGTCCTGGGATCAAGTCCCTCATCAGGCTCCCCTCGAGGAGCCTGCTTCTCCCTCTGCCTGTATCTTTGCCTCTCTCTGTGTCTCTCATGAATAAATAAATAAAATCTTTAAAAAAAAAAAAAAAGAATGCAAAGTGTCTACGGGCTCATTGCCAGCCAGTTCGAGATTTTTCTGATAGCAGAAAAGACACCCGAAAATCTTACGTAGCTTAACATTTCCATAAGCGCAATAATATCCAGACTTCACATTTCACAGTTTTATACACCACTCTAACTTCTCCATGGAAAATATTTTACTACTTTAGATTCTTTAGGGTCTGCAATCATCAAGTTTCATGGCAGCTGATAAGGAAGCCTGGAATCATATAGCTAGGAGAATTCCTTACTGAACACTAAAAAAGAAATCTTAATAGATTAATTTTCTCAAAGACCAGCACAATCTGTACATATGTTAGATAAGGCCAGAGAAATGTCCCAGTGTGAGCAGGCCAGAGATAGGAAAATGACTCAGACATTAGAAGCTGTTTTCTCCAATCTCTGAGCCCTTGGTGTAAAGTTGCTAAACAGTCATGTGGTTGCAAAGGGATTCAAGTTCTCTGATTTCCCTTCTGCAAATTTAGCAAGAATTTGGAATTCCCAACATGGGGGGACATACGTAGGAACAGGCAGGCCTAAGGACCCCAGTCATATTCCAGGAGGAGCTGCTTCTTTGCCCTGGTCTGCTCAGATGAGACAGGACAAGGAGGGATTTGCTAAAGGACTGCTGCTATACCCATGAAGTTGCCACACGCCATGCCAGCATGCCACAGTGCCCAAACTGATAAACCATGCTACCTCTTAGGCCCAAGATCTCTGGAGGACTCAAAGCTGGCTGTCCCAAAGTCTTTTGATCCTGTGGAATCTGGGACTGCCCAAGGATTGAACACAGGTCAGCCAAGCCAGTGGTGGAGAGAACTCCACCATTCCAGCCTTGGATTATCGCTTACTGGGCATTTGTTCTTTTGCATAGGAATGATTGATAATACTTGATTGCCATGGAGTTAGTTCATGTATTTATAAGATGGAAGAAGTCTCAGGAGAAAGAGTGATTCAAAAGACAGATTCCTGGGCTGGAACACAGAAGATCTGAAATCAAATTCTGCTTCTATGACTAATCAGCTTGTGACTTGGGAAAATCATGTGTCCTCTCTGAGCATCTGCTTGTCCGTCTGTAGAATGAACTGTTAGATGAATTTTAAGGGGTTTTTTTGACACTGATAATAAGAATAGTACTCATTGTGATTTCCTAATCATAGATGCCAGATACTTTGATTTCAGTCCTAAGAGATAGGCATAGTTTTCACTGTTTGGGAACGATGAAAATGACGATAAGGCAGGCTAACTGAATTTTTCCAGTTCAAAGTGTGTGGAGACAGAGTTACTTGGACTTGCCCAAATGTGTCTCCTCTATACCAGGTCCTGAAACCCAACTACACAGCAAAATGTGAGGCAATTGTTCCTCATTTCCTGGGTTCCAGGGCACTACTGACATTTCCAAAGGTCACTCAATACTATAGAAAAGCCTCTAGATTTTTTCCCCCAACATTGTATTTAGAAAGCTTTTCATTATACAGGAAGATTGGAAGAATTTTACATTAAACCTTCTTATACCTATTTTCTACAATCTCTCACTGCTTGCTTTGCCACGCATAGAGCTACGTGGCCATCTATCCCTCTCTTCCTCCATCGATCTATCTTCTCTTGTATGGAATCCTTTGATTTTGATTAATTTTGAGAAACCCTTCTCCCATCAAATTTTCTCAGTCTGTTCTCCCTGGCCACATACCATTTAGTCATTACAAGAGCCAATGCAGTGGGCAGGATCTTGCCTTATGGATGAACAATCATTCTCATGAAGGTAAGCAGCTGGCTCAGGGTCACTTCGCTGGGAAGTACTGGAGTCTACATCTCTCTCAAGCTAAAGCCTAGACTTTTAGCCTTAAATTCTTATGTCCTCTTACATGGCACTTTTCTAAAACATAGGCATTATGCCTTCACTTTGACCAATCTTTGTTAATTTCCAATGGGGATTTTTTCCAAAGGCAATTAACACATCTTTCATAGCCAAATAAAACAGCAGAAACAGCAAAAAACAAAACAAAACAAAACAAAACAAAACAAAAACAAAACAAAACCTCAGGGCTTCTTCATTCTACTATGACCAATACTTTTTTTTAAGATTTTATTTATTTATTTGAGAGAGAAAGAGAGAGAGAACAAGTGGGGGAGGGAAGGAGAGACAGAGGGAATTTTACATTAAACCTTCTTATACCAGCGGAGGGCTCGTGGGGGCAAGCAGACTCCCCACTGAGCAGGGAGCCCTGATGATGCTGGAATGAACCCAGGACCATGGGACCTGAGCCAAAGGCAGCCAATTAACCAACTGAGCCACCCAGGTGCCTCTGTTATGACCAGAACTTTAAATACAGTAGCATAAAAGAGAATATATAAATTATGTGGCCATTCTTCCATAGCACTTCACATTTACAGTTTAATGTTGAACGTGTATTTCCACGTGGGAGATGTACTTGTGTGTATTCCATAATATTTGCTACTTTTACAAACCTGTGCCTCAACTCAGTTCACCACCTTGGCTGTGTTTTATTTATTTTTGTTTGTTTCATTTTCCTGTTCTTGAAATAGTAGAGGAAGGAGTTCCATCAGGTGCTGATATGTGTAACAATCAGCACTTGTGTGATATGGGATTGCTCAGCTTGCTCATTGCACATCTCAAGACTCAAGCTTATTACCTTGAACCTGTCAGCTTGGTTCAAACAACTAAACAAATTCCCTTGCCAATCTGATTGAGCAGAAGGACGTTGTTCACCAGGAATACCTTAGATGACCCAAGACCAGTCACTATTTGTATTTTAGGCTAGTCTTCCTCTCTGCTTTCATTTAAATATAGGTGTGTCTGCAGTTATGGGAACTATCACACTTCAAATCAGAAAGACTTACCATGAAAGTGCTTAAGTGTTTTATACTATGAGCCCCTTCTAGAAAAAGTGCTTTTAAATTAAGAAAATAGGGATGCCTGCATGGCTCAGCGGTTGAGCATCTGCCTTCGGCTCAGGGCATGATCCTGGGATTGGGGATCGAGTCCCACATCGGACTCCTTGTGGGGGGAGCCTATTTCTCCCTCTGCCTATGTCTCTGCCACTCTCTGTGTCTCTTATGAACAAATAAAACCTTTTTAAAAAGAGAATTAAAAAAGAAAAGAAAATACAGAAGATAGTAAATGAAACTAATTTTATTAAAATGCAATTATAAAAATGTTAGAATAGTAGTTTATGATATAATATATATTTTTATTAATGTATTATATAATTAGACTTAGCGATACTTCCAAAAGTTACCATAATTTCCAAGTAATGATGAGTATTAATGTTATTTCAAGATATCTGAAATATCATCGGGGTGTTTCATAATCTGAAATGCCATGATTTATAATATGATGTTAATACAGAATGAAAATATATGAGATGTCTGTGTGCAGCAAAGTCATAGACACTGCTAATGTTTGAGTTTGGTTACCCAAACTCACAGTTGAAGGAAATGCTGAATATCAGTTAATATTAGTAAAAGTAAAGTTTTTTTTTCTCCCCCCACCAAGAAGTTTACATACATCCTAAATTCTACACAGTCATGGGAATGCTTAGTTTGGAAAGGTTGTTAGCAATTCTGTCTCAGGAATTCTAAACCTAGATGGGTTTCACAATAATTTAGTGAATATTGAAGAAATAGAAATTCCTGGGACCTAACCTTGACTTACTGAATTAATCTCTGAAGTAAAATCCATGTGTTTTTTAAATAAATTCCAAAGGTGATTCTGATGCACAGCCAGTTAGGGAATTCATCAAGTGCTTAGCATTTCCAAAGATTTTCTCCAAGAATTTCTAATGCCTATTGCCCTTTCCCCCCCTTAACTCTTATGGACCTGGTACTTTGAAAGGCTTTATCTCAACATACGTAAACATTAATTTCTTCTTCCTGTAAAAAAAAAACAAAAAAAAAAAAAAAAAAAGTAAGGTATGATTTATGTACAGGAACACTTATACTTATTAGTATATCATATAATCACACAACCACAACAACTCTCAAGGTATGAAACAGTTACATCACCTTAAAAACTTACTTGTGGGGGATCCTTGGATGGTTCAGTGGTTGGGTGTCTGCCTTCTGCCCAGGGCGTGATCCTGGAGTCCCGGGATCGAGTACCACATCGGGCTCCCTGCATGGAGCCTGCTTCTCTCTCTGCCTATGACTCTGCCTTTCTCTCTCTGTGTCTCTCATGAATAAATAAATAAAATCTAAGAAAAAAAAACTTACTTGTGCCTCTTTGTAGACAGTCTTTCTCTCTGTCTTGAGTCCCTGGCAATGACTGGTGTTTTTTGTCCTAGTTTTGTCTTTTCCAGAATGTCACATAAATTATTCAAACAGGCCTTTGAGTCTGGTCTTATACTTAGCATAATGCATTTGGGATTCGTGCATATTGTTGTGCATATCCCTGTATTCCCAGTTTTTACCAAATAATACTTATTTGATGGTACTGATGGACCAAGTTTATTTATCCACATGCCAGTTAAGGACATTTAGATTGTTCCCATAATTCCTGGCACATAGATTTTATATGAATGTAAGTTACATTCCACTTGGGTACATATCCAGGAGTGGAGCTGCTAAGTGTATATTTAACTATATAAGGAACTGTCAAAACATTTTCCAAGGTGGCTGTACCATTTTGCATTCACACACACACAACAAACATGTTCATAACAAAATTAGGAGGAATACTCATGAAAATCATGGTTCCTGTCTCAGTAACTAATCACATGCTCATAGCTGATATTTGTTACTACTTACTTAATACTACCCATTATGTATTTCTTTTTTTTTTTTTTTTAAGATTTTATTTATTCATTCATGAGAGACACAGAGAGAAAAGCAGAGACACAGGCAGAGGGCGAAGCAGGCTCCATGCAGGGAGCCCAACGTGGAACTCAATCCCAGGTCTCCAGGATCACCATTTATGTATTTCCTTTGACCTCAGCTGGTCATGGTTCTGATAACACGGAGAATAAAAGAGTAAGCAATACTGAAAGGGTTATTTAAAATAAGCGCCTGGGTGGCTCAGTCAGTTGAGTGTCTAGCTCTTGGTTTCTGCTCAGGTCATGATCTCAGAGTCGTGGAATCAAGCCTCATGTGGGTCTCTGCTCTCAGTGAGGAGTCTGCTTGAGGCTCTCTCTCTCCCTCTGCCTTTCCCTTCCCACCACTGGAATAATTAAATAAATCTTTTAAAAAATAATAAAATAGAGGATGTTGAGGATGTGTATGTTTTCTGTCTCAAATTCTCAGAATTGTTGACAACTCCACCAAAATTTGGTTTAAAGGTGAGGAATCTAGAGAAGTTAAGCAACCTGACCTTGATCCCATAGCCTGAAGGGTTAAGACTCCTTCCAACCCAGGCAGGTTTTCAAGGCTCCATGAGCATTAGCCAGGTGGCCTAGTGCAAGTCACGCAACCTCTCAGAATTGCAGTTTGTGATATCACTGGGGGTACAGTAAGACCTGCCCTGTAGGTGAGTCATGCAGATAAGATACAATACAAGCTTAGTACAGAATCCACATTGCAACAATTGCTTCATAGCATCCTTTTCCTATTGTTCTCATTTACTATGCACAAAAGAAAGATCTTTTCCCAATGCCTTGATAAGATGAACAATGAAAACAGGACTCAGCAAAGACAACCAGAGGCCATGGGGGTATAGTCCCAGTAAAAGACCCTGAGAACACTTACCAGTTTGGTCCAGGTTTGTCCTGCCAACAGAAAACAGACTATGATCCATACCATGAAACTAGATAGGGTATATTAATGGACTGGACAATAGAGAGACTCATTTGTCCCCTACAGGGCGTTATTCCTGGCCCCCTTTGGGATTCTTGGGAGAAAAATCAAGCCTACTCCTATAGTAACATCGCTATGATCACATGGGCCATGTGATCCATCACATGGACCTGTTACAGAGGGCCAGTGCCAGCATTAGTCCACACATCTCATCTCATCCCCACCGAAACCCCCGGAAGTAGGGATTATTCTGCCTATTTCATAGAGGAGAATATAAACCTAAGCCTGCTTGACTCATAAGCCCATGATCTTAAAATACTGTACTTATTAAAAAAGACTATTCAGGGGGAAAAAGGGAGGGGAATCAATTCGATATGCTGTAAGCAAAAGAGGAAATATTATTATGAAAGTAGTATTTCACAGATTTCCTGAGTACGGAACCAGAACTGGAAACTAGAAGGCTGTGGGTGTGCGTGCTTGTGTCCACCTCACCCTACCCCACCTCCTACCCCACTGCACCTGCTGTTACCTCAGTCTCTCTTTCTGTGGAGCACCTCCCAACACTTCCTCAGTCCTATGTAGAAGTAGCCACTCCATGCTTCTGATGTTATGTGCTACTGGTCTATCCTCTCAGCCTCAAGGGTTCCCAGTTCCTCCCTACCCCAGCTCCTGGCCCACAAGCTCTGATCATCAATGTTCACCCATCTGAAATGGGTACCTAACCACACCAGGCAACCCTCTGTGTCCAGTCTCTGGGCAAGATTTCCCTGCTGGTTTTTTTGTTTGTTTGTTTGTTTTTTCTTCAGCCCAGCAGATGGCAGCTAGTGCTGCCAAGGGAACATATTGCTCCACAAGAAGACCCGCTGTGGGTAGCTCAGGGGCCAGAGGCAATGATGAGGGCAGAGGTGGGAATGGAGACTCCTTTGCACAGGGAGGTAGGGACCCCAGGAGGGCCCGGTCAAGAGGGGAAGTGCCGAATCCAGCCTGCCCCTACCTTTCCACCCTGGGTCCAGTTCAGTCACAGACCAGTCTTCCTGAGGGAGTGGCCAGCACTCAGGGTGGAGGGGGAATTGTGGAGAGAGTACTTTTAAAGGAGGCTGAGTGCTCGGAGATGAAGGGGGCTTAGTGAGGGAATGAGGGCCCAGTGAGGGAGGTGGCTCATTTGTGAAGGATCCATCCATGGGGGTAAGGGCGCCATGAGAAGATCGAGTCTCAGAATGGGGGTGGCTACTGGCCCTTCTTTGTGTAACCTCGGCCTCGTCCACTCAACCCCCATCCCCCTCTCCACCTGCAATCCTCTGTGTGGGCTGTGGCTAGTGGTAGGGGGAAGTGTGAACTCTGAGAGAGGATGGACTCTGCACAGATGTTGAAGGTAGCATGAGATAGGTCAGGACAGAGTTGGAGAGCCCACTGTACCCAGAGCTTGGTCTCAAATGTCAGAGCCAGCTGGCCCCCAGGAGAAGAATCTTAGTGGTCTAGCTTGCGTCAGGTATCTTCCAAAGTTCATACCCTGGTTGAGGACCAATAGGAGCATGGCAAGCAGGAACCACCCGTGGGAATTATTGAGCATAGAGAAAGGAGATTAGTGCTCAGGATGGATATAAACACTAGAAAAAGTGTTTTCCACAGCTGTACTACTTTCCTATCAGATGTTTAAGCATTTATTTATTTCAGATAATTCAAATCAAGCATGGTCTATATTAACATAAGCGTCAATTGAAGAATGTGTAATGAAGATGTTAAGTGCCCAAAGACATTGGTTTAGGTAGAAAAACTAGTAAACCTAGAATGAGGAGTAGCGAATTGGAGCGCATCAGGCCAGCTGCCTGGTGGAAGCTCTAAATACTTTCTGGTCTCTACTGAAATACCGTCTGATAGGCAGGAAAAGAAGAAGAAGAGGAGGTGGAAGAGAGAAGAAGAAGGAGGAGGAGGAGGAGGAGTCAGCCACTCATGTAATATTTTAAATATTTTATTTAATTTCAATTTTCCAACATATAGTATAACACCCAGTGCTCATCCAATTAATTGCTCTCCTTAATGCCCATCATCCAGTTACCCCATCCTCCCACCCTTTTCCCCTTCTGCAACCTTTTGTTTCCCAGTTAGGAGTCTCTCAGGGTTTGTCTTCCTCTCGGATTTTTCCCCATTCAGTTCCTCTCCTTTCCCTTATGATCCTTTTCACTATTTCTTATATTCCACATATGAGTGAAACCATATGATGATTGTCCTTCTCCTATTGACCTATTTCACTCAGCATAATACTCTCCAGTTCCATCTATGTCAAAGCAAATGGTGGGAATTCATCCTTTCTGATGGCTGAGTAATACTCCGTTGTGTATATAAGACCACATCTGCTTTATCCATTCATCTGTCAAAGGACATCGTGGCTCCTTCCACAGTTTGGCTATTGCCACTCATGTAATTTTAAACATTCTAACGGCCACATAGTTTAAAAAGCAGAGACAAAGACGTAAAATTCATGCTAGTGATATATTTTATTTAACCCATTATCCAAAATATTATTGTTTCAACATGTAATCAATAACATTGTTAATGAGCTGTTTTGCATTCTTTGTTCTAAGTATTCAAAATCTGATACGTATTTTACATGTAGAGCACCTCTCAAGTTGGGTGCAATGTTTTCACTGGAAATACCTGACCTGTATTTTAGGTTTACTAAATCTATTCAGTCGGTATTTTAGAAAATCTAAAATAGAAAATCTAAAATACCGACTGAATAAGTAGAGCCATAACCACATGTTTCACTTATTCTGCTACCTCTCATTTGTCATGTGGGATGAAACTAATTCTCAACAGGTTCCCAGTTACTGCTCACTGAGTTGGTCTCTGTCCTGGATTGTTCTTCCTATGGAGAAATGATCATTGGTGAAACTGACCTCATGCTGAGATTGTGAGCCTCCTCCCCACAAAGAAAAACCCTAGCTGGAACCTGGGAGCTACATCTGTTCACCTCTTTGCTTGGTTTATGTGACAACAAACCATTTTTTTTACAGATCAACTGTGCTGAGTATGTTGAAATTTCATTGTTACTTTTTTTTCATGGAAACAATCAATTTTCCTTAGGGAGAGCATTTTCTTTGCCCCCTGAAATTCCATGATTGCACATAGGGGGTCAGAGGATGCTGACAGGGTGAATGACTGGTGATCACATGCAAGCACCTAACGCTTGGCCCTTTCTGGCAATTCTTGTGGACAGCATGGATCACCAAGGCTTCAGACTAAATGGCAGGTCCTGAGGTACCTGTAGAAGGCATCTGGGTAATGGTCTATAAGTCAAATCATGAAATGACAGCACAGGCCTCACAACTCCTACTCTGGTCCAGGGACAGTCCCCCGCAGGAAACATGCATGCCAGAGCACCGATGCTGTCCTTCTCACACTCTTCTCTCCTTGGTATGGCTGAGCCTGGCGGGGCCTTGCATCTTCTTATTCTTTTTCTTATTAGTGTTTCGATTCAAGGAAGGAAGAGACAGCTCCAGTTCCCTTTTCTTGGCATCCCAGTCTTCATCCTGCTGGTCTAGAGGGAGTCCCTTCTGCCTGGCAGTGCGCCGGTGCTCCTGGCACTCAGGCTCAGCCCTGGAGAAGGGGAAAGAAGGCCATGTTCAACACCCCAGCCAGGAGGGCCTGTCCTGGCTACAGCAATGACCCCTCTTCCTGCCCTCTGCACAGTCTGGCCACGTCAGCAGCCCAGGAAAGAAGGAAAGACGCCCAATCCAAGCAACTCCAACTATACCTTTAGGGATGCCTCAGACACTGAAGAAATGGCTGTGAGATGGAGAAGAATGGCATGCCCAGAGTGGGAAGTTCATAGAATCAAGGACGGGCACTTAAACTAGAGAAGGTGCTGCTGATTCTACAGTGCTCCCCTTAGTAGGGGGCGGCTTTCTTTCATTTCCTTTCCAGTTGTATTTTTTTCCTAATTTTAACACCACATCTGTTTGTCGTGTAAGATTTTAAGGTATGGAAACATACACAAAAGAAATAAAAAGTACCCATAACAATATGTATGGTATGTATATATGGATTTATGAAAAGAATAGCTAGGAGTTATATAGCCAGATGATAGAGAACAATAGAATAGATAATAGAGAAATAGGTGAATGAATCATCATATACACATGGACAAAGGGAAGCATATGAAAGTGCCATCTGAAGGAGCTTAAGTGCAAAGCGTTACAGAAAGCACAGTTCAATCAGAAGACAGCAAATCTGTTTGTTCCTAAGTCCCCATCCCCCGCCACTAGCTAGAAGCAATTGCTCCATATTTAGACCACATAGTATTCCCTCCTCTGCCCTGCTCTTTTGACCTTTGCCACTTTCTATACCATATTAGTGCTATTTATGTAAACAAGTATCTCCTCTCTCAGGGAACTTAATGTCCAGCACCCTATCGGATACATCTTTAAATCCTTTTTAGTACCTAGTTCAAAGCCATGGGCATGGAAGGGTTCAAAAATATTTGTTGAATGAGAGATTTACTACTTAGAGCAGCTGGACCAAAAGTTGAGTTGTTTCACTAGGATCCTAGGATATTCAGATAATTGTCAAATACTGTTGAGGCTTCTACTGAAATTCTTTTGTATCCTCTCTTCATCATTCTAGCCCCAGAGCCCAACTGCTTGAACATGAGGCTTAAGAAATTTCTCAGTGACCTCTTTATTTACAGTCTAAGTGCCTCCAATATCCTAACTGCATATACCCACTGCCCCTTCTTCCACTACTGGGGAGACTTTACTAAAGCATCTGTTTCATTTTGTCAATCCCAGGATGGGTCCACACTCATCTGCTTGCCCAGCTCACAATGGTTACCCACCCACCCAGCCTTATTCTCCACTTCTCTTTAGCTGGCATGCTCTTTGTAGCCAGGCCACTCATCCCTCCACTATCCTTGCCCATCCTCACACTACACACAACCTGTGCACGTTTCCAACTTGATGCCTTCACTCCAAATCGAGAATCTTCCTCCCTCCTTCATGAGTCAGATCTAAGCTGTCTTTCAAGGTCCAGATTAATTTCTCCTTAATCAGGATTCTTTCTCTCTAAACCCTCTTAACTGTCAAAAGGGAAGTTCCTGTGGAAGATGATGATAACCAGAAATGACTTACACGTGATGTGGCTGACCTTTGTTGTTTTTGCCTGCTCAGCCCTGCCTGGTCACTTTTCCTGGTAATAGCACCCTCCCACTCTTTGGACAACCACTCCTCCTCCACTTCAGTTATGCTGGGGTCATGAAAGGCGCTTATCCACCCATTAGTCACTGGGGAGGGGCTGAGATTATGCAGAAAGAGTCAGCGGAGGACAGGATCCTGAAGAATTTCAGCATCTAAAAGGCACACAAGAAGAGGAGTTCAAGAAAATCATGAAAAGAAATGATCAGAGAGATAAAAGGAGAAATCAGAGAGAATAGCACTAGAGAAGAGAAAAAGTTATCCAAAGAGACACTCCAGAGGAGAAATCAGATATCAAATTAAGTGGAGGTAAGATAAGAATTGAGAAGAGACCATTGATTTAGCAACAAAGATCTCCCTGCATGAGCACTGATTCAGTAGTACAAAGTGGAGAAGTACAAAGGTAGGTGAGGAAGACACCCACATAGATCAACACTTATTTACATAGATTAACATTTAAGTAGCATAGAAATGCAGGAAGAGGAGTGCCTGGGCAGCATAGTCCATTGTGCTTCCAACTTAATTCTGGCTCAGGTTGTGATCTCAGGGTCGTGAGCCCCACATACAGCATGCTCAGAGAGGAGTCTGATTAAGACTCTCTTTCCCTCTCCCTCTATACCTCTCCCTCCACTCCTAAACAAAGAAATAAATCTTTGGGAAAGAAAGAAAGAAATGCAGGAAGAAGAAAGAAACAGCAGACAGGAGAAGGACCTCTAACTGCTTATGTGTTTGTTCAATAAGATCTATTTGAACTCTGTTCAAAGGTCAGAGAGGAATGACAGGAAGGAATAGAAAAAAAAGCTAAAAATACAGACGAGAGAATAAAAGATGCAACAAAGAATACAGGACTGATGACCATGTAGGAGATATAAAGGTTTGGGTCAGGGTCTATATGGAAGGACAATATGTCCCTCACAGAAGGACAGACAGGAAGGTAAGAAGGAATAGATGTATATAGGCATGCTCTTGGCTTCAAAATGCTCTATGCAGTACTTTCTGAGGGACAGGCTAAGATATGATGGGTACATGAGTTGTCAATGAAAGAGTGGGTCAGGGAGATAGCCAAACCGTTCTAAGAGCTCAGCTGAAGATAGAAATCCCAGAACTTTGGGTGGTACTCATGAACTTATCCATGGGCTTTTCTCTACCAGATCAAGCACAGGAGTGAAGACAGAAACTAATACAAGGGTGGTAATTCTAGGTTACATGGTACAGAAGGACAAAGGGCTGGAAATTTAAGAGTCATGGGAACAGAGCAGAAGAAGTGGTGTATCATGGTGTCCAGATGGCAGGCAGATGGAAGATCATGGAATCTTCAGAGCAGGTGATAGATTGGGAGGGAAAGAAGAAATTGAATGAGAAGAAGTCTTGATGCACTCAAATACCTGTGTGGTGATCCAGGAACTGCAAAATGAAGAAAAATAATCTATGGTCGCATAGTGATACATTAAAGTTTTTAAGATTTCAGAGAACAAATGTTGCAGATGCTGAGATTCACAATGGATGGAGATCACTGAATGTAGGGGATGACACAGGATTGGAGAGAAGAGTTGTTGAATCAGGACTAAAGGTTTTGCTTCTTTTACCCCCCAAATAAACTTTATTATGATTCTGAATGTTTTTAATATGGAACACCATTGTGAAGAGAAGGTCTCTTGGTTTCTTCTACAGATATCTAATCTCATCATAAGCAACTCTTTTTACTAGTTTAACATCTGGAAGATAACTTCATTTGCAAGTTCTTAGAAGTATATGTAATTGTCATTGCCTCTTCCCACCAAGTACTGCTCTATAGATAGATTTGCTATGGATCTCATTTTGGTTTTCCAGCAATGCTGCCCTCATTCAATTACTTTACTGCCTCTTATATGAATTTGCTTATTAGCTCAACCAGATTATAAATTCCTAAATTTTATTTCCATCCTCCAAAGTTCTGTTAAGTATACAATTGATATTTAATTCTATTTGAATGCAGTAGGTGAAAGAAAAAATTAATAGGTGCTAGAGAAGTCCTGATCTTCAGTATGTGAGTAGAAGATTCACAGAGGAATAAAAGTTTTAAAAGGTAGAGGGTCCTTATAGCTGACAGCCTAATTCACCAGTTCCATTTTTAATATGAGAATCTGAGAATCAGCAAGGTGACCTAGCTAGCCCGAGATCACATAGCTAGTTTGAATACCTTTCAGGAATCTGAAGGGGCTCCACGAATCTAGTGCCATGACCCATTTTCAAACTTGGTGTCCCACCTCTCTTCTCTGACATAATTTTTGTATAATCTAAAACAATAATTATAATAATTATATATTATTAATTGTTATAAATATATATCATTACAATAATCATAATTTTGGTATAATATAAAAACAGTAGATTTCACATAACCTAAAGCAATATAGTTTCCACCTAAACTAGTCATTTCAGGGACAAGTGAATGAAAACAACCCAAAAAACCGTTGGCTGAATTTGCTTGTTTCATTTTCAGGGATCTGAGATCACTGAGTTGGCAAAGACCTTGACCACAGGCTCCTGTTTCTCTGCCACTTCTCTAACTGGAAATGAAGCTTACTTCTCCAAGAATGCCACACAGGCAGTCTGCCCATAGATCTGTGCGATCCTCTTTGGCGTGTCTCCAAAGAAGTCAGGGGCGTCGATGGCGGCATGCAATGCATGGAGAATTCTGAGCACATTCACATGGCCTGACTCAGCAGCAAAATGAGCTGGCGTCCAGCCCACATCCGTTACCAGGCAGGGCCTGGCTCCGTATTCTAAAAGGAGCTGCATCACCTCCATGTGCCCTAAGATAAAGGGAAGAAACAGGAGGAGGTTAAGATCAAAATGTCTCTGTCCCACTGAGGCTGGAGCTAGCCTAGATAGTATAAAAGAAAGGATGACATTTGCTTTGAGGCCCTTCCAGTTTGCTAGTATCACCACCCCCCCCTTTTCCCTCTCTTAAGGGGGACTCAGTGCCCCACCCTTACCTCGTGAACTTTGCTCCCACTAGAGGCCTGAGATTTGCAAGTACTCCCTCGAGGGCACTCCCTTTCCCTGCCCATACCCGCAGGCCCTGCCTCGGAATCTTACTTTCCCTCCCAAGTGACCCTATATATGCCTATGTGGGCACTGGTAAGACTCACTCAGCTTTTGGCAGTCTCAGTGGCGATTCAAAAACAAATATTTTGCAACAACCTGGATGGACCTTTGTGGAGGCCGAGAAAAATTAAGGCCATTCCACCACAAGTTTAGCATTAGCACAAGTACAGCCATCTTAGGTCCCTGGGAATAAGAACTGAACTTTACAGGAAAAACTGCAGATTGTCCTAGGTAGGGAATCCCATACCGGAAAGACAATAAAGCTCAGAATGCCCTCGGCAGAGAATCCCGTATCAGATCTTAGGAAACTCCCCCACCCTTTCCCCCATATTGGAATGGAAAAAATTCCTCCACCCCTTCTGAAGATCCCCTAGACCAGCCATAAAAAACCCAGCTGTAACCCACTTCGGGGTCCAAGTCCCTGCTCTGCTGTATGGAGTATATTTGGACCCAAGCTGGAGCTTGTAAATAAACCCTCATGTACTTCCATCGGTGTCAGCTCCTTGGTGGTTTCCTGGATTCGCAATCTTGGGCACAACACCTTGAGGGCATTACACTAAGTGAAGTAAGTCAAATAGAGAAAGAGAAATATCATAGGATTTCACTTATATATGGAATCTAAAAAAACAAAAACAAAAAGACACCAAGATCATAGATATAGTGAATAAATTGGTGGTTGCCTGAGGCAAGAGGTGAGGGGTTGGATAAATGGGTAAAGGTGATCAAAAGGTACAAACATCAGTTATAAAATAAATAAGTCCTGGGAATGTAATGTACAGCATGGTAACTATAGTTAGTAATACTGTTTTGCATATTTGATAGTCATTAAGAGAATAGATCTTAAAAGTTATCATAAGAAAACTTTTTTGTTACTCTATGTGGTGACAGATTTTAACTTCACTTACTATAGTAGTCATTCCATAACATCCACAAAAATTTAATCATGATATTGTATACCTGAAACTGATATAATGTTGTATATCAATCATACCTCAATAAAAAATATTTTAAATCCCACTTACTTTATAGCTAGCACAGATTAAAAGGCTTTCAGATATCAGATCAGATAAATGTTGGCTCGTACCTGCCAATAAGTAACACTTGTTAACTGTGGAACCCCAGACAAGAAACAAAGATCTGAGGCTCAACTTCCTCATTTGTAAGTTAAAAATATTGTGGGGCATCCATTACCCCACAAATGGGATGGATTCTATTCAGGTACTGCCCACTCACCTTTGATTGCAGCCCAGTGAAGTGGGGTTCGGTCATTCCAGTCCACATCCTTGTAGTTTGGGTCACAGAGGCCTTTTTTCAAAATCTTTCTCACTAAATTGTAGTCCCCTGTAGCCACGGCTTGGTGGAGCTTTGTCATGTCTGACATTTTGGTCAATTCCATGACAAAAACAACTGTGGGAAAAACAAACAACTTGAGAAATTCTCTACAATTCTTTATTCCCAGTAAGTGATTCCACAGGATTCTTTATCATTTACTTGCTTTCTTACTTCAAAAATTGGCATATGTAAAAAAAAAAAAAAAAATGGCATATGTGTGTTCTGCTAAGAGTGTATTTGGATTTCAGCCACTGTGGTTAGCACAGTGGCTGAAATCCTCTACCTAAGGCCTATCGATGGGTCCCCTCTGCCTACAAGAATATAGGCTGAACTCATGGGTTAGCATTTCCTATTTGGCCCCAAACCACTTTATAGTACTAGTCCCTACTCCTTTCACAAAGTGCTAGTAGTGTGCTTCTGAATTAGTTACATAATTCTGTGCCTTAACTTTTTCATCTATAGCACAGGTATAATTTGCCAGAGTTGTTGTGAGGATACAAGGATGATCCATGTGAAAAATTTGCTGACTGGGGGCACCTGGGTGGCCCAGTTAAGCGTCTGCCTTTGACTCAGATCATGATATTAGGGTCCTGTGATAGAAGCTTACATCAGGCTCTACCCGGCAGGGAGTCTTCTTCTCCCTCTACCTCGTCTCCTACTCATGCTCTCTCTCTCTTTCTCTCAAATAAATAAATAAACAAAATCTTTTTAAAAATTTACAGACTGGATATAGAGCGGTACTCCATAGAAATCTAGTACTATTGACACACCAGTTTAGATGGACAAGATGTAAACATGCAAATAAAATGCTCAAAAGTTTTTTTATAACATTAAGACATAAACCAATAATTCTCAAACCATAATCTACAGATGCTTAGGAATCCTGACTCTTTTAGGGGATCTATGAGGTCAAAACGATTTTAATTATAATATTTAAATGTCATTGGCTTTGTTCACTGTGCTGACATTTTCCCTGATAGTTCAAAAGCAATGATATAGAAAGCAGCTGGTACCTTAGCACAAAGCAAGGCAGTGCCAGCGACATCAAACTAGACTAGCAGGCATGCTATTCTTCACCAGCACACACATAGAGTCGAGAGAGAGAGAGAGAGAGAGAGAAGCTAGTTTCAATAAGGAAACTAACGCAGTAAGAATTATTTTTACAAATGTTGACCCGTGATTACATGACTTAATAAATGTGATTTTAAAATATTGTATAACATGGGGATCTTTGGGTGGCTCAATGGTTTAGCGCCTGCCTTTGGCCCGGGGCGTGATCCTGTAGTCCCCAGATTGAGTCCCACATCAGGCTCCCTGCATGGAGCCTACTTCTCCCTCTGCCTGTGTCTCTGCCTCTATGTGTGTGTGTGTGTGTGTGTGTGTGTGGCTCATGAATAAATAAATAAAATATTTAAAAAATAAAATAAAATATTGTATAACAAAATGTATTAACACTTGGAAAGTCTTCATAACTCTGTGAACAAAATGACAAGTGTATGATGTTACAAAATCATGCATGGGTAAAAAGACCCATTCAAGATAGGCCAATAGATTTTAGTGAGACAGAGTATGAAAAGTATACTAAGATTGTTTCAGATTCCAACTCATTTGTAAAGCACTACCACCGGTCCAATTTTGATGTAGTATCAAAAAGAATACGATAGTCATCTGAAATGGCTATAAAATACTCTTCCCTTTTCCAGTTTTATATATGTATGGAATCAGATTTTCTTTCTATATTTCAACCAAAACAATAAATTGAATGCAGAAGATATAATAATCCAGCTGTCTTCAATTAATCCACATAGTAAAGAGATTCAACTGAATAAATAAATAAATATGCTGTTTTCACTTTTTTTGCTTTACAAAATATAATTATTTTTCATTAAAATATCATTCATGTTATTGTATATTAGGCTTATTTGATTTTTGTAAATGACTAAATAAACATCTATATTTTTCCTCAGTTTTAATTTCTAATAAGGTAAATATTGATGGCTATAATCCATATAAAGAAAAGCTCTCTTGGGTTCTCAGTAATTTCTAAGAATGTCAAGGAGTCCTGAGACCAACAACTTTGAGAATTACTGGTATAAACAGATAAGGGGCTGGGACAGAAGAACAGAATGAGGAGAGAGTCACTTAAAGTGAGGCCAGTGGGAATGTCTCTTTGATCCCAGCATTTAAGTTGAGACCTCAAGAAAAGTTTGAAGTCAGACATATACATTGTGGCCCAGCAGCAGCATCACCTAGGAACTTATTAGAAATGTGTATTACTGAGCCTCATATCAGACCCACTGATGTACACTGAAATATGAGGACAGTCTTAGAGTGGGAGAGAAGTTCATAACACAATAAATATGCAATGCCCTAATTGTTATGATGGCAGTGATTTGTGATTTTCTAGGGATAGAAGGAAAGGACCATTCCTAGGACTAGGAAGTGAAATGCACTTTTTTCTGAAAGTGACCTAAGCAAGTCATCCCAAAGGGAAGAATAAGAGTCATCTTGGGCACTGGCAGTATGGATATGAGATCCAGCTCAGGCACAGAGCATCTATGGGGGGAGGCACATTCTGCAAAGTGCAAGTGGTTCCAACTTTCATGTATAGACCAATGATCTACAAATGTTTCCTGTAAAGGGAAGGATACAAAATTTTTAGCTTCTGTATGTCAAAAGGCAAAAATCAAGACTATTATGCAACATGATATAACTATTATGTAACAAGAGAACAACTCCTGCCAAGGGCAGGCCATCTCAAGGGGAAAAAAGGGGTGGCAGTGTGCTTTGTGCCCACTGGCCCTCAGCTGGAGACGTTCTCAGGGTGAAGAGCAGTCAGCTCGAGGGGAGAGGGGTCTGGATGGTAGGACAGTCACCTTCCCTCTACCCCAGTGATGCCCAGATTCCAGCACCCCCTGCCTCTTCTTTCCAAGAGCCCAATCATGTCAAGTTGAAAGCTGGTGGGAGGCAAGGTTACTTGACTGAACTAATTCTACTCCTCAGTACCCGCAAATTGCCAATGGCAATTTACTAATCTCTGGTGCATATAAAGTATCTGGGATGTTGTTAAAATGCAGATTCTAGTCTATGTCGAAGCCTGAGATCCTGCATTTGTAACATGTCCCCACAACAACTACTAGTTCATAGACAACATGGAATAGCGATGCCTCTCTGGAGATAAGGCAGAGGGGGAGAACTGAAGTAAGGGAGAAGTAATAAGGATGTAGCTATTGTTCTTCACTGAAGGACTATGGGAGAATTACCGGTGGGTTTTAAAAAATAGAGGCCTGGGCCTCAGCTTGAATTGCTTCAGAATCAGTAGATGTGTCCAACAAGAACATGCCTTTTTGCGTGAAGCGAGCACTCAGTATGTGCTCGGTAATGGAAGATGGCATAGGATGTGATTCATCTTTTTGGCTTGTTTGTTTTAGTAGAAAACTCTTACACTGGAGCATTGGATCAATGATAAAATAAAGTAGTAAACAGAAGTACTAGCAGATTTCTCATCTCCAGGTGTCACAAAAAGCCAAACCATTTTTAGAAGCAGTGTCTAAAAATGTCTTTCACACAGTCTTTAGGTAGGTTTATGCTTAAATCAGCCCTATTTGTTTCACATTTGGGTTCACACCAAGAAAATTCCACAATTTTCTGCAGATAAGTGGTAATTCAAGTAGAAGTTTCCAATGAGCAGCTAAATTTGTTCGCAAAGAAATTGGTGAACTGATCCTAAAAACCCATATGGAAATGCCAGGGACTCAGAATAGGCAAAAGAATTTTGCAAAAGAACAAAGTAGGAGGACTCATATATCCTGATTTCTAAACTTACTTCAAAGCTACAATAATCAGAAAGTGTGATAGGAATGAAATTCACTGTGTGGTCTAAAATGTGGTATAAAGATAGACACATAGAGAGAAATAGGATAGAATTGAGAGAAATAAATCCAGAAATAAATGTTTACATTTATGGTCAACTGGTTTTCAACAAAGGTGCCAGGAAAATTCATGAGGAATAAACAATCTTTCCAAATGGTACTGACACAATTAGCTACTCACATAGTCAAGAATGTTTCCCTCATACCATATACAAAACTTAAAATAGATTACAGACCTAGAGGTGCCTGGGTGGCTCAGGTGGTTGAGGATCTGACTCTTGGCTTCAACTCAGGTGGTGATCTCAAGGTCGAGCCCTGTGTTGGACTCTTCACTCAGAGCAGAGTCTGTTGTCCCTCTCCCTCTGCTCCTTCCCTTCCCTGTGCTCGTGTGTGTTCTTCCTCTTTCTCTCTCTCTCATAGATAGATAATAGATAGATGATAAATAGATAGATAGAATCTTTAAAAAATGGATTACAGACCTAAATATAAGACCTCAAACTCAAATTCTTAGAAGAAAACATGGGAGTAAATCTTCATCACATTGAGTTAGGCAATGACCCATAGTAAGACAACAAAAGCACAAGCAACAAAAGAAAAAAAAAATAAACTGGACTTCACTAAGATTAAAAACTTTTTTTTCCTATAAGCAATACCTTTGAAAAAGTATAAAAGCAACTGCAGAATGGGAGAAAATATTTTCAAATTATATATCTGATAAAGAGACTTATATCCAGAATATATACAGAACTCTTACAATACAACAATAAAACATTAACTTGCTCAAATAAAAATGGTCAAGGAATATAAACAGAAGTTTCTCCAAAATAATATGCACATGAAAGCATGCTTAAAATAATAAACACATGAAAAGATACTCAACATCATTAGTCATGAAGGAAATGCAAATCAAAACCACAACCACACGGAGACACCACTCACACCCTTTAAGATGACTGTAATCAAATAGACAAAATGAATGTTGATGAGGATGTAGACAAATTGAAACCCTCATGCATGTGGTAGGAATATAAAATGGTGCAGCCACTTTGGTAGTTCTTCAAAAAGTTAAACATGGAGTTAAATGACTTGTAACTCCACACTTAGGTATATACAAAAAAGAAATGAAAATATATGTCCACACAAAACTTGTACACAAGTGTTTACAAGCAGCATGATTCTAAGAGCCAAAAAAGTGGAAACAACCTAAATGTCCTTTAGCAGACACACTCAGGAATAAAGTGTAGGAGATCATACAATATAATATTATTTGACACTAAGAAAGGAATAAAATACTGACACATGCTGCAACTTAGATGAACCTTGAAAACACACTAAATGAAAGAAGCCAGGCACAAGAGACCACATATTGTATGATTCCATTTTTGTGAAATGTCCAGAATAGGCAACTACAGAGACAGATTACTGGTTGCCTAAAACTGGGATGGGGTGAGGGTAGGAAGTGACTACTAGTGAGTATAGGATCTCTTTTGGGGGTGATGAAATGTTCTAAAATTAAACAGTGGAGAAGGATGTTTTCACAACATCTTTAAATATATTAAAAGACACTGAACTATGTACTATAAGTTAATGAATTTTATGGTATGTAGATTATATTTCAATAAAGCTGTTTACAAAATAAACGATACTATTAATTAGAGGCTTTCTTTAAAAAATTATTTGTAGAATACATCCAATTCACTAGCCTCCCACTGACTACTGAAATTTAGCAAATTTTCCTTCGCACAAATCTTTGTAAATTTGATTAAGTACACCTGAATTTCTATCTTTCTGATAGAGGTGTCTAAATGTAAAAAAGTAGTCAGTAGATAGATAAGTTCTAATAAATATGAATGATTTATAAGAGTTGCAGTAAACATCTGAAGGCAGGAGTAATATAAAAATACTTACTATCTTGTTTGAAATCTGAGGCGCTCAGCGCTGGCTGGTGTGTTAGGGGCCAGAGTTTTGTTGTGTTTCCACCATGGAAACTGGCCCCTCCTTCCTTATTAAAACCTGCCAATCAACGTCAGCTTCGTGGGTGGTCCTCGCTGGCGGAGTGGGGACCGCATCTCTGCCTCCACCCAAGCCAGCCAGCTTTCCAGTCTGCTTCTGGGATCCTTGACAGCTTTTCATCAAATAACATTTGATCAAAATGCATGAAAATTGAAAAAAAAAAAAAATGGCCAGCCCGCAGGGGCGCAATGAAGATGAGTGACTTAGTGGTGGAAACAATGGGTGCCCCTCACTTTCAGAACCAGCTGTGAGATCTTGGGCAAGGCCCTTCAGTTGGCTAAAACTCTTATTTCTCACCAATAAGATGAAGTTTTAACATTTTTCTCACAAGGCAATAAAAGATGAGTGGCTGAAATAATTTATAAAGCACTTGGAACAGGATAGAGGCAGAGAGGGAGGGATGGAGAAAATCGTCAGGTCATTTCTCCTTGCCTCCTCCTTGTGATTCCTTACTCTACCATCTGCTATCTTTATGAAGTGCTGGTCTAAAAGGCCTACTTCCTACCTCCCTCTTGCCTCTCTCCCTCCCTCTCTCCTTCCTTCTTCTCTTCCTCCTTCTCCTTCTTCTCTCTCTCTCTTTCTCTTTCCTCTTCTCCTTCTCTCCTCTCTCTCTTGTTCTTTTTTCTTTCTCCTGCCATTTCTCTGGGACCTTTCTTCCCGCATGTATTTATTGAATGACTTATATCTCCCAGACATTGTGCTGGGCCCTGTGGAGAACAAGACACTCGTGCTCCTTTCTTTTTTGAGGAGACTCCAAAGTAAAAGATGACAATATTGAAAAGCATTTACCATGCAAATTCAGTTTCCTATTAGCAGATTCTGCTTCTTGTGGTGAACAATGAATTAGTATTTTTGTGAGACCAGGGTTTATCTTGGTCTTATTTTTAAAAGTCTCTGTGTGCTATTTGTGTCAAAATTTTAATTTTTTTTAGAATGTGACTGATTGAATAACTTCTTTCTGGGGTTAATGTCAAAAACCTACTCTTGCCCATATTGCGATAGGTCACAGCGGCCCCTGGGCAATATCTGTGGGCCAGCCATTGATCTTTGCTCACACTGGCTCAAATACTGGGATGAACACTTCTGACTAAGGTGACTTTGGTGGATTATTTTGTCTGTAGAAACCATTTTTAAGTCAGGAAGAGACTCTAGAAATCGTGATTCAAAAATTTATTTTAGAGAGGAGAATGTTGAGACCCGTTGACATCATGTTATTTAAGTCACACTGCTACTGTGTTTTAATGCATCTTTTACCATCTCTCCCACCCTAAGTTCAGAATATATAATGGACAGTGACCACAAGTTCAAGGGTGGGCTGGACCACTTTGCCATGCCCTTGCATATTTACTGTTTATGTTGACACTTGCTCAGGATGCCATGATTTGATTTTCTTCCACTTCCCTGCAACTCTAAAGAAGATGATAATAACAAACCCATATAGACTTTGTGCACAAACCAATATTTGTGGAGGAGTCAATGCAGTGAGGTGAACAGAATGGTGATCTGGCGCCTGGGAGTGACAGGAGGGAATGAGATATTTGTTAAACGCCTTTGTGCATCAGGCATTGTTCTACGTGTTTTATGGATATTACTTATCAATCTTAGTATCAAGTTCAAAATATAGTTTGCACACAACAGCACTGAGGCTCAGAGGACTTAAGCATACTCAGGCCAGATCTGTCTACTTCCGGTTGAACATTGATGTGAGAGCTGGTCAGACTCAGCACCTGATGGTGTTACTGTTGGAGCCCAGATGTCAGGGAGGTTCCCTGGTTCCTTTATCTGAGACTGTGAAAATGAGTGTCAGGTTCTGTTTGTGGCTTCCAAATCATTTGTTCCTTTCTGTGTATGTCCATCCTATCCTGTAGGAGCTTTCATGGAGCCTCCTAGTCAAGGAGGGGGACTTTGGTACCTGTCGGCCCTTCAGCCTAGCATCTCTAGTCTAGACATTTCATTTCATCTTTCCTACCATTTCCTATGGACTCATTGCCTTAAGGAAGTCCTTTGGGCGATAAATTCACAACCAATTTTCCCTGAGCATCTGATCAGACGTGAAAATGACCATATTTCTCTTTAAGGAGGTATTAATCTAGTTGAAGAAATAAGATATTATACAAATAAAATGTAATTGAAGCTATATTAGATCCTCTAAGAGAAGCACTGGAGCACTTCAAAACTTAGCATTTGAAACCCCTTAAAGGATGCTGGAAATCTTCTATTGTCCCATCAGATACTATCCACTATTTGCCATCCTGAGAGGTTGACCTGTATGGATGGTATCCACGGTCTCTTGTGTCCTTTGGCTTCCAGTTGGGCCTGGCCAATTTCCAGGAGGAGATTAAAGCATGGATGGGAAAGTGGGGTTGGAATAGGTAATCCATTGGCTTCCTTCCTGCCTGGTTGCCATGGTTTGCTGCGAAGGTCTCTGCTCCTGTCAGGTGGCCCTCTTCATATCATTACCCTTACCAGGTCCTAGTCATTGGCTCCTCCTCTTGCTCCTACAGGCCCATGGATGGCAAGGGCTCCCTAGTGTTGTTTGCCCAGAGGCACTGCACTATGCCTTGTGTGGTTTCCGGAATCCTACTCTCCCCTTGATAAACAGTCCCTTTATCAAACACTCATCAAGTCATCCAGTTTGAGGATACCACATGCTTACTGCCAGCATCTGGACCAATACAGTAGAAATTCTACAAGCAAAGGGGGTGCCCCAGCATGGAGTCCAGAATGGCTGTGTGTAAAGTGAGTTGAACATAGGAAGACCTACAGGAAAAGGAGGCCAGATCCTGGAGAGCCACAATTGCCATGGCAGGATATCTGGATTTTATTTCTCCCTGCGTACAATGGGTAATATTGAGAGTTTCTGAGTGGGGAAGTAAAATAATTAAAAGTCCATCATTTTTAGAGAAGTAATTTTGCCACAAGAAGGTGTAATGTATTCTGAGAAAGACTTAGAAGGCAATAAAAAAAGCATACACTGTGATAAAGACAGGTACAAGGATTTAAATTCAAGGATAGTCACTGAAGTGCTATTTCAAAAATTAAAAATTGTAAATAACCCAAGTTTCTAGTAAATAACTCAAATTTCCACTAATAAGGGGAAATATTATGTAGTCTCTTAAACTGATACTATCAATATGTATCTTTTGGTTTGCTGAAATATTAGTATTGCATTGCTAAATTAAAATAGAATCTCACAAAATGACCAATAATTTGGCATATGTGTGTACTTGTTTATGCAGAGAAAAGGTGAAAAGGATATACACCAAATTGACGTAAAAACCGTTTTTTCCTAAAATAAACACATATGACTTGTGTAAACAAAAGAGACATTTTGTGATTGTCAAGGGTAGAGCTTTTGAGGACTTTGATTAGCGTAGGGAATGGGAAAGAGGGCATTGCTAACGCTCTGTCCATAGGCTCAAATAACTTTGCAACTGGATGAGAAAGGAAGGGGTCTCTGAATCACAGGGCCACTAAGAGATAACTGGGAGTCTCAGACCTGGTACAATGCTTCCTACATCTTGACCAAGGTTAGTAAGGATGTTATCAATGACTTGGGAAAAAAAAAAAATGTCCTGGAGACTAGTTCGGCAAACCAGATCATAGAGTCCAGTGACTGAACCCATACAAAAAAAGTCACTTGGGACATCCACAGTTTCAGAGTAGCAGAGAGTCAGTAAGGAGTAGAAATGCAGTAGACTTTACATAGATTGAATCTACAAAGGGTATTTAAGACACTGCCAAAGAAGAAGGAAGGCTTAGCCTGGCATTGGATAATTAATTTTGGAACTGGCTAAAATATGGAATAAGAGATTCTTTATCTTCTTACATTTTAGAAATTTAGAGATGTGACCATCTGGGATCTGTCGTCCTCTGGAAGTTCTTCACCTCTGAAGTCTTGTGCTTCAAATTCCATCCTCCGACCATGACATTCCACCCTTCCACTTCCATCATTCTGCCTCAGTGTAAGTTCTTCCAACCCACTCAGGTCACTAGTGATTTTCAGTTCTTCCTGGTTCTTCATGCTATGTATGTATGTGTGTATTTATATATATGAATGTGTATGTGTATTTTTATATATTTATTTATATGACTATATATGATTTTTCCCATAAACATATACATGTGTATATATAGATATATATATATATCAAGTGTTCTCTCTCTATATATATATATCAAATTATACCAAATATTGTTCTAAGCAACTTACATGCATAATCCCTTTCAGTTCTTGCTGCATCCCTGTGATATAAATACTATTATGATTTCTATTGTACAGATTAGGAAACTGAGGAATTAAAAGCCTATGTAACTTGCCAAAGGCCTTTTGAGCTAGTAAAGATAGAACTGGATTCAAGCCCAGGTCTGTCTGACTCAGCCCTTTTAATTATGGCACAATGTCTGGAAAATTGTCAGGGAGGTATGTACCAAATGTTCAATAATTACTTCATCAGGTTGTGGTTGGGGGACCCCCCCCACTTTCTATGTTATTATAGACATATTGTTATTTTGTTTTGTTTAGATTTCTAACAACAGGAATGTATTACATCATAACTAGAAAACAAAAATCTTTCAAATTACCATCAGTTCCCTTATTTTCTCTGTCTTTGGCAATCTGCTCTCCAATTTTCCAAGAGCAGATAAGCCTCCTCTCTGGCTTTGTTCCTGGAATAGCAACATCACCAGGGGAAGCACATGACCAGACACACTAACTCTTCAAGCAAGGAGTGAATTCCTGGCGGCCATGGGGCTCCGAAAGCTTCAAACATCCTTAGGCAGAGCCTATTACCAGCCCCCAGATTGTCATTCTGCTCATGCTCTCTCTCACCCAAGCTACAGCCATATCTTTTTCCTTTTCTTCATCAAATATCTTAAAAGTGGTCTAAGCTCCCTGTCATCGTATCTGCATTTCTACTCCTTACTGACTCTCCACTCTCAGCCCTCTATTATGATGCAATTAGTTGTAGGGGTCACCAGGCCTTCCTAATCGCTAAGGCTCAGGACTCCTCCTTCATTCTTCATTTATTCTATTTAAGCAACCATGTTGGTCATACTGACCTTTTAAAACCCCTTTCCTCTCTTGACTTCCTCAGAGCTTCTCTCTCCTCTTCTCTGTCCTTACTTTGACTAGCCTCTCTCACTGTCATTCACCAGCTTCTCTTCCTCCTGCTGTCCGTGGTTGTGATGTTCTTTAGAATCCTGCCTCCTACCTGCAAACCCTCAATGGCTAATCCCACGCGTTCTCAGCATTTTCACTTCCGAATAAACGACTTCTGCCCAGGTCTGAGACTGAGCTTGGGATGGTTCTACCCAGATGCGAAAGCTCACCGTAAGGGAAAAGAGGCTCATTTTGTAGCATTTGCTGATTTCTGTGGCATGAGACCTTCCCTTTGGTTGATTTCAAGCTATCAGAGTGATGTCACTGAATACACAGCTGGAAAGAAATGTGCATAGACAGCTGTTGGGCAGGAATAAGTCAACTCCACCCACCACTTGTTTTGCCTGGTGTCAAGGGCAAAGGCTCTCAAACATTTTTTTGACTTAGGGTAGAAAATACATTCTATGTCAGTTACCTACATATGTATACAATGGAAATACGGTTTCTGTGAAACAACACTTAACCTTATCACATGTGATATATTTTAAAATCTGCCATGTTCCATTTCATGGAACTATTTTTTAAAATAGTTGTCTTGGGGTGCCTGGGTGGCTCAGGAGTTTAATCATCCAACTCTTGAGCTCAGCTCTTGATCTCAGCGTTGTGAGTTCAAGCCCATAGGGTCTACTTATCAATAAAAAAATTTGTCTCAACTCACCAAGTACATTTAATAGGCCATTGACGGTTCATAACTCCCAATTTAAAAACATCGGCCTTAGATCTTTCAAACTTAGTGTATACAGAATTGTGCTTCTTATCTCACTTTTACAACCTATTCCTTTTCCTGGTTTTCCTTTCTCAGTTAATGGCTCCATTACCTACCTGGTTTCCCCAGCTAGAGGTCTCAGGGCCATTTTGAATTCACCCCCCTGCTTTAGTCTTCACCCCTTGCTAATATCTCTTAAGTAGATCTTCCTAATGTCAGTTCCCACTGTCATTATCCTAATTTATATCAAACTTATATCATCACCTTTCACCCCACAGCCTCCTAATTCATCATCTCAACATGTTTTTTTTTTCTTAGTACAAAATTGTCTTCCAAAAATCAGTAATGCTACCGCTCTGCTTACATTCAAATAGTGATGGTTCCCCATTGCCCCAAGATATTTTTCATTCATTTAGAAAACTTTTTCAGGGGAGACTACTATATGCTAGGTTCCATATTGGATGCAAGGGAATAAAAATGACACAGTCCCTGTTCTTAAAGGGCTCATAGTCTAAACCCTATTGTGTTTCTTGGAAGACTCTTTTAGTAGTGCCAACTTACCTTGTCATCCTTACTTTCTGTGCCATCCTATATTTTTAAAAGATTTGTTTGTTTGTTTGTTTGTTTGTTTGTTTGTTTATTTATTTATTTATTTATTTATTTATGAGAGAGAGAGAGAGAGAGAACATAAACAGGGGGAGCAGCAGAGGTAGAGGGAGAAGCAGACTCCCTGCTGAGCAGGGAGCCTGACTCCAGGTTCGATTCCAGGATCCTGGGATCATGACCTGAACTGAAGGCAGACCCTTAACCGCTTAACCGATTGAGCCACCCAGAGGCCCCTGTGCCATCCAATCTATACCCCTGAGGCTTACTGCAGTGGGGAACTTGACGTTCCCAAGGAATATCATTCACTTTTAGGGCCTTGTGCCTTTTCTTATGTAGTTCCATGTTCTGTTCCAGCATTCTATATACTCTTGCTCTCTTTCTTCCAGATAACCTCCTACTCATCCACAGAAGCCACTGTCTTGGTGAAGCCTTCCTTTTCACAAATTTCTATTCTGAAAAAGTTTTAAATAATCAGTATAATCATGCACATACTTCAAATAGTTAAATTGTTCTGAAGTACTAAAACAGAAAGACGAGACCCTCACACCCATCCCATCCCAAATCCAGTCCAATTCCCCAAAGATAATCATTCTTTTTAAAAAAATTTTTTATTTACTTTCAATTTGCCAACATACAGTATAACATCCAGTGCTCATCCCATCAAGTGCCCTTCTTAGTGTCCATCACCCAATTACACCATCCCCCCACCCACCTCCCTTCTGCAACCCTTTGTTTGTTTCTCAGAGTTAGGAGTCTCTCACGGTTTGTCCTCTCTCTAATTTTTCCCCACTCAGTTTCCCTCCTTTCCCTTAAGATCCCTTTCACTATTTCTTATATTCCACATATGAGTGAAACCATATGATGATTGTCCTTTTCCAATTGACCTATTTCACTCAGCATAATACCCTCCAGTTCCAACCACATTGAATAAAATCCTAGGTATTCATCTCTTCTGATGGCTAAGTAATATTCCATTGTATATATAGACCACATCTTCTTTATCCATTCATCTGTTGAAGAACATCGTGGCTCCTTCCACAGTTTGGCTATTATGGACATTGCTGCTATGAACATTGGGGTGCAGGTGTCCTGGCATTTCACTACATCAGTATCCAAAGATAATCACTCTTAGTGTTTCTTGTTGGATTTCTGGTGATCTCTATGTGTTTCCAAAATAATATGCTACTATGATTTCTTGGTATATCATCTTAGGCACTGTCTATCTAATTTCTACCAGGAGAATGAGCACTTAGCTCACAAAATGCACTGGCCCTATCTTTCCTCTTCCCTGAACCACCTGATAGAATTACATCTGTATACTCAGGCCTTCAGCTGCTCTCTCTCCTCTGCAGAATTACTATGCATCCAGACATTTACTTCCATCCTATCAACTATAGACAGTATCTCTCAACTCTAAACTTTCTAAAATGAGACCCTTAGTAACCCAACTTTCTCTCTACCCTGCTCCCTACTTCTACCTCCTTCTACCTACCTACCTTTACTTTTACATTTAAAAAATTAATCATGTTTCCATTCTCTTGTATAATCATAGTTAACTCTACTTTGGCTTGTATATGATTCTAAAAGATGAAAATCAATAAGCAATGTAATGTCTCCTCTAATAGATCATGTGAATATTATTCCTTATAGTCTAGCAGAGCATTCTGATTATACTTCTCTGGGCCATTCAGAGAAATTTATTTTTGGATTTCTGGTTTAAATGTAGTTTCTGATGGGGAAAATTATCAAGGCAGGAAACCACAAGTGTTGGAGAGGATGTGGAGAAAGGGGAACCCTCTTGCACTGTTGGTGGGAATGTGAACTGGTGCAGCCACTCTGGAAAACTGTGTGGAGGTTCCTCAAAGAGTTAAAAATAGATCTGCCCTACGACCAGGCAATTGCACTGCTGGGATTTACCCCAAAGATACAGATGCAATGAAACGCCGGGACACCTGCACCCCGATGTTTATAGCAGCAATGTCCACAATAGCCAAACTGTGGAAGGAGCCTTAGTGTCCATCAAAAGATGAGTGGATAAAGAAGATGTGGTTTATGTATACAATGGAATATTAGCCATTAGAAATGACAAATACCCACCATTTGCTTCGACGTGGATGGAACTGAAGGGTATTATGCTGAGTGAAATAAGTCAATCAGAGAAGGACAAACATTGTACGGTCTCATTCATTTGGGGAATATAAAGGATAGTGAAAGGGAATAAAGGGGAAAGGAGAAAAGATAAGTGGGAAATATCAGAAAGGGAGGCAGAACATGAGAGACTCCTAACTCTGGGAAACGAACTAGGGGTGGTGGAAGGGGAGGAGGGCGGGGGGTGGGGGTGAATGGGTGACGGGCACTGAGAATGGGTGGGGGCACTTGATGGGATGAGCACTGGGTGTTATTCTGTATGTTGGCAAATTGAACACCAATAAAAAATAAATTTATAAAAAAAATAAAGAGAGAACAGCTGGGAAAAAAAAATAAAAATAAATGTAGTCTCTGTGTTTAGGTGCCACCCAGTAGTTCAGACTCAATCTATTGTAAGCTGTGTCACACCAGCAGTATGCCTTTCCTGGACATTTCTCCCCTGCAAGCTCCTGCTTTTAATTTTTTTAAATTTTAAATTGAATTAATTTTTTTCCTTTGCATTCATCACCACCTGAGAGCCCCAAGGGTTTTCAAGTTCCCAGTCATACTTTCAGTTCTATTGAATCCCATTATTTTCATCGAGATGGTTGGTTTCCAGGCTAGGCCTACCTGTCATCCGGGGTTCCCTTACTCTGCTCATTTGTGATGGAGCCTCTTTTCCTTGAATCCTGTACAGTAAGGACAGTTTTGTCTTCTACCCTTTCCAAGAATAATTAATAACTCAGTTCTCCGAATTTTCACCATCCAATACCTACTTAACAGGACAGCACTCTGTGTTGTGATTTCTTCTCTTTTTTTAAAGGTTTTATTTATTTATTCACAAGAGACACAAAGAGAGAGAGAGGCAGAGACATAGGCAGAGGGAGGAGAAGCAGGCTCCATTCAGGGAGCCCGATGTGGGACTCTATCCTGATCCCAGGACTCCAGGATCATGCCCTGAGCCCAAGGCAGATGCTCAACCACTGAGCCACCCAGGCGTCCCTGTGTTGTGGTTTCCTAAGCTTGCAGAGCATAGTCTGAAATTGTAACTAACATATAGTTGGCCCTTAATAAATACTATTTAACAATACTATTAAGCACATTATTACTATTTAGTCCAATATCTTGATTGAGGGAAGAATCATCAGTTTTGCTTATATTAAAGATATATATAAGCAATGCTACGTTGATGGGAAATAGGAAGAAATAAGAAATAGCTCAACAAAGCTCAATAACTCAAATAGCTCAATCAACTTATAAAAACAAGTAGCCAGGGGATCCCTGGGTGGCTCAGTGGTTGAGCACCTGCCTTCGGCCCAGGGTGTGATCCTGGAGTTCCTGGATCGAGTCCCACATCAGGCTCCTTGCATGGAGCCTGCTTCTCCCTCTGCCTGTGTCCCTGCCCCACCCCCCTCTCTGTGTCTCTCATGAATAAATAAAATCTTTAAAAAAAAAAAACCAAGTAGACAGTTTGTTTTCCTTTACTACATAAAATTAAAATAAAATCCATATCAGACCTACCTTTTAACCTGTACGTCTGTTAAAACTTGCCATTCTTTTGGAATGTGAGTCCCATACTAATTTCACTGCACTAGGGTTGCCAGATAAAATAAAGGATGCACAGTCAAATTTGAATTTCAGTATATGAAGAACTTTTAGGATGAGTATGTTCCAAATGTTGCATGGAACATACTTACACATACTTATACATATAAAGCTTTTTAGCTTTCTGTTGTTAATCTGAAATTCTATTATAACTGGGCATCCTGTATTTTTATTTGCTAAATCTGGCAACCCTACAGTGGGTATTTTCTTAGGACACTAACCTGCTGATGCCAGTCACTATCATCCCATAAGGGAATCTGGTCTGATTATGGTGGGGAAAGCACAGAGCTGGCATTGAAAAAAACAAATAAAATAGATCATACCTGCCTTCCAGACCTGCTTTCAAACAAAGCTTACCACCTTTATAGGTGTGATGCTGAATCTCCAGCTTCTTTGTCTGGTCTTAAGATCAAAAGGAGGAGGTTGTCAGAGATCTCTTAAGTAGGGCAAAATGTACCCTTTTACATTAATAATCTGGTGCAATTTGTTTCACAGGAGCTTAGCCCAGGACCTACAGGAAAATGTCATTAAGCGGATACAGTTTTATATAAATGTTCATCTATTGTTAGGTTTAAATTAGTCACTGCTTCTTTAAAGACACCTATGTTAGTATGGCATGGCATCAACGTTTCCCAGGTGCCAACTCTGTCCCAGCATTTCACAAGCATCTCATTCTTCCAAGGGGCCTCTCTGACTGATGTATTTTGATTAGCTCCATTTTACTGATGAGGAAACTGAAGCAGAACGGATTTAAAAAAAAAAAAAAGAAGAAGAAGAAGAACTGGCCCAAAGTCATACCACTAAGTATGCGAAGTGAGCTACAAACCATGCCTTCTTCCCACAGAGTCCTCAGAATAAAAATAAAATAAATTTCATCTACGGTTCCATCAACTCACCAAAACTTACAAATAAATCACTATTTAAAAACTACAAAACTTGGGCAGCCCGGGTGGCTCAGCGGTTTAGCGCCGCCTTTGGCCCAGGGCATGATCCTGGGAACCCTGGATCGAGTCCCACGTCGGGCTCCCTGCACGGAGCCTGGTTCTCGCTCTGCCTGTGTCTCTCTCTCTCTCATGAGTAAATAAAATCTTTAAAAAATACAAAACTTTAATAAGGCTGCCTATGAATTTCAACTCTATTTCAAACTGTTTCCCCAGAGTCTGTAAACGAAGCTTTAAACGGATACGTTTCCAATAGGAAGTAGATGGAGGAGAAAGCCTTTGGGGAAACGAACAGGGAATTTCAGTTAAACCCCAAATAACTGAGTTGTGAGGTGGCCCCTTCTCACAGCATTTCCCGTCCTCTCCGCGCAGAACCGAAACTGGGGGCGGCCGGCGGGCCTCGGAGCCGAGTGCGTCTGACCAGCGCCCGGGCTACGCCGTTGAGGCGTGGACGGACCCGGCGATTCGCAGCGGGCAGGATGAACGAGGTCGGCCTGCTGCGCAGCGGGGCAGGGGCAGGGGCAGCGGCAGGGAGCGGACCTGGCCAGACCCAGCCTGAGCACGGCACCCCCCGGGCACGCGCGGGTCCGCCCCCCACCCGGGGCGTGCTCAGTCCACCGGGGGCCGCGGGTGGCGGGACCCCGGGCCTTGGGCAGCCGAGGGCGCTGGGTGCGCCTGGGCGCGCCGGCCTCCCAAGGGGGAGGCGGGTGGCCGCACGCTCCTCCCCGTCCCTCCCCCGGGTCCCTCCTCCCGCAGCGCCGGGGAGGGCCCAGCGGGCGCGCAGCCCACCCACCCCGCGCCCCGGGGACTGCGGCCGGCAGAGGTCCGCGGCGCCGGCGGCGACCAGCAGTCGGGCTCCTCGGGCTCCGCGCGCTCCGGCCGGGGGACCCTGGTTCCGGCGAGCGGCTCAGCGCGGCGCCCGGGTGAGGAGCGAGCGCGGGACGCGGCGGGAGGCCGATGGGTGCGGGCGCGCTGGGCGCGGGGGAGGGCGATCCCCGAGCGGCCGCGGCCACCGGCTCGGGGAGCCTGGGGGGGCTGCGGGGAGCCTGGGGGGAGCCTGCGGGGGAGCCTGGGGGGGCCTGGGGGGAGCCTGGGGGGCTGCGGGAAGCCTGGGGGAGCCTGCGGGGGAGCCTGGGGGGAGTCTGCGGTGCGGGGCCCGACCAGGAGCTGCGGGGAGCCTGGGGGAGCCTGGGGGAGCCTGCGGGGAGCCTGGGGGAGCCTGGGGAGAGCCTGGGGGGAGTCTGCGGTGCGGGGCCCGACCAGGAGCTGCGGGGAGCCTGCGGGGGAGCCCGGAGGGAGCCTGAGGTGGAGCCTGAGGGGCCCGACCTGGAGCTGCGGGGAGCCTGCGGAGGAGCCTGGGGGACCCTGCGGGGTACGACCCAGAGCAGCGCCTGCCGGGGGCGGGGGGGGGGGCCGGCTCGCTGTCCCTGCCCACTCGCGACAGCGCTGGGACCTCGGCGGGGAGGGTGACAGGATTCGAACCCAGTTCTCTCGGGCGTTTGCCCCGCAGGCGGCAACCCTTACCTACGAATTCAGCGCAGAGAGGGAATCAGGCCGGGGGCACGGGGAACGCGGGGAGACTTCTTATCCCAAGCCTCCGCGGGCACCAGGCAGAGGAACACCTCTCCTTGCGGAGTAGCCCGAGCCCAGTCCCGAGCCCGAGCCGCGGTCGGTCGTCCCCGGGATGGAGCGAAACCAAGCCTGCCCCGGCCCTGCTCGCTCGCCCGCACCTCCCAGAGCTCTCCCGCCGCCGGTCCGATGGGATCACAACCCCAAGTACAGGGGAAGCTTGCTTACAAAAAAAGTCAGAGAAAAACTGGCTGCAGAGATCTTTGCCTTCCCCATCACACTCGGGAGCTCCTCGTAGAACTTTCTAGCTTGCAGAAAGGTCAGGCTGGCAATCAGGTCTGCGGTTCTTGCGGTTGCTGCAGAGGTGATGAGGAAGGAGGGACAGGTGTGTGGGGCTCGCCGATTTTTGAAGGACACATGAGCTCAGGTTTAGGAGACATTTGCAGTAACAAATCAGTCTTGCGCAAATTACCTTTGACCCAAGTGAGGATCCTCAGCTGGGAGACTGGTTTGCTGCTGCGTAGGAGCTGGAAAATGTATCCCTTGAAGTGTTGAAGATCCCAAAAGGCTCCGGACCACATCTTGGGCTACCATTCAACTCAGGGACCAAGGCATTAAGTATTGGCCACCACAAGGCACCGGGGAGCTCCTAGCACCCCAGCGGACTTCCTCACAGAGGGAATTCTGGTGATCCCCCTAGAAGCGGGTGAGAGAACCTACCTCCTAGGCATTTTCCAGCTAGCACTCACTGTGCATGTCCCTTCCCCAGACATTCTCCCAGGACTTGTTGCTGTGGATGCCACTAGTGATGCTCTCTCCTTGGGCCCTTTGTACTCAGGGCTGACACCATGAGTTGTGAAGGATATAAATCTGGTTCGGCCACTCATTTAACAGTTGAGAAACCCCTTCTGAGGTGTGGAAGGGCTTGGCCAGTGCCCCAAGGCTTTCCGGGGAAACAGACCCCTGGGCAGTTGGCTCCTCATTTCCTAACCCTTGTGTGTCTGTGTCTTTGAACTTAAGTAGTGAGGAATATGCATTCCCTACCAAGTGAGGTTTTCGGCCTCAGACAGTTTACCATCCTGTTTGAGACTCTCACCACAGAGCATTAAGGAGAACTCCAACTAGGTACCCTAGCAGCAGAAGTGGGACCCCTTAGGAATGTCAGCTGGAGTTTAGGAATCTGCCTATTCATTCCAGTGACACCCCAGGAAATGGATATTTCCTGGAAAGGAAGGTGATCATCAGGCTATTGACACTTTGATTCATCTTAAGGCTGATTTTGTTTTTTCAAGACCCATGATAATTGGCTAGACTGACCTCTTGAGACATTGAGAAATTATCATGAAAGTGAAGAATTGAAGAGAAAGTATTCAGCGAAGAGCACCTGAAAGGGAACATCTAATTGTAAAATCACGTTGTCCCAGAATTTTGAGGAATCTTTGTAGTTTGAAGGAATAGGCAACAGGTCCTTACTGCCTCTTTCTATAAGTCAGGCACGTGTTATGTGCCTTCACTGTCACTTTGCTCATTTTACAGGTATGACTCATAACACTCTAATAGAAACAGTCTAATATATATAGGCTTGTAGTTAAAAAAAAAAAACTCAGCAATTGAGCAAGAAAAAGCCTGTTTAAGAATCAATACTGATTGGATTAAATGGGCTAGTTGATCCTTAATACAAGTTTTGTTCATGCCTTCATTGACTTATTGAGCACCTACTATGTGCCTGACAGAGCAGTGGGTAAAACAGATCTGGTCTCTGTTTTTATGGAGTTCACATTTCAGAACCAAGGGATGAGCAAGGCAAATTCAGATAGTATTAGATGTTTTGAAGAAAAGGAATCAGAGTGCTGTGTGTGGTAGAGTACTGTAGTGTGTGTGTGTGTGTGTGTGTGTGTAAGAGAGAGAGGGAAAGAGAGATGGACAGGTGGGAAGGGCCCCAGCTTCTTAGATTATTCTTTTTTAAGATTTTATTTGAGAGAGAGAGAGCGAGCATGCAAGAGAGCAAGAGCAAGTGGGGTGAAGGAGCAGAGGGAGAGGGACAAGAGACTCTGAACTGAGCCCTGTAGCCCAATGAGGACTCAATCCCATGACCCCAAGATCAGGACCTGAACAGAAACCAGGAGTCAGACTCTTTAACCAACTGAGCCACCCAGGTACCCCCACTTAGACTGGATTTTAAAGAGAGATTTTTTTTTTCTTAAAGATTTTATTTATTTATTAGAGAGAGAGAGAGAGAGAGAGAGAGAGAGAGAGAACAAGAGTGGGGGTGGGGAGCAGCAGGGGCAGAGGCAGAGGGAGAAGCAGGATCCTACTGAGCAGAGAGAGACCCTGATGCTGGGCTTGATTCCAGGACCCTGAGATCAAGACCTGAGTCAAAGGCAAATGCTTAACTGACTAAGCCACCCCGGTACCCCCTAAGGAGAGATTTTTCTAAGATGACCTTGAGATGAGCCCCCAGAATATCGACAGATTGTTCTGGTACAGGGAACCACAATCAGATGGTCCTGTCAACAAGCTCAATGTGTTCCAGGCATAGTTGGAGGGCAGTGTGGCTGGGGGAGTGAGGTTGAAGGCCAGTGGCCAGGTCATGCAGAGCCTCGTAGGCTGAGGTATGCCATCTGAATTTCAAGTGGAGTGGGAAGCCAAAGGCACAGACGTAATGTGATAGATTTATATTTTTTCAGAGGTTACTCTGGGTGCAGTGTGAAGAATGGATCATAGGAGAAGAGCGATAAGGAGACTTGCTCCAAGTTGATTATGGTGACCTAGCAAACCGTGGTAGCAGTAGGTGGGCAGGAGCTGTTTGGGGAGGTAGAGTGGGAAGTCCCTCTTTATGTTTCTTTCTCAGATGTCCCATCTACCTAGTGAGAATGACATCATCCACTTATCTTATAAAAATAAATAAGCTAGTGATTATGCTCTTGAGGGTAAAGTGAGACCTTATAACTATTACTTGCTAGTAGCGTGTTATTTTGAATTTCCTGTGTTTTATTTTCAAAAATTTTATAGTGAACTTAATTCTTTTTTAAAAAAGATTTTTATTTATTTATTCATGAGAGACAGAGAGAGAGAGAGAGAGAGAGAGAGGGAGAAACACAGGCAGAGGGAGCAGCAGGCCCCCAGTGGGGAGCCTAATTCAGGACTCGATCCCAGGACCCCAGGATCATGACCTGAGCCAAAGGCAGATGCTCAACCACTGAGCCACCCAGGTGCCCCTAAACTTAATTCTTTTTACTTATTCTATCTTTACAATAAATTATTTTTATCATACATAAAAAATATTTTGATCTGTTCAGAAGATTGGGAATCTTAACCCAGAGTTACCAGTGAAACATACCATCATAGAATGAAGAGGAAATAATGCTAAACTTATAGCTGGCTTACTTTTGGGAATTGAATGTCATTAGGGTAGAATTCAAAATAAATTATCTGAATCTGGGAATGGTAAAAGAAAGTTCAAAAGAAAGGTAGCAAATTTGCCTTTGTCCTGGGTATGTCTGTGTGCAGATATCTGAGTGCAAAAGATCTGTTGATAATTGAAAATCTATACATGGCAGCAGAATTTCTGGGAGGGCTGTGAACCAGAGTTGAATAGGATTGTTTCCCTTAGTGAAGCATTCTCCCTCACAGGGGACTCTTGAACCTTCCCCGGTTGATCACTGACGAAATTTTAGAGGGTCAGGCAAGAGTTTTGAAGCTGTTTACCAACTACGGTAGGGATGACCTTCTCGGGGACAGGACACTATCTACCACAATGAGGCAACCCTATTTCTCTTTCCTGCCCCATTTTGACATGCAACTTACTAGGAGGAGATGTGTCTGTTTGGAAGAAAATAGAGGTCCTTCCTCATTTATGTTGTGTGCAGTGGAGGATTCTGCTCTTGGTGACTTAATGGGCTCCTGGTTATCCTCACTCGCCAGACCCCATTAATGACTGATGGGCCAGAGCATCTGATTTCAGCTCGAAGTGGCCAGTCTGGTGATTCAAATTGCAGACAAAATAATGACAGGGTTGAGGGATCTGTGTAGTCCCTTAGGGTTGGGAGTGATTGGGGCATCTTTAAAGGCAGAGGTTTCTTGTAGCAGCAACTAATTATTCTGTTTAACTTAGCTAATACTTTGTAACGTTGAATTAGTGCCATCCTTTAAAAATCAGTGGGTTTTACATAGAAATATGGTTTTCCAGCTTTTCTTACGAACAAAACAAAACAAAATAGATCTAGTAACATGGAGCTCTCAACCATAGATGGCAGCATTAACTGGAACAGGGTGGTGGCGTTCCTTTTCAGATGGTCTCCTTTGCCACGGTCTCCACCACTGGTTTTTCTATCTTGTGTGTCTTGTTTAGCTCACTTGAGTTAGCTGGCTGGCCCTTATAGGCTTCTGACCTTAAACCTCAGGTTTAGAGCTTCTAGTCCTGCCTGTCCATTCCCCTTCTACCCTTATCTAATGGAGCAATCTCTTTATCAGTATCCTTGCTGGGAGTCCGCAGGCCTGCACTTAAAACTGCTCCTCTGATAGAATATAGTAATTGTTGAAAAGCTCCTGCTGTGGAGTTCTGTAGTCGACGTTCACATATGTGCCCTTTTCCTGTAGCACCATATTGGTCATATGCCATGTGGGTCTTCCCCAGAGTAAACATCCCTGGTTCCTTGAACAGCTCCTCATATGACTTGTTGCCTTGTTCCCTCATCAGTCTAGTTACTGTTCAGTGGGTGTCCTTTTGAATAAGCTTTCCATTGTTCAAACCCTTAAAACCTGACCAGTTCAGTGAGCTGTGGTTCAACTGGTATGGAATATTACCGGGATGCTTCCAGGATGGCAGCAAACTGTCCAGGGACCTTAAATGACTTTTAACATTTATGGCCTTAAAACTCAATAGGACACCAAACATTTGGAAGCTGGATGCAGATGAGTTTCCATTTCCAAAAGGGGAGTAGAATCAATTAGTTTTATTTTATTTGCAGCTGTTAAGTACTTACCAAGCCTGTTTTATTCAGTTACTCCCACAATAAGGAACTGCTTCTTAGTTTACTTTTTTGACCATATCTCTTTTCTTGGATTGTGAAATGATTACACAAGAGTTGTATCTACTGTGCATGAGATAAGAGTCTTTACACACTTTTGCAGAAGTCACTTGAGAGTCCTACATTTGAGAAAATGTTCAGATGAAGTTTTGATTCTCTTAGCTAATCTGGTAGGGAGAAAATAATATTAATAGAGCAGGTACTAGCTCTTCTCTTTCCACGTTTCAGTATCAGCAAGTATGAGGCAAGAACTTTTTGCTGATGCTTTTTATTTATTTATTTTTAAAGATTTTATTTACTTAACTGAGGAAGAGAAAGCAAGAGACAGAGCACAAGCAGAGGAGGAGAAGGAGGAAGAGGAGAAAGAGGGGGAGAAGGGGGAGGGGGAGAAGCAGACTCCCAGCTGAGCAGGGAGCCCAACGCAGGGCTCGATCCTGGATCCCAAGGATCACGAACTGAGCCGAAGGCAGATGCTTAGCTGACTGAGCCACCCAGGCAACCCTTGCTGATGCTTTTGAAAAGGAGTCCTAGATCTTAGAAGAAGATGGAACCTTGGAGTTGGCCTACACCCATGCACCCATCCTTTTTCCTAGCACCCCTGGCAGGGGACCACTTAGTAGTCCTTGAACCCTTCTCATGACAGAGAACCCTCTCCACACTGTATGGTATACATCACAAACAATGTGATAATTAAAAAGTTCCTCTGTGTTGGGGGCATCCACCTCCATACAGCTGGTTTCAGGATGAAATAAATATTTCTTCCGTATTAAACAAGGATATAGTTTCTCCAGTCTCCCTTTAGACCAAAATTCCTCAGCCTTAGCACTGCTGAGCTTCTAGGCCAGACATTTATGTTGTAGTGTCTGTCTTGTACACTGTAGGATGTTTTGCAGCATCCCTGGCCACAGCCCGCCAGATGCCAGGCCAGTAGCAGTCCCTCCCTGGTGTGACAACCAAAAATGTCTCCAGACACTGCCAAATGTCTTTGGGGTGTCCCAACTGAGATTCACTGCTCTGGGATGAAGTTCAGCTACTTTCAGAATGAAGTAAACACTGTTTCCTTATCAAATAAGATATAGTTGCTTAATGATACTGCTTGTAGAAAAATGCATGAGGTCTTTTACCTCTAGTTATTAATAAGTTTCACTAGATCCAGAGCAGGAGAAGGAATGGGTACGTAAAGTTACAAAGATTTGGACTTTCAAAACTCTATCTTTTGATAATTTTTTAATGTTTTAAACATGAATATGTAACACTAATATAAAAGAACAACAAAATATATTACAACTTAAAAAAAAAGTAACACATAGTTTAGAAATCATGGCTGGAAAATTGACAGTCTCTTGCCTTCATCCTGTTGTAAAATATTCAGAACAGAAGATTTTAACTTCTTCCTCAATCATTCACTTTGGTATTGAGTCAATTTTGAGATATTCAACTCATTTTCTTTTTACTGTAGTTGAAAGTGAATCAACCATTATTTGTTTTCTGCCTTCATTCTGTAACTTTTTATGCTCTTAGTTTTCTATTTCTGCTGTAATGATTTATCAAAAATTTATTGGTTTATTTTTTATTTTTTTTAAAGATTTTATTTATTTATTTCAGAGAGAGAGAGAGAACATAAGTGAGCATGAGAGAGAGAGCCAGAGGGAGAAGCAGACTCCCCACTGAGCAGAGAGCCTCAGGTAGGACTTGATCGCAGGACTCAGGAACCATGACCAGAGCTGAAGGCAGCCACTTAAGCGACTGAACCACCCATGTGTCCCTATTGGTTTATTTTATTTTTTTTAAGATTTGTTTATTGTATATATAGAGAGAACAGTGGGAGAGGCTGAGGGAGACGAAGAGAAAGAATCCTCAAGCCAACTCCTTGCTGAGCCTGGAACCCAACATGAAGTTGGGATGATAGTCAAAATCAAGAGTGAGATGCCTAAATGCCACCTAATTCAGGCACCCTGCAAATTTATTGGTGTAAAGCAACATGGCTTTATTATCTTATAGTTCCATAGGTCAGAGGTCTAACATGACCTCACTAGGATAAAATCAAGGTGTCTTTAGAGTTACATTCTTTTCTGGAGGCTTTAGGGGAGAATCTGTCTCCTTACCTTTTCTAGACTCTAGAGGACACCCTTATTCCTTGGCTCATGGCCCCCTTCCTCAATCTTCAAAGCCACCAATTATGGGTTGAGTTCTCACGTCTCATTACTCTGACTTCCTCTTCTGCCACCCTATTCTGCTTCTTTATTTTTTTTTAAGATAGTATTTATTCATTTATTCATGAGACACACACACACACACACACACGGAGAGAGAGAGAGAGAGAGAGAGAGAGAGGCAGAGACACAGGCAGAGGGAGAAGCAGGCCTCATTCAGGGAGCCCGACGTGGGACTCGATTCTGAGATTCCAGGATCACACCCTGGGCCAAAGGCAGGCGCCAAACTGCTGAGCCACCTGGGGCTGCCCCTGCTTCTTTATTTTTTGTAATTCCAAAATGCCATTTCATTCTCTTAACTATGAAATAGAAAGTTGAAGAGATGAAACATTTCTAGATTAAGTATTCCCAGCTGATTAAATATTTCTGGCAAAGCCATGCCATCTATATTGGAAATGCCCTACATACAAGATTGTTAATTTGTAATTGTCTAAGATCTATTCTTTCAAAGGAGAAAATGTCAAAGTTCCCATTATAGCATGTTTGCTTACTCACTGAAGGGCAGCAAGAGCTCTCAGAGGCACATGCTACCTGTCCATCTGGCTATGCAGGTAAATCCTCCAGGGAACACCAGAAAGAATGCTCCAGTTTCTATAAAGGGCCCAGCATCTTTTTATTTTTTTATTTTTATTTTTTAGTAATCTTGACGCCTGATATGGGGCTTAGACTCACAACCCTGAGATCGAGAGTCACATGTTTTAGTAACTGAGGAGGTAGCCAGATCCCCATAAAGTGCCCAGTGTCTTCTTAGCATATATTGGCAACATGAGATGGCAGGGGTGCTGGACCCAGAAAAACGTTCAATGCTACGGCAGTCAGGGGCAGGTCCACATGTCACAGGGGTAAGGGGCTTAGCTCTTTGAATATGATGGAGGAAATGTATGCCACCAGTTTTGCTGTGAATTCATAAGCTGAGCAGTTTTAACAATGGTGGTGATGATAATGGCCAGCAAAGGTGCAGAAGGCCCAATCCACTAGTTCCTCCATCAGATCTGCCACCCCATCCCACTTCCCCAACCCCAACTGACCTGTTTGGGGTAGGTGGTCTCTGGCCACCTCAGCAAGCACAGGTGCATGCTGGTGATGGAGCTGAAGGAGCCACGGGCCAGGAACACCCCTAAGATTCAGCTCTTTATCTTGTCAGGCACATCCACACCTACTGCACTGGCCACCCTGCCTGTGCATCGCAGGGCTTCACAGAAGCACTCAGAGAACATGGGGGGAGGGGATTGCAGGGGACTGGAGTGTCCACCACACCCAACCCCAGGCTCCTGGCCATAGCTTGGCCCTGCACCCGAGGACCGCACAAGACACACCTGGTCTCATGTCATAGGACCTTCTGTGGCCACTCTCCCTCTTCCACTTTTAAAGACCCTAATGATTATATTGTGCCCTTCTGGATAATCCAGGCTAATCTGTGTTCAAGTCAACTGATTAGCTACCGTAATTCCATCTATAACCTTGATTCCCCTTTGGTGTGTCATGTTCTGGGGATTAAGATGTGGAGATTTGGAGAGTAGAGGAGTATCATTATTCCAGCAGCCATATACTCCCATTCCAAAAGTTCATCAGAAAGAATTTGAGGAAGAGAGTCCTGGTACTTGTGAAGGAGCCATTTCTCTTCTCTTTACCAGGAACAGGAGACATAACTCACAGGCCCTAATCCCTTGTCAGGATTAGGATTTACACAGGTCTACTCATCAGCTCTTAACAGAAATTCTGGACTCAAGAGTGGACATTTTGCATTTTTGGTTTGTCTTTCATTTCAAAAAGGGAAATAATGCCTGATGAGAATTTACTAGTGATGGACTGGAACAGAGAGTTAGCAGAGCTCGGGTGTGATATAGAAATCTCAGCTGGTATTTAAAGATTTTATTTATTTATTCACCAGAGACACAGAGAGAGAGACAGAGAGAGACAGAGGCAGAGGGAGAAGCAGGCTCCATGCAGGGAGCCCGACGTGGGACTCCATCCCCGGTCTCCAGGATCATGCCCTGGGCTGAAGGTGGCGCTAAACTGCTGAGCCACCCAGGCTGCCCTCAGCTGGGATTTAAAGAGCAAGTAGGAAACTGTGGCTTGAGAGATAGACATTAAGTACACAGAAGAAAAGACTTAAAAAAAAAAAAAAAAGTCACCTCTACACCCAACCTGGGGCTGGAACTCACAACCCTGAGTCAATTGACTGAGCCAGCCAGGAGCCCCCAGAAGGTACCAGCATTTAAATAGATTTAAGTAGAATGTGTTCTCTGAGCACTCTAAAGCTCTTGTCTATCTGCTGGGATAATATTTTATCTAGTGGTCAAGGAATCAAAATAGAAGAAAATGCTTCTCAGGTTTTATAATTTTAAAATTATTGTTTTTTTTAAAGTGAATCTTCTCATGGATAAACGAGAAAAACAGGAAGCATCTGCCTTTGGCTCAGGGTGTGATCCCAGTTTAGAGATTGAGTCCTGCATCAGGATCCCTCTGAGGAGCCTGCTTCTCCCTCTTCCTGTGTCTCTGTCTCTCTCTGTGTCTCTCATGAATAAATAAATAAAATCTTTTAAAAAATTACCTTTCATTTCTAAATACAAACTCTTTAAGAAAGATCAACTTTGTAAATGTTTGTTATCTCTTTTATATATTTTGGGTCTTGTCCTTATTTTTGTCCCCCACATACACATTTCTTCTTCTTCCTATCTTATGTATCTGAGATCATGGCTAATCCTCTTTATTCTCTCCATAACATTTTACTTAATATTAAACGGAAATACTTTTCATGGTCATATGAACTGTACTAAATATTCTTTCAAGATTATTTACTAGTAGTAAAGCATAGTAAAGCAGTATGTTTGGTTGCAAAAGAAAATGTGAAACATTATGGGAAAACCACCATAATTCTATAACCCTTATTATATTAATAGTCTTTTAGGGTGAATTTTTACACAGCAAAATCTTAGGATCTTTTTTCAATTAGAATTGCATTGTAAATGGTTTCTTAAGTCATCACAAATCGTTTTGTAAATATTATGTTACTAACTGAATAAAATCCCATTGATGACATTATGGTTTGAGGTTCTGTAGGGCTTCCCTTTGTGTATGCTGGCTCTCCTAAATAGAATTGGAATGAACGCCATAGTGCATTGTATTCTGAGAGCCTTTCTTCCCTGTGAATACAATTTTTGTGTGTGCTGATCTCAGAAATGAACAGGTCAAAGGGTATGGACAATTTAAGGCTTGCCATATTGCCTTCCAAAAGTCACGGTACCTATTTATATCCCCACCAGAACTGCTGACTGTGCTTTGATAAGTTTCAGGAGTTAAATAATAGGTAAGTCCCATGTTTCCCAGCTTTTTGTTTACCAATTACTGCTCTGTCTGGCCAGGTCCATCTTTCTCCTTGAAAATTTTGTATTGGCTGATGGTGTCAGTCATGATCCTTCAAAGATTATATTTAGTAACATTGCAGCATCAAATGTTTCAGTGGAAACAAAATCACCTTGGATTCTCCAGCTGTAAATATCCAAAGTCAGTAGTATCCTTTTCAGGGACAGGCCCGGTGGTGCAGCAGTTTAGCGCCACCTGCAGCCCGGGGTCTGATCCTGGAGACCTGGGATCGAGTCCCATGTCAGGCTCCCTGCATGGAGCCTGATTCTCCCTCTGCCTGTGTCTCTGCCCCTCTCTCTCTCTCTCTCTCTCTCTCTCTCTGTCTCTCATGAATGAATAAATAAAATCTTAAAAAAAAATATTATCCTTTTCAGCATCCTGAAAAGTTTGCAAACGTAAATACAGATTTAGCTAACTCACATCCCATGGTTGAGAAGAAGGTCCTTTTCTGTAGAAAGAGAACCACGATAGTTAACAGACTTCTTATGAATTATCCCTCTTTGTTTGGATTCAGAGGCTTCCCTTAGTCATCCTCTCAGATATCTAAGTGGCCATCGGAAGGTAAAAGAAAGCCAGTGCCTGAAAAAGCTGGGACTTGCTGCCGTTGATAGTGGTCCTTTGTTCAGAAAAGCAAGAAGCACTATTTTTATTTTAGTAACATGGCAAATATTTGGCCACATTGATCTAGAATGTGTAATACTTCCATAGAGGATTGGTAGTCACTTACAATAGAATCATGTGAAACAGCAAAAACAGTTTTACCTAAGAAAGAAAGCTAGAGAAATGGATTCAAAGCCAAACGACTGTGTTGTAAAGATACATAGAACCTGTGTGACATTTGAAAAGGTGAAAGATAGTGGACATTTTCTGGAGCAGCTTCAATCAGTTTGGGTAAAGAAAATGGACAAGATTTTTTGGTGTTAAGAAGTGACACATAAATTAACCCTAAAGTCATGGTGTAAAGTGAGGGTGGTTTGGGGGCACTGGGGCGAGTGGGGGTTACCATTCAGGAGATCAGGTGCCCTTAACTGGGGAGGAATGAGGGCAGAGCCTAGGACTGAGAGCTAGTCGTAAAGAGGAGAGGGTGAATGTGGTCTGGAATTGGATCTAAGGCAGAGAGAAAGGCCTCAGAAGGAGGGTCATCCTGGTGTTTCTGTTTTCCTTGGAGAAGGAGGTTTCTCCTCTTCGGTTGTAAGGAATAGGAGAGCAGCGCAAAGGAGAGTGCATCCGTTTATGGAGCGAGCCTTGAACCAAATGGGGAGAGGTGAGCTAAGGAGTAAAGAAAGGGCTGCCCTGGAATCACTGGGACACAAGTAGACTGGACTGTGGCCTGGGGGCACAACTGTGTTTAGTGAATGCACTGAGGCTCTAAACCCCTGTGCCGTACATCCCCTGTGAGCCCCAGACACACGGATCATCGGGCTAAAGATCTGGGGGAGAGACCCATCAACCCAGCTCAGTCTGCTAAGGATCCTCCTCTTGAGACTGTCAGCTCCTGCAGGACCTCTCCTAGGAGGGCTTTCCGTGCTTTCTGGCACCGCACACCCCCTGGAATAGACCATCCTCCTTTGTGTCCACACCAAACCCACTCTTATCAAAATGTCTCAAACTCCAAATTGCACTTTAAGAAATCACTGGGAAAAAAAAAAAAAAGAAATCACTGGCTCTCTCCATGCCTCCTCGGCACTTAGCCAAAGCAGAAAGAAGGCAATGCTGCAAATACCCCATCATCTACATGGCATTCAAGACAAAAACTACTAAGGCAAAAGAACATATGACCCGTGTATGTATTTAGAATAATTCATTTACAGAGTTTTGAATTTCAAGACTGAAATTTCCTCATAGCATTGAAGTCCTGGCTGCACTGTTGCCCTTCAGAGGTTTTCGGGTGCTCATGGTAGGAGCCAGCCAGACCTTAGCACTCACTGCCTAGCACATGGTTGGTACTTAGTAAATGTTTGAATGGATATGGGTCAACCAATGGGGCAAGTGCTGCTGGCTGAGGAAACCATCCAAGGCATCAAGACATAAGACACTCAGCTGGATTATGGGGGGAATAAGGTGAAAGGCAAGTGTGGTGGCGCATACATACCACAAGTTGAATACATTAGGGAAGAATTTACATATCTTAGTAAACTTAAACTTATACATAGGTTATATCCTACATATGCTGTTCAATAAACCTACCGGGTTAGCAAGGGGCTCATAGGTATAGTTTTTCTCTTAAAATAAATGGTTTTCAAGTCTGTTCTGTTTTGTATATGTGGTTTTGTTCCATCTCCTAGATAAGGTAGGCCTCTCCCTACCTGTACCCACTTGTTCCCAGTAGTCTAGTGGTTCCCCACCAGGGGCAGCCTCACCCCCCCCACCCAGGGACATTTGGCAATGGTTTTGTCTTTGTCACAACTCGGGGCTGTGGGGAGAATGTTACCACTGGCATCTGATGCATAGAGTCCAGGGATGCTGCTAAGTATCCTCCAATGCATACGCCAGTTCCCACAAGAAAGAATTACCTGGTCCCAAATGTTAGTGGTGCAGAGGATGAGAAACCGGCAGAGCCAGAGCCTGCCCTACCCGAGCTGTCTGGGCCACTCAGCAGGATAAACCTGCCAACTTTCAGGTCACAGACTCTCTCCTTTCTCAGAATGTGATCTCTAGAGTCTAATGTATTTTTCTCCCAATGGAACTTAAGCTGGTTCCTGGTGAATAAGGGAAAGGATTATGTCCTGAGAGTTGGTGTCTTCGGTGCTGTGCTAGCATGTTCCCTCACCTCATCAACTCCACCACACAGGTATTGTTAATTCCACTTCATCAGCTGGGAGATTTAGGTTTCAGATGTTCAATGACTGGCTGAGTTGATGCTTCTGATTAAAGCCAGGCCTTTCCTATTGCCCTTGTCCAGAGCTTGATGGGACACCCTGGTCTCCCCAAGAGCCCACATGAACCTGCCCTACAGTGTTGGGCTCACTGCAGTTGCAGACCTGATGACCTAGTGACCAGGGGACAAGGTATTCTCATCCCAGCTTGACCACTGGTTTGCTGTGTGGCTCCAGGAAATTTTTTCCCTTCTTTTAAGTCTCAATTTCTCTGTATGTGGAACAAGGGGATTCGATTAGTATCTCATTGTTTCACCAGGGCTGGAGTAGGTTATGTTCATCTTTTTTTAATATATATATTTATTTATTTGTTTTAGAGAGAGAGCATGAGCAGAAGGGGCAGAGGGAGAAGGAGAGAATCTGAAGCAGGCTCCATGCTGGGCACAGAGTTCTATGTGGGGCTCGATCTCAGGACCCTGAGATCATGACCCAAGTGTAAAAAGCAAGAGTTAGACACTTAACAGACTGTGCACCCAGGCCCCCTGTGTTTATCTTTATCTGGAGCTCAAAACCAGGCACTCTTTGAAGAATATTATTCTCTTTTGTTTGTCATCCTACACCTCAAACCTCCTTCATCCCCATCCCCTAACACTCTGAAACTCCCTTAAAAGCCTAGCACAATGCCTGGCTCATGGGTATACTAATTTGAAATTGTAATAACCACAAATCACTGATTTTTTTTTTCAGGAAAAATACCTACTCCAGACTTTCAAACTGAAATGAAGCACACCTTTCCCCTAAAATTATTGCTCCAAAACAAAGCCTCAAATCCAATATTATCTCCAAATTGGGCCAAAAATCTCTGTGTCCAGCTTCTTTCTGACAGGAAGCCATTTGTTTAGATTCTGTTGCTCAAGTAAAGAGCTAGGGTTTTGTTTTCTCTTTTATTTTAATTTTCCTGCTCAAGCAGTGTGTGTTTTTTGTTGTTGTTGTTGTTGACAAATTAGCAAAGTACATTTAAAAAAAAAGAACCATTTGTAATCCTCCACTTAAATATAAGTGGTGAGAACATTCTAGCTTTATATTCATCTAGACTTTTTTCCACTTGTGTATAAACATACATCTTTAAATGAAAATGAGAGCAAAATATACTGATAGTTTTTGCTCATATACCTCAGAGTGCTGGGCTTGTTGGTCAAGCCTCCAAAACCTACCAGGCATTTGAGTGAGCAAATAACCCCAAGCCTCAGTGTTCCTAATTGTAAAATGGAGGTAATAGTACCTGCCTAACTCTACTCCTTGTGAGGACTAGCAATTACATTGAGTATACAGACATAGTTGGCACATAGTAGGTGCTCAATAAAAGATAGTCATTTATACCTCATATCACCTTTTTTTAAATTTCTTGACTCAAGTCAAGAACCAGTCCTCAAGTTTTGGATTCAGAAGGTCTGAATTGCAGTCGAAATACTTCCTTGTTTATCTTTAGGAGTTTCTGCTAATATTCAAGCAGACAAAACCCAAGCCAACAAGTTGAGACACTGAAAAACAATCCCTGAGTCTCTCCTCAGATGCCTATGATATGCTAATTAGGAACATTTGTCAATGCTTCCAGAAGCATGCTTCATCAAGTCCTCCTCCAGATCCAAAGAGTTCTCACTCAGGTTTTTAGAAAATGTAAAACTGATTAAAAATGAACATCAAGATCCTCTTTCTTATTACTTCTACAGCTTTTTGCCTGACATCACTAGTTTAATTTTAAAAGGGCTTCTTGTCCAGAATTGCCTGTTTCACTATTAAACCTCCTGAAAGAAGACTGGCTTATATGTCCCAAATATAGAGAAAAAAATGGTTTCAAAAAGGAACAATTTTCCTATTTTGTTTTTAATGATGAGAAGTTGCATCTCCAGAACAGAGCTGTTTGCACCCTTTAAGTATTGTCTATTGCCTATCTCTCTCAAACACAGAAGTTATATCGCAAACTATACTCTGAATAATTCAGACTCCTAGTTTATGGACTAGCTCTTCACTGCAGTGCTGAATGGTAGAGTGCAGCCACACTCACTCTAGTCTGAAACTTGGCAGCCAGAGGGTGCTGGAGTAGCCAGGGTGGATTACTCCGCACGGGATCTGATTTGAAGGACTTTGAAAGACCCTTTTTTTTTTTTCCTCCAAAGCATTTCTTCCCCAAAGCATGATTCTCTCCTTTAGAGTAAACTTTCAGGGGCTTTGATAGGATACCACCTGGAGACCGTGGCTAAAAGAAAGTGTTGTTATTTGGAAGTTGATGAGGAGAGCCTCGTGAGCACATCAGTACCTCTTGGCAGCTTGTTAGACTAGGGAGCTGTTACCTTGAGATGCCAAATAAGGAGCTGAAAGGAGGAATATTACGTAAGTCTTGAGAAGCAGATGGTAGAGATAGTAGAGGCCAAGAGAAGAGGTTCCCCTGGCCTTATGAGGCTCTAGCAGGCTGCAAAGGGGAAGAGGGTGAGTGAATACAAAGTTCCCCCAAGAAAAGTAGGAGAAATGATAATTATAGTCTTTAGGGCATGTTAGAACCCGTAATGAAGCCTTAAGATCTCTTCAGCAGAACCACCTATGGACAAAGGGGATGTTGACCAAGGATGGCTTCTTGCATCTATCTCAATAAGGTCTTGATTGACACACTAGCTTTTATTTCTTTAACATTTATTAAGCAACTACTTACCTAGGGGCAAAGCATGGTGGTAGCAATGCAAAATGAGTATGCTAACATTCGCACTAGCCACATGCAAGAACACTGTTTTACATGTATTAATCATCTAACGTTGGGGAATATTATTATCATCCTCAGCCCCATTTTGCAGATGAGGAAATAAGGCACAGAAGGATTCTACAGTTTGCAGAGGGTCACACTCTAATGTCCAGGCTAGGTTTCAGACCCAGGCATTTGGGTTCTAGGCACTGAGACCCAAGTAATTGATCCCTACTCACTTCGGTGCCTCAAGAAGGCACACCTGATGTGAAATCATCTGGGAATATGTTTCTGGGCTACCTGTAGCTCACACAAAAAAGAAGATAAGATCTTTCATCCTTAGTCAAGAAGTATTTACTAATACTTGCTAGATACTGGGTCCTTTGTTAAGTTATAACAATAAATGACAAATGAAACCAGTCCCTGCCCTGGAGGAGCTCACAGGTGAAGCAATCCTATAAACAGAGCCTTGTAGTAAAGGCTGCGAAAAGTGCCCGAATGGAGACATGTACAGGATGCTGTTTTGAGCAGAGAGGGTGGCCTTCTGTGTGGATAGTGGCTCCAGGGCCTGACTATTCCCAGATATGGGAGCCTCTACTTGCTGAGGCAGGAAGTGCCTACTTCTCCAGTGCCCTTGAGGGTCCAGGCCCAGAGAAGCCCCCCTTTCCTGACTGTAGGGAAACTTTGGTGCCTGTTATCCACTGCTTTGGACTGAGCTGTTTTGCCAGAGGGACAGTCTTGGCATAACTTTCCATCCCACAAAGCACACCAGCCAGAAGTAGCAGTGGAAGGCAGTGCATTCTGTGGCTGGGGAAGTGGAGAAAAGAGAGGGATCCCATCTGGGTTGTTCTATCACTCAGTACACTGGGGTCGAAGGAAGAAAACCTTCCCTCCAGTCCTGCCCACAAATAGTGGCAGTGTGACTTCAGCCTAGAACCATAGTCTGTCTTTTATTGATCTTCTTCCCAAAATGAAAAATGCAGGATGCTACGATTTGCTTCTCTGTTATGTCTACTAAACCATTATCCGCACTGCACTTTGTAAAGAACCTAGTAAAGCATTCATCACAATTGTTTGAAAGTCTCTCAACCCACTGGAATTTTGGAGATAAAAATCATGTCTATTTTAAAAACCTGGGTTTTTTTTTTTAATTTAGAAATATTTTTATCCCAAACATAGATTGACATATTGGCATTCTTAAAATTGAATGAATACATGAACAAATGAATGAATGAATGAGGCAGCCAATCATTAAATTAGAGGATTCCTACTTTGAGGATGAGATGAGACAGCACATGTGATAGAGTGGTGAGAACCTCTAAACCAATTGTATTCTCTGGGTACCTGGGAGGCTCCATCGGTGGAGCATGTGCCTCTTGATCTCAGGGTCGTGAGTTCAAGCCCCACGTTGGAGCAGAGTTTACTCAAATAAAAACATAATAAGTAAGTAAGTAAGTAAATAAATAAATAAAATAGTACTCTTTTTGCTCCGTTGCAGCAGTTTCCAAATACTACATTCTGGGTGTGGCTGTGTTGGGAGCCCTCAAAAGCTAAAGTGCAGATGCCTGGACATGCCTTCTAAAGATTGTGAGTCAGTAGGTCTGGGGTGGGACTCAGGAGTCAGTATGGATTTTGTTTTTGTTTTTGTTTTTGTTTTTTAGAGAGAGTGTGTGAGTGTGAGGCGGGGCGGGAGAGGGACAGAGAGAGAGAGAGAGAGAGAATCTTAAGCAGGTTCCACACCCAGAACGAAGCCTGACCAGGCCTCGATCTCATGACCCTGAGATCACAACCTGAGCCCAAATCATGAGTGGGATGCTTAACCAACCGAGCCACTCAGGCGCCCCAGTCAGTGTGAACAAAGATTCTCCAAGAACCATTGTAGCTTGCATGGGGTCAGGGTGGGAACTCCGGTGTGCCATTTCACCTGGCCTTAAATCACTCTGAGAACCAAAGGTGATGGCATTGGCACAGGTCTGGTGGGAAGCATGGGGAGGGCAGAGCTCTCCAGTCCTGCTTGGAGGGCTTGGGGAAGCCCTTCCAACAATTGGCTGTCTCAAACTCTTCCTTAGGTTGTTACAGGGAGGTTGTCACGAATACCAAGGAGCTGTGGGCAAGCTAACTTTCTTTGGGACAGTGCAATATTCCTAAAAAAAAATCTCTGTTGACCTCCGTGTGTATTTCACTTTGCCTTCTTCCTCTTCTTTGTCTTCCTTGGTTTTCCAAATGGCCGAAGAACACTCCTCTTATTCAGTCATGGGCTATAAGCACCAGGGGTGGAATTTCTTAAAGCCCTCTGCTCACATCCCTGTGAAAACTTTTCTGTGGGGATCCCTGGGTGGCGCAGTGGTTTAGCGCCTGCCTTTGGCCCAGGGCGCGATCCTGGAGACCCAGGATCGAATCCCACATCGGGCTCCCAGTGCTTGGAGCCTGCTTCTCCCTCTGCCTGTGTCTCTGCCTCTCTCTCTCTGTGACTATCATAAATAAAATACTTTAAAAAAAAAAAAAAACTTTTCTGTGGATGAAAAGCCCAGTTGTGACAGTACAACAGAAGGGGAGGCTGGTGAGCAGATTGCCTGACTTCCACTCAGTTTCTTCTGTTGCTTATTTGGGAAACCCAGTAGCTTATTTGGGAAACAATTGTGATGAATGCTTTACTAGGTTCTTTACAGAGTGCAGTGCGGATAAAGGTTTAGTTTCTCTGGATTCACACCCAGTACTCTGCAGTTACCAAGGGCTCTGGAAGCTTGCTCCAAATATAAATTAAGGCAAGAACAATGAGGCAGATGCTCATCTCTTATGAGAACAATTTCTAACTCTTTTTTAAGTCTTCTTTCCAATCCAGGAAGTTCCTGAACACATTAGCATCTTGAAAGAGTTGCTGTGTTCATTAACTTTAGAAGATTATCGGTTTAGGCTGGAGAGGAATTGGTGATAGATACACCACGTTGATGTGCTGTGGTTAAAAGGAAGGACTCAGATATTCTGGGATCAAGCCCAGCCTCCAGCCCTTGCTAGCTGTGTGATTAGGACAAATCAGTTAAATTCTCCTTGCCTCTATTTCCTCTGATCCATACAAAGGTGATAATGAAACCTCCCTCGCAAACTGTTTAGTGATGACTGAATAAGATAACAGGTGCCAGAAACAGAAAAATGCTGGGCGTGTAGGAAGCCTTCAAATGTTGGCAGTATTGTTATTTACTTAGTGAGCCAATTTTTTCTTAAGAGTTTATTTTTTTTAGTGAGAGTAGACAGAGGGGCGGAGGAAGAGGAAGAGAGAGAACCTCAAGCAGACTCCACACTGAGCATGGAGCCCAACGTGGGGCCCAATCTCACAACCCTGAGATCACTACCTGAGCTGAAATCAAGAGGTGGATGCTTAACCGACTGAGCCACCTAGCCGCCCCAGTGAACAAACTTTTGTTTTCGCAACTCTGAAGTGCGATTTTATTTTTTTATAAAGATTTTATTTATTTATTCACGAGGTACACAGAGAGAGGAGCAGAGACACAGGCAGAGGGAGAAGCAGGCTCCACGCAGGGAGCTGGATGCAGGACTCGATCCCAGGATCCCAGGATCACGACCTGAGCCAAAGGCAGACGCTCAACCACTGAGTCACCCAGGTGTCCCCAAAGTGCCATTTTAAAATAAAAAGACAAATTATAGTACATGTACTCACATGAGAAGACTCTAAATATACAACCAAATTAAAAATGCAACTTGAAGTTCTGCAAATTTTTAAACTATATAGTTTATGTACATATAGTTATGTGTATGCATGTACGTGTGTGTGTGTGTGTTCAAGCATAGAAATACATCTGAAAAAATTTCACTAGCAAGTTAGTATCAGTGAAGAGACAGCTTGGCTTTTTGAAGGGAGAAATTCTAAAGGGTAAAGGTGATGCACAAATACAAGATAGTTTTTGCTAATAAGATGTTAGGATAGCTCCCAGCTGTAATATCATTTCGTATTATCGTGAGTCTAATACGCTGTTTGTTGGATTACAAACATTCATTCATGAATTCTATAAACATTTATGCAACACCACTGCACACCAGGCCCTCCTAGGTGGTGGGAACAATATCTGAGACCTGACCTCCGCTTTGGGAAGCTTTCAGTGTAGTAGGATTATAGAGATCACCAAAAATAAAATGTCAGCAGCACCAAAACTGTCACAGCTACAGCAATATGATCATCTTAAATCTAAGATGATCATATTGCTGTAGCTGAAACATTAGCCTAAACTTACGGAATGTTCACTGATGTCCAGACATGCCTGGATATTGTTGTGATTGTGATCTATGATTGTTACCATTATTATATTTTTATGTTTTCCTATTTATTTGGAGGGGGTGCAAAGGGAGAGAGAATCTTAAGCAGATTCTGTTGAGCATGGAGCTCCACAAAGGGCGGGATCTCACCACCCTGAGATCCCAACCTGAGCTGAAACTAAGAGTTGGACAGTTAAGCAAATGCCGCCATCCAGATGGCCCTTGGTGCTATTCTTTATCGCCAAACTAGACTGCTGCAGAATTAGAGAATGAGTGACCACAAACCTGTCGTGAATGCTAGAAGTGTTATTTCTATGCTCTACAATCCAGCCTACCAGGGATTTTCCATCAGATGCCTTTCAAAAATCCAGCTCAGGAAATGCATGTTCCATTGTTTCCAGGTGTCTTCTTCCTTAATAATATATAAACTCATGTTACTAGTACCTTAATCACACTGATTTGTCAGCCTATTTAAGTCCTCTTTATTGCATGTTTTTTTTTTCTTTTAATAACCTGCCTTGAAGAAGTTTAAGCTGAAACCACTGCTCAGCTTCCAAGATGTTGCCACCCAAACTGCATGCGCTTTTCTGCCTCTGCAGCTGCCTCACACTGGTTCATCCTATTGACTGGCAAGACCTAAATCCTGTTGCCCATATTAGATCATCAGGTAAGAGGTCTATTTGTTCCAGGGCTTGAGCAACTGACCTGTTGCCAGACTCAATGTGGCCTCAGAGCAGTTGCATGTGTGGACTTCTAAACAAGTTTTACTATAAAGAGGCTCATGGAGACCTTCTGTTCTCCTGGGGTAGGGGAGAGGGCCTCACTTTCTCCTCATTCCAAATGAAACTGAAGAAGCTCCTGTCTTCTTCAATATCACGACTGCAGGACAGAACCAAGATGAGGCATGTTCAGATCAACTGGAAGCTCAGCTCTGCAACCACTGTGGAGAACTTCCTCAGCACCTCCTCTTCTCTCTCTCACTGCCCTGACCTGCTCCCACTCAGGTGCAGCGACACAACTCCCTTGGAGTCCCCTGAGAGGCAACCACAAAGCCTGCTCCCACGAAGGGGAAGGAGAGGCAGTTGTCTTGCTCAACAGGTGTAGTCCTGGTTAGTACTGGGAGGTGATGTGAGAAAAAGGCATTTAGAGTCTTGAGGGCCAGAGGGAAACCATGTTTTCTGTGTTATCACAGGGAGAGGTAGGGACAAGCTAAGAGCTCCAGTTGAGACTGGACATGCATCTCTTGCTCTTTCTTAGCCTGTGGTGGGAGGGAAGGAGAGGAGAGGAGGTTTAGTCAAGCCCGAAGAGGTGGCCAGAGTGAGGCAGCCATCTTTAGACAAGTACATCTGCCATCACTAAGAAGGACCTTTACTGCAAAGAGATTGCTTCTGGAGATTTGTGAATGCTGGCCAATCCCAGAGCATTGTGATGCATGCTCTTCTCTATCCAGCCTCCCCTGAGGTGAGCCATGGAGGTGGCTTCTGAATGGTGCCATACTGCCTATAGCAACACACTTGGTCACCCTGGATCTAGCTGTTCAGGTTTGATGGGTGACTCCTTATTGTAACATTTACAAAAGAACTTTCATAACACTGCTTTTGTATTGTCCTTCTTCATAGTTATGGAAGTAAAGACATCAGTAGGAAAGAGTAGGTGTTATATCTACATTTGTATAGGAAATGGCATACTGTCTCACAGGTGCATTCATTCAACATTTATCAGGAAACTGAGTCACTGGTGACACACAGGTGACCATGACAGTAAGCTTGTGGACAAGCTTCAGGAGTGTCCAGCCTACTTAAATTAATTTTAACTAGGAATTAGAACAAGTAATATCTTACAGCATGAGCAGATTATCAGCTAGGAGACATTTACATCATGCGCTTTTTATTGGTCCAGGGTGAGAATTTCAAAATATGTTTTATATCCCCTTCATATTTGAAAATCATTGGAAAGCTGGCATTGGACTGGCAGAAACTTGAGGAAACAGACACTGCTTTATTCATCTTGGTAATTGCAACCTTGAGCCCAGTGCTCCATTCTCAATGCTCAAAAATGAATGCAAAAATAATTTGTAAAGTATTCAAAATCATTTATTAACTAAAGGATTAAAGAGATGGTTGTTTATATTCTTCTAACCAAATGGATATATAGATAACATGGTTATGCAGGTAAAGTATGGGCTAGAGATATCCTTTCTGTTAAGGGATGATGTAAAGCTGTATAAGAAAATGACATGTTCCTGACAGGTATATAATCCATCTCAAAACCTGGGAATGAATATCAGGAATACTTGACAAATGCACACCACTGGAAATGCATAACAAGATTCATAGCACTCAACAGGTTTTAATGCTCCTATTAAACTAAAGTTGAAGAAAAATTAGACATGACATGTATAAGTTCTGAACCACAAACTGTGTCATCCAGAGGATGGCCATACAACTTGACAAGCCTTCTCCTGCCTCATCCTTCACGAGGAGCCTGACAGATGGTTAGAGAACAGGAAATCCAGGACCATGACTGGAATAGCTGTAGGCTGATGAAACTTTCCTGTAGCCACCGTGGCACTGAACAGCCACAGGGCTCTGTAGACCTACACCCCCAACCTGGGTCAACTCCAGGCTTCCCAGGGGGTCAAGTGTTTTGGAATAGACCAGCTCTGTAGCCTCACCTTGACCTATGGTTCCTGAAGCTGAGCGAGGAGGCTTTGCGGTAAGGCAGGTTGTAGAGAACCAGGGTATGCCCAGGTCATTGAAAAAGGTTCCTAGAGCCCATGTGGAATGGAGATCTCCCAAGAGAAACCTTCTCGGAATCCTCCCATGGCTCTAGAACTGAACTCTTAATTCCAGAGGTAGTACCTCCTAGGCAGTTGTGAGCTCCTTGGGGCTCCTCATCAAACTCTATGGGCCAGAGTCCTCCCCCTCAACCCTTGAATTGTCACATCATGGCAGAAGTGGGTGGTAGTGCAGCAGAGCATTGGCTGTCCTCACAGAGGCATAACCCATCATCCTCTAGGCTTGACCTCTCCCTATTACACCGTGGAGCATGGCTTGGTAGGCAATCTCTTAAATGGAGAAGGAAATGCCTTTTGTAATTCTAAATAGGACTGAAAGTGTTAGCTTTACAGTGAAGTTGGGGTTTTTTTGTTTTTATTTTTATTTTTTTTAAGATTTTATTTATTCATGAGAGACACAGAGAGAAAGAGGCAGAGACACAGGCAGAGGGAGAAGCAGGCTCCATGCAGGGAGCCCGATGTGGGACTCAATCCTGGGTCTCCAGGATCACACCTGGGCTGAAGGCAGGGGTTCAACCGCTGAGCCACCCGGGCGTCCCATTGTTTTTGTTTTTATTTTTAAAAGACTTTATTTACTTATTCATGAGAGCCACAGAGAGTGAGAGAGAGAGGCAGCAACACAGGCAGAAGGAGAAGCAGGCTCCATGCAGGGAGCCCGATATGGGACTCGATCCCTGGTCTCCTGGATCAGGCCCTGGGCTAAAGGTGGCGCTAAACCGTTGAGCCAACCGGGCTGCCCTTGTTTTTGTTTTTAAATGTCTGAGGAAACACCTTGGATTTTGAATCTGAGTCTATTTTAGATCTGCTAAAACTACTCTAAGAGCTTAAATTCGGGTAGCCAGAGTTAACTAACTCTAGGTAAGGGACACATGATATCAGTTGTCTGCTGATTATGTGTTGTGTTCTGTGCTAGGCACTTGACTTACATTATCACTTCATTCTTAGACATCTGTCTTGAAGGCTGGTCAAGTGCTTTTTGCCCCACCTCCCAAATGAGGATAAGAGAGGAGAATAAACTGCCTAGACCAGAGCATCATAGCATCAGAGGCACAGCTGGATTCCAAAGTGGGATCACCTGGCTCTAATACCCCAGATCCATTTATATCCTGCCTTCCTTGGAACTGCCTCCCACCTTTGGACTATGAATTGCTGGCCCGTACGTCAAACCAAGTGGTCTGGTACCTTAGCCCAGGGCTTTTTAAACTTTAATAGACACAGCTTTTCTGAGTCAGTAGAATTGGGATAAGACTAAAGACCCTGCATGTCCAAGCTCTCAGGTGATGCCAGTGATGCTGATCCATGGGCCAACTTTGAGTGGCAAGCCTTATGTATTGAAAGGGTCATCACTGGCAGGTGCTTAACACATTAGTCACCAACGTGAAAGGTGAACTTCTTGTAACTCAAAATCTTTCTGGATGATGCCCTATAATATTGATGTAAGTTCCATACCTAACATAGCTCCAAGTGTCTTAGTGGCAGAGGCAGAATGTGATAGAAAGCTTGAAGGAGTCTGTCTAGCAGAGAAATCGACTCTTGGAGTCCAATAGAAGAAAACAAGTAGGACAAGTAGGTGAGCTGAATCAAGAGAAGTGAAAATCTGGAATACAGTGATATTTGGACTCACCATCTCACAAGTAAATATGGACTTGATTGGGGTTTAGAAAGGAGGAGAACAGGTAAAACTGCAAGTATGTTGAAGAATTTTAGCACCAAAAAGGGAGAAACAATTTCAAGACTGGGTGGGTAAAAGGATATATACCAGAAAGTGTTTGATGCAAATGAGACCCCAGTGGGATAAAAAGCTTAGCTCAGCTCACTTTCACAAATGTTTATGGAGCACCAACTATGTGCCAACATTAAGATCCGAGGATACAAAGACATGTGTATAGCTCTTACGAAATAGCCTAGTGTGGGGGACAGAGTATGCAAATATATAATTTAAATATATATGATAAGAATAATAAAAATATATACAGGGAGTTGATTTAATACTGAGGATGAAATGATTAAGTCTGGGGAGTGAGGGAAGTCTTCAGAGAAGACCCGGCATCTGATTAGGATGTTAAAGGGTGAATAGAATTTGGCCATTGGGATTTCAAACACAGGAAATAGAATTGATAAAGGTGCAAAGGCGTCAAACAACTCAGTGTGCAGCTCAGGTGTGCTGGAGCACATGGGAAGCAGATGACTTAAAGGAAAAAAATAGAAGAGTACAAGGCAATGGACCTTCAGATCACAAAGAGTCTTTCTTGCAGTGCCCAGGAAGTTGGTATTTAACTTGTGCACTTATGGAGTCTATACATTTTAACCCTGGAACACTGAAGGATAGGTCACCTTTGTGCCTCAAGTAGCAATGGAAGTAGTGCAGGAAGGCATGTGTAGATTTAATACCACCTACAAACTGCCTTCCAAAAAGATTCCAATATATTCATTCCCCCTTTGGAAATACCCTCTTGGTGATAGGTAGCACTGAAAAAAATTTAAGAAGTACCTGGTAAAATTTGTGATTCAAATCACTCTAAGAGTTGTGTGAAAAATGCATCTGAAGGGGTCAAGATCAAATAGATCTTGATAAATCTAGGACAGAAGATGAATATTGCAGCTAGGAGAGATGACACCTGTCTGGTCAAGAGACTGTGAATGTATAATAGCTGAGCTAGGGGATCAGGGCTATCCTGAAGAGAGAATTCTAAGCTAAAGACAAATGTTAGAAATTGAGACCTAGTTGGATGTAGGGGGTTAATGAGAAGGAGGTAGGAAGATGATTCTGGATTTCTGGATACACAAGATAGGGAATGCTGGAGTTGCAGGGCTGTGTGGTGGGAGGATAAGGAGGGAGAGTTGGGAGACGGCCATTCAGTCTTATTTTGGACCATTGGCCTGTTGTTCCTAGTGGGAAGGACAGCAGGTGGAGGCACCTAACAGGAAGTTTTAAGACCAAATCTGAAATGTGAGATAAGGTCTGTGTTTGAGAACAACAGATTGGGCAAGTAGTCTTTTTTTTTTTTTTTTAAGATTTTATTTATTTATTCATGGGAGACACACAGGCAGAGGGAGAAGCAGGCTCCATGCAGGGAGCCCGACGTGGGGCTTGATCCCGGGACTCCAGGATCATGCCCTGGGCCGAAGGCAGGCGCTAAACCACTGAGCCACCCAGGGATCCCCGGGCAAGTAGTCTTCAACATGATCTGGATCAGAGTAGAAGCTAAAGGCAAGGCTGCAGGTATTAGGAGGTGATAGTCGTATCTCAGGAGAAGGGCTGTGTCCACCTCTGTGTTTATTCCCACATAATAGTTTGACTACATCAGACACTCTGTAATCATGTGTGTGTTTGACTAGTTAAAGAAATGAAGGAGGCCAGAAACTAAGGGGTATAACTTGATTCCCTTGGAATTTCCTTTTGCAGAATAAAGTCTGAGGTGTAATGAATGACAGTGAGACAATATTTACCTTTTTTTTCAGCATGGGCCAATAAAATACAAGCTCTGATGGCTGCTGCAAGTATTAGGCAAAGTAGAATTCCCAAAGGAAATGGATCTTATTCTGTCGGTTGTACAGATTTGATGTTTGATTATACTAATAAGGTAAGGCTTTGATTAATACCACTTATCTTTATATTCTAATAGTGACTCTTACTGTTGCCCACTGGTAGGTTTTGAAACTTGCTCTTGCTCTCCCCCGACAATGACTCATTTTGCCATTTGCCTTGTTCCATGGGAAGCATTTTGCTAGTTAAATCATTCTTCAATGTGTTGTTGTCATCTGATTAATTTATCTATAAACTCTATTTTCCCCTTCCTTAATGGTTGAAACCAGCTTGCTCATCCTTTCTTTCCACTCAGAAAGTATATTGCTTTATTTTGCTTCTCTTTCTTCTGTATTCAGTCACCGCAGCAGCTTAAAAAGTTTTCTCTGGACCTCTCTGTGAACAACAGAGGTATTTGGGTCTCAACTAATCAAATATGCAAAGTGGCTATTGGAACATAGTGGAGAAGCAACGTTATTAAGAGTACATTAATTTCTTTCCTCTACAGGGCACCTTTTTGCGTTTGTATTATCCATCGCAAGAGGATGACCACTCTGACACGCTTTGGATCCCAAACAAAGAATATTTTTTTGGTCTTAGTAAATATCTTGGAACACCCTGGCTTATGGGCAAAATATTGAGCTTCTTTTTTGGTAAGATTTCCATTGATCCTGCCTCTTAGGTGCTAGAATATAAGAAAACCTTGAAAACAGCAAAAGTTTCAGGCAAAGATCAAAGTAGATTTCTTGAGACCAAACTTTTCTTAAAATGACAAATTATTTCTTAAAAGCCCAGGTAACTATCAGAGAATCAAGGGTTCTCATTTTGTTTGTTCTGCATACATTGGGGTAGATGGAGAGAGTGAAAGTGTCGGAATTTACAATTAATCTGTCTATGACTGGTCCTTAATTTTTCTGCTTTACATACTGTGGGGGAGCAGTAATCTGGTGAGTAAGTAGCAGGCTGGCTGAGGTGCTCACTGCTCTGTGTGCTCTGTAGGAAAGTGAAAGCTAATTTCTCACCCATAATAAACGGGGAGACTTACTCTCATTTCCATTGTCCACCCCCAAGGAACTAGCTTCTCTCACCAAGACAATCTGCTATGCATTCATCACTTAATTTGTCTACATCACACTAACATAGACAGTTCCTTCCTTCTCTGTTTGATCAGACACCTCTGTTGGGCCAGTGTTAACTCGGTCTTCAAATTTCCTTCTCAAACCTGCCTACAACTTTGGGCATTCATTTTAAAGGTCTCCCTGTAGTTTTCTTTAAAAACCACTCTATAACAGAAATGATGGAAATATAACTACACTTCTTTATGGTGCTGATTAAATTATAAATCACTTCCATGGCAGTCATCACATCCAATCTTCATGACTGCATCTCTGTTTTATAAATAAGAAAAAGGAACCCAAGTAACTGAGAATAGTAATGACATTAGCAATGGAGAGGTGAAGGAAGAGAAGACAATATCTTCCGTGTTCTGGGACCCTTACCATGTCACGAGATGAGTGTTATGCATATACTCCCTACTTAGATAACATTCTCACAACAGCCCTCTAAAATATCATCTGCTTTGTTTTATAAAGAGAGGAAACTGAAACTCAGAGAGTTCTTGTAACTTGTTCAGGGTCAGTAGTAAGTGGCAGAGCAGCATCCAAAACACCATCTGAGTGTTGATGAATCAATGGTCTGTTTCTCTTGATCATAACTAAATGAGAATGAAAGGAGTCCCTGATTTGAAGATCCTGGTTCTCAGTGTGATGTTCCTGAGGTTTAATTCAGTTTCAGAATATTCCCTTGGAAGTTTTGCCAACACCTGGGATTGGTACTAAGGAATAGCCTTCCTGAATACACCTGTAAGTAGGAAAGTGTTTCACCTTAATCTCAGAGCTGGCAGTGAGAACTGATAATTAATGATTTTATGGTCTTGGGGGAAACTGCATGCTTCAGGTCCTTGGTTTGTAGGTAGCCAGTAGCAGACTTTTTAATGAATTTCCTATTAGCGCATAAAAACATAGATATCAATTCCATGGTCAGGATTTACACTAAGAAGATGTAAGTTAAATTAACCAGCAACATTGGAGACATAGAAAACACTAATTATCGTCTCTCATTGTCTAGGTTCAGTGACAACTCCTGCGAACTGGAATTCCCCTCTGAGGACTGGTGAAAAATATCCACTGATTGTTTTTTCTCATGGTCTTGGAGCATTCCGGTAATGTTTAAGAGGCTAAACACTTTTAACTCCTAAGGACCAATGACCAAATGCCTATATACCCCCCTAAAAAAGAAGAGCAGATTTTGGACTATCAGTATGGCCACTGTGTTGGAGGAATTGCGGTTCCTCGAGTGTTGGCTGTGATCTATTGATCGGTCGAGCCCTATCTGGTCAAGTAGTCTATGCCTTTCTTCCAGTTCATAGGGACTAGCCTCACGATAAGAAGAGAAGGGTTTGCATTTTTAACTGTCACCCTTCTATATTATAATACATTCTCAAAACCATCCCCTGGGTTAGTTTAGGTCTTCTGAGAAATTGACACCAAGACTGGATTAGTCATAAAAGACATTTTTGAGTGAAACAGGCTAGACATGTGGGAACGAGACGGGAACTGGAGAGATTGGGTACGAAGAGTCTCAGATTAAAGGACACCTCAGGGAGAGATGCGACCAGGCCAAAAGAGGTGGTGTTTGACCAGAAGTTTCTTATCAAAGGAGTCCTACATCTCACTAGAATAGGCCTACATTAGTACCTATGCTGTGGCCCAGTTACTGGGTGTAGTCCACGGGATGCTTAGCTGGTGGTGGTGGATCTACAGGGGCAGGGGCTGGATGGGATATTTAGTCAATTATGCTCTCTGTGGCATGATCTCAGAGTGACACATTTTCATGACCTCCACACTCTCTCCTCTCCCATCCTCTCAGCTGCCTACCCTTCTTTCTACCTTCCTACCTCAGAGGATTAAAAGACTTTTGGAAATAGGTGGCTTTTAGTTGGCAAGAAATTGGGTAACATCTGCAATAAGAAATTATCTTCAGGCAGTACCTGGGTAGTTCAGTGGGTTAAGTGTCCAACTCTTGATTTCGGCTCAGGTCATGATCTCAGGGTTGTGAGATTGAGTCCTGTAGGAAGCTCTGCACTCAGCGGGGAGTCTGCTTAAAATTCTCTTTCTCTCCCTCACCCTCTGCTCCCTCCCCCTGCTCATGCTCTCCCTCCTTCCCTCTCTCTTTCTCTCTCAATCAGTCAACCAATAAGATCTTCAGTACCTTAATTGTGGTTTAGCTAGGTATTTGATTTCTACTTGACCAGTGGTTGGCAAGTTAGAATCTGAGGACCAAATCCTGCCAGCTGCCTGTTTCTATAAGTAAAGCTTTACTGAAACACAGCCACATTCACTCCACCTTTCCCATTGTCTATGGGTACTTTTGTGCTAGGACAGCAGAGTTGCGCAGCTGTGACAGCTGCTGTATTGCCTGCTAAGCTGGAAGTATTTACATTCTGTCCTTCTACAGAGATGTGCTGATCCTTGTCTGAGTAGGTTGTGCATGTTCAACAGTAGAAGGCAGAGTTCCTACTACCCTTTGGTTCTCTATTGCCATTTTCTATTGAAATTTCTATTCTATTGAATACATGATATGATTGAATACATTGTGCAGAATGAATGGAAAGGGGGTATGAATGTAGTTGCTTAGCACATGATTCATGTGTCCAATCATTTAAGTAACAGTTGGCATGTGTTCAGTCTTTGCTCTGTTTTTAGACATAGTTATAAGCACTGAAAATTATGAACTTACTTGCTCCTTCCAGTAGTCCCACCAGGTACCGTACTGTTACATAGGAAAGATCAGTGACTTCTCCAAGGCAGACAACTAATCAGTGGTGGATTCAAATGTAGTGGTCAGACTGCAGGTCCCATTCTCCTAAGCACCACACTGCACTGCCTTCCTACATATGCTGTCTTATTCAAACCTTACAACTGTTCTAAAGCAAAGGCATCATTAGTCTCACTTTAGAGGTGCAGACAAAGATTCAGCAATGTAATAATCTAAAGTCATATAGCTGATATGTAGTAGGGCCAAGATTAAAGCTCAGAACTCTCAAAGGTGATATTTAGAATCACTGCATCAGGGTGTCTCAACCTTGGGACCACCGACATTTTACAGGAAATCATTCCTTATCATGGATGGTGGTCCTGTGTGCTGTAGGATGTTTAGCAGCATCCCTCTGTCTACCAATTAGATGCCAGTAGCACCCTCTGCCCAGTCATGATAATGAAGATATCTCTAGACATTGTCACATATTCCCCTGAGAGGCAGAGCTGCCCCTTCAAGAAACACAGCTATCCAGTTTTCCCCCAGGCACTACAACAGGGGTATAATGGCCTTCCTCTTTCCAGGTTCATTAGTGAACACCCCCGCTCCCTAAGCATGGTACTCAATGCTTTCCTGTTTTGTTTTGAAGGACAATTTATTCTGCTATTGGCATTGATCTAGCATCACATGGGTTCATCGTTGCTGCTATAGAACACAGGTATGTCATCTGGGCTCTAACTTTCAAAAGATTTATAAAAAACATCGATGAAATTGTCATCCGTGGTTAAATGATGAGGGGGAATAAAGGAGACTGAGTTAAATGGCCAAGAGTTAAAAACCAGCTAACGTTTCTGGTGTTTATTGTGTGCCATGTTCATACATCATCATTTAATCTTCGGAAGAACACTTTGAAATGGTTACTATTATCACTGTCTTAAGGAGAAGAGAAATAGAGCTGGAAAAGGGCAAGTAATTTGCCCCAAACCCCACGGTGAGGAAGTGGCACCGCTGGGATGTGGTTCCAGGCATGAGTTTCCAATGGGGCCTCCTAGAATTGTGAAGATAGAGTGGGTGGACTTGACCCACAGCAATGACTTCTTCTTAGAACTCCCTTGGGGGCCTCTTTGATTTTAAAACAAATGTAGAATGGAAGAAGACAGGGAAGTCAGACCAGTGTGAACTTGGGGGTGGGGATGAGGGGAGGAGATGAAGAAGAGGAAGAGTGAGTGGAAGTCATTGACTCTGTATTGTAGAGATGGATCCGCCTCTGCGACTTACTATTTCAAGGACCAGTCTGCTGCAGAAATAGGGAACAAATCTTGGTCTTATCTTCAAGAACTAAAACCAGGGGATGAGGAGATACATGTTCGAAATGAGCAGGTATGTTGCAGCAGGAGGAGAGGAGATGGGGTGACTAAAAAGCATGTGCAAAATGATGACACTTGCCAATTTAATTTACATGCTGTAAGGTGTCCTCCTAGCTCTTCTACTTCCCATAGCCCAAAGACCTGTCAGAAGACCCTTGGAGTGACACACTTCCCTTAATGAAAAGTCTGGACCATAGTAAAAACAAGGACAAACATAAAAATCCTGGGAGAAGACAGTACATCTTCAGAAATCTTTTGCATTAGAACCTCCCACTTTAGAATCTCAGAAGTGCTAGAAAGGAAATTCACAAATACCCTCCTTTCCTATGTTTGAATCCTGGTGTCATCATTTCATGGTGGGGTGATCTTGGACAAATTACTCTGTTGTGCCTCTATGTTTTATCTGTTACAAAATAATGAATAATAAAAGTATATTTCTCACAGGGGTGTCTGGAAGATTGAGATAAAGCACACTGGCTTTCACCTCTGTGCCATGTTTTACAGTGGGTATTTTATATGTCCTTGCATTTAATCCCACCCACATTTCACTGAGGTAGGCTTTGTTACACAATAAATGGAAGCTCAGAGAGGTTAAGTACATCATCTGAGGTCACACAGCAGATAAGCAATGAGCTTAGGATTTGAACTAAGCTATAACTACCTGCAAAGCTGGAGCCTGTGTCGTTACATTGAGTTGTTTCCAGTCACTAATCACTTAGACATTTCCAGTTTAGAAGCACTCAACCATTTTTCCCACATGCAACTCCTACACAAACTCCAAAATAAGTGTCACTGCTTTTTATGTTGCCATTTCTTTTTTCTGATCATCATTTTAGGTACAGAAAAGGGCAAAGGAGTGCTCCCAAGCTCTCAACTTGATTCTGGACATTGATCGTGGAAGGCCAATTAAGAATGTACTAGACTTAGAGTTTGATGTGGAACAAATGAAGGTGAGCTTAAGAAAAAGCCATTTCCCGGGCACCTGGGTGGCTCAGTCATTTGAGTGGCTGAGTGGTTGAGTGTCTGCCTTTGGCTCAGGTCATGATCCTAGGGTCTTAGGATCGAGCCCCACATTGGGCTCTTTGCTCAGCAGGGAGCCTACTTCTCTCTCTACCTGCTACTCGTGCTTTCTCAAATAAATAAAATCTTTAAAAAAAAGAAAAGAAAAGAAAAGAAAAAGCCATTTCCCTTGTCCTGCAGTTCTTTATCATCTCCATATCATCTGCTTTTCTGCTGTAATGTGAGGTACGACATGACAAAGGGCTGCAAATTAAAAAAAAAAAAAAAAAAGTCTGTGTGAAGTGTTCCAGCAATGAGGAGTGCATTAGATTGCACCAGATATGGAATTGCCAACAGCCAGCTTTGAGCTACACAAATAGCAATTTCTCTGGTTCAACACAATACCTCCAGTGGAAGTATTGTAATTTCTTGGACGGCCCTTGCATATTTTTGAGCTTGATTCTGAAATGGTGGTCAGAGGTTTTAAACAGAATATTCAGATGGGGTGGAAGACTAGCAAAGCAGACAGCATGAACAAAGACCCAAAGTTGTGTGTGGAGGATGGAGTACAGAGGACAGATGGGACAAGACATATTTTAGTTTGGGCAGAAGATGATGGTCTGTTCTCCTAACACAGTGAAAAGTTTGTTGTCCCTTGGCCAGCCACTCCCTCTCCGGTCTCCATGCTTTCGTACACCTTGTCCCCTTGGCCTGACACATTCTTCTCCCTGAGTCTTGCTTAATCTTCAACTCGAATCAGGCTTCACCTCTTCCAAGAAGCTTTCTCGGACCCCACTGCCACCCCTGGACTGGTGAGCTGTCTATCACATGTGCTCCTTGGCACCATCCTGTTGTATTTGCATCATGCATCTGTATCTCTTTCATCACTGGTGGGCTGGGAGCTTATTGAAAATGAACAACGGTGCCTGGCACAGAGCAGGTGCTCAATAGATACTCACGGAATGAACACACTAATTAAACATGGAGTGAGGAGAGGCTGAGGTCCGCAATGATGTTGGTGTTTCAAGTGTGAGTGTCTACAAAGATCATTAAGTTCACTTCTTAACTACAAATGCTCAACATGTGTATTTGTGTGCATATATATATATATATATATACACATATGTGGTGTGTATGTGTGTAATTATATGTGTGCATATGTATGTGTGTGTGAGTTCATGTGAGTGTATGTGTGTATGTATTTTGTTTACAAGAAATCAAGGTACTTCCCGGACATGCCCGTGAAATGAATAATAATTTTATAATTTTAAAAAACCATTCTGTTCTAACAACCTATGAGATAGTGATGAATATATATCGTGCTTTTTCCTATAGGACTCTATTGACAGGGATAAAATAGCAGTAATTGGACATTCTTTTGGTGGAGCCACAGTTCTTCAGGCTCTTAGTGAAGACCAGAGATTTAGGTAAGAGAAGGAGGCAAAGAGAGAAAACAGTGAGTTATTGGAAGAGGGCAACTGATAATCCATATGAGATAGAATACTTATCAAATTCCTAATGAGGAAGGGATCCTTCAGGGTTTAGAAGTCTGTTCTTCTGCCTCCTTAAAGTACTCTATATGAATTTTCCCAGACAGAAGCCATCTACTTCTCTTGCTGTTAAAAATTCCCCCCATTCCTATTTATTTTCCCTCAATATTCTTTTTTTTTTTTTAAAGATTTATTTATTCATGAGAGACACACAGAGAGATAGAGAGGGAGAGAGAGAGAGAGAGAGGCAGAGACACAGGCAGAGGGAGAAGCAGGCTCCATGCGGGGAGCCCGATGTGGGACTCAATCCTGGATCTCCAGGATCACACCCCAGGCTGAAGGCGGCACTAAACCTCTGAGCCACCCAGGCTGCCCACCCTCAGCATTCTTATCTGCTTAAGGGCTTAATAGTTTCACTTGGAAATTTATCTTTACATATATACTTTATCTATGACATGATGGTTGTGATATCAATAGTATATCTTAGAGTATTTCTAGATTTCCCCAATATGCAAGGCATTTTTAAATTATTTTTTTCCATCTTTAAGATGGATAGAGATCTTGGGGCGCCTGGGTGGCTCAGTCAGTTAAGTGTCTGACTCTTGGTTTCAGCTCAGGTCATGATCCCAGAGTCATGAGATCAACTCTCAGGTTGGGCTCCACACTCAGCATGGAGGCTGCTTGAGATTCTTCCCCCTGCCCTGCTTCTCCCTCCACTGGCTCTCTCTCTCTCTCTCTCTCAAATAAATAAATAAAATCTTAATAATAATATACAAAGATGGATGGAGGTCTTAAATTACAGTTGAGTGAGAGTCAGGACCAGAACCCAGTCTTGTAATTTGAAAAAATATTTTCTTTCTTGAACCACGGCAGTCACAGACTTGATGAGGTCACGAAGAGCCAACCATATAGAAAATAGGACCCTTTGTAAAACTTCAGCTTATAGATTTTTAAAATCAGTTTCCACAAGGGAATTCTTTTCTTTTGCCTATTTATCATATAAAATGGAGTGTCCAAAAGGTCCAGGAACAGGATAAACTTACCTTTAAAAAGCAAGTTACATTTCCAAATGAATATACCCCATATGTTTCTCTTCAACCTCCAGACACTTTTCCAGGTAAAGTACCTCTAAATATTAAGTAACAGGTCCAACAGTTACTCTGAAAAAGGCATCATAAATCCACTGTAGAGTGTCCTGAAAGTCTGGATACATAGGAGCAATAGTACATATATTGTATCTTTTCAGACACTCCACAGTGTTGGAGAAATTATTACTTGTTTAAGAATCTATTTTGGGGTGCCTGGGTGGCTCAGTGGTTGAGCATCTGCCTTTGGCTCAGGTCATGATCCTGGGGTCCTAGGATCGAGTCCCGCATTGGGCTCCCCACAGGAAGCCTGCTTCTCCCTGGGCCTATGCCTCTGCATCTCTCTGTGTCTCTCCTGAATAAATAAAATCTTTAGCAAAAAAAAGAATCTATTTTGAAAGCAATGTAACAAAAATGAATAAAACATTTCAAAGATACTGTATCTTTTTAAAGGTCACAATTCCTAAGTGTCTCTTATAGAAAATAATTATATAATTCTAAGTCTGCTACCTTATAAAGCTAATCATATCCTCTTCTCACACTGAAGTATAATACCAGTGAAATACCTGTAATAAACTAGGATAGTGTATGCTCATCAATCCTAACATCATTAGAAATTCTGTACATCAGCCAGCATGTAACCAGCCTTCTTTTGTCATTGTCACCAAACTAGGTGCGGGATTGCCTTGGATGCATGGATGCTTCCACTGGATGATGCAATATATTCCAGAATCCCTCAGCCCCTCTTTTTTATTAACTCGGAACGGTTCCAATTTCCTGAGAATATCAAAAAAATGAAAAAATGCTACTCACCTGACAAAGAAAGAAAAATGATTACAATCAGGTAAGTATTAGTGATTTATTTCATCATCTGAAGCAGAAACTTGAAACTTGGATAAACGTCAAAAAATACCATTTGGTAGGCATGATAGCATTGTTAAATTCATTGTCTAGACTTTGAACAAGGGAGAATATTGGATAATTTCAGGGCCTAAATGCATTTATACTTGTTCTTTTTAAAAATACTGTTGTTTTGAGTAGTGTTAACATATGTCCTTCATATACTGATAATTAAAATTTGCATTAGGATGCATGCTATTTTTATGTAAACACAAGAGCAGGCTTATGCATTTGGGGGCTGGGGTAAGGAGAAGTATTCCATCATCAGGCTAGAGTAGGAACTCTGGAAAAAAGTCGGAGCATCTGTTGAGATCTGCAGTGTGTACCTTTTTAAAAGAATATGGATTTATAAATTCCCCAAAGCTATCATGGGGTACCCTTGAGCATTAGCGATACGCTGATATCATGGATGTGAAAAAGAAACCCCAGTAGAAGCTTTGAACTCAACAATGTGGTGTTACAAGGCAGGGCTCATCCCTCTTCTGTTAGAAACCTGATTTATTTCAAAGAAGTAAAGAAGAGGTGGTAAAGAAGGAAATATGAATTGTGAAGGCAGTCAACACTACAGGGCCAGAGACTAGAGTGTTTTCTACCTGAGGAGTTCAGGAGAGGCTGCTTGGAAGACACGGGAGTAGAATCAGTCTTGAAAGATCAAGAAAGATAGTGAGGAGGGTCTGGGTAGTTTAGTTAAGGACCTCAGTTTAGTTTCGAGTTAAGGACTTCAATACTCATACATGCAAGTCTATTTAACCCTAAAACAGAAACAATGCAGAACACATAGCCTCCCTCAACCCCGCTTCCTTACTAGGCTCTTACTTTACCTTTTTTTTTTTTCCTTTCTCTGTGAGGAACCTGGAAAGAACAGCTCATATTCCACAGTTCATCCTTCCTTCCCTTTACACTTTGACTCCTGTGGGCTAGCTTCCCAGACCCCCACCAGTGTACTGAAACTGGCCCTACCAAGGACATAAAAGGTCAAGCAGCCTGTCTGCTGCCTGGACCTTGCTCCCTGCATCCATTCAACTTTGTGGACTTTCCCTATTTCTTCCTCTCCAGGATCCCACAACCCTACTCTTTCCTGCTCCTCCCATTTAGACTGCTCCCCCTTTTTCTCTCCACCATCTCCTCCTGAGGCCATTCCTCCACTGCTGGTAGTGTCTGGGTGTCTGGTTACAACTCTGTTTCCACCTTCTTTGTGCCTCTGACACTCATGTTGTGATTGGAAGCAGGCAAGATGGAGCAGGAGGCGAGGCAGGTGGCTCTGGTTTGAGTAGAGATAACTTAAAGAGTGGTGGGCAGCTTATAAGCAGCAGCGAAGTGAAGAGGAAGAGGTATACTAGGCAGGGCTGGAAAGATGTATTTTAACCTTGGAATCTCCTAGCTTGAGCCAGAGAAATCTGGGTAGAGATGTCTGGCCACACACTGGGAGAGTATAGAATTTGTGTCTTATACATGGAATCCTTAGAGTAGAGAAGACTATCAAGTGGGATGAGAACTGGTCTGAAGACAGAACCTTGAGGAATATCTATATGTATATGAAGAGCCAGTGGAGAACAGAGTAGTTAGGGGGAAAAGGGAAGGTACACATACACAAGGGAAGAGAAGATCAAAGAAACAAAGGGGAATAAAATTCCAAGAAAGTACCAAATGTCTTAGAGGCAGTAGAAAATAAGCACTAAAAAAAAAAAAAAAGCTACTATACTTGATGTTAGGCTGTTGGTGGATTAATTTTTTTTTTATTTTTTAAAAGACTTTATTTATTCATGAGAGACACAGAGAGAGAGGCAGAGACACAGGCAGAGGGAGAAGCAGTAAGGAGCCTGATAAGGGACTTGATTCCAGGACCCTGGGATCACAACCTGAGCTGAAGGCAGACGCTCAGCCACTGAGCCACCCAAGTGTCCCCATTGGTGACTTTAAAGAGCAGCATAAATGATACCTACAAGGTACTTAGAGTTTTGATGGTACATGGAAAGGGGCTTTTTCCTTAAATCAACTTAATCCAAGGCTTACGGACAGTGAGTTTTGACCAGCATCAAATAGGTATGAAGTTAGTCCTGTTGGTAAGCAAATATAATAGGCTTCTGGCTCTGAGTACACAGTCCCTGCAATATGTAGCACATTGTATGAACTCAACAACAACAACAAAAAAGCTGGAATCATTTCTTCTAAAGCCAAGATACCAAGGAAGAGTAGAATCTTTATGTAAGGGAGAAAGTGAATAAATACTCTAAGACCCCTGTATGCACAACCTGTGATCCACAAATACATCTAAAGAGATCAAATGTACAAGTTTTATTTTCTTAGTTTTCAGTAGAAGCCAGCCAGGCCAGTATCCTAACTGCACCCTAACTACAAACGTAATTAATTTTGTCAAACAATGTGATTTATTAAATGTCTCATTTCTCTTTCAGGGGTTCAGTCCATCAGAACTTTGCTGATTTCACTTTTACAACTGGCAAAATAGTTGGATACATATTCACATTAAAAGGAGATATAGATTCAAATGTAGCAATTGATCTTTGCAACAAAGCTTCATTGGCATTTTTACAAAAGCATTTAGGTAAGAAACTAAGAGTATTTCATGACATAAACCAGGTGATGCTTAGGATAGAACTGTCTTAATACAGTCCTATTTTAACTATCTGCGGTTGGTTTACAATGTAACGTAGCCGCAAATCAATTTGAAAACAAAAACTTGAGAGATGTACTTTTGCTGCTTTGTATGCTATGTATATCGGAGACAGCCAGTCTACCTGTTAAAAGTAATAGTCTTTCTGTGCAGACTTGCAGACTCCTGTGCTGAGAGGTCCCGGCAGCGCCTAATCCCATCTCTCTCTCTCTCTCTCTCTCTCTTTATTTTTTTTTACATTTTTTTTTAATTTTTATTTATTTATGATAGTCACAGAGAGAGAGAGAGAGGCAGAGACACAGGCAGAGGGAGAAGCAGGCTCCATGCACCGGGAGCCCGATGTGGGATTCGATCCTGTGTCTCCAGGATCGCGCCCTGAGCCAAAGGCAGGCGCCAAACCGCTGCGCCACCCAGGGATCCCCTCTCTCTCTCTCTCAAATTTATTTAAATTCAATTTGCCAACATATAGTGTAACAGCCAGTGCTCATCCCATCAAGTGCCCATCTCTCATTGAGATGCAGCAGCCAGGAGCAGCTCCCAGGGAGCCAACCTGCCTCCACCCGCCCCCCCCCCCCCCCCCCCCCCCCCCGCCCCGTCATCCGTAATTTGTGGGGCTGTGCTGCCACCTGGCGGTACTGAACTGAAAGCATGAAAATGCTCTCAAAAAGTTTTACTAAGCTTATGGACATTTCTATTTTTCAGGACTGCGGAAAGATTTTGATCAGTGGGATTCTTTGATTGAAGGAAAAGACGAAAATCTTATGCCAGGGACCAACATTAACATCACCAACGAACATGACACTCTACAGAACTCTCCAGAAGCAGAGAAATCGAATTTAGATTAAAAGCACTTTTTTAAAGATCTTGTTTAAAAACTGTCAAAAAATGTGTGTATGACTTTTAATATATTTTCTCAAATAACTCATATTGGAAAATGTAGGCTATCCCATAAAAGTGATTGAAGCTTGGACTAGGAGGCTTTTTTCTTTAAAGAAAAATTGGTGTCTATCGAAATCATGCCAGCCTAAATTTTAATTTTACTAAAATGATGCTGTGTCAAAATTAATAACTACTTTTACATTCTTTAATGGACAAGTATAACAGGCACAAGGCTAATGAAAACGTGTTGCAATGACATAACAATCCCTAAAAATAGAGATGTTCTTGCCTCTTTTTTCTATTATAATTGAGTTTTAGCAACATGTTATGCTAGGTAGAATTTGGAAGCACTTCCCTTTGACTTTTGGTCATGATAAGAAAAATTAGATCAAGCAAATGATAAAAGCATTGTTTTACCAAGGATTAGGGATACTGAACAATTTCACTATGGTAACTGAATGGGGAGTGACCAAGGGTAAAAATATTAAAGCCAAGGCAAAGGCAGCAGATTAGAATGGATTAAAGAGAGTTTATAATTTGTTTGCATTTACTTGATGGTTTATCTCATGGATTCATGAGTCAAGAAAGGTGCGTAGGACAGGCCAGGGATTCCAGTTATAACACATTATTCACCCAAAGGCTGTGAGAAATAACCAAGGAAACATTCAGACTTTTAACTGGTTTATCTTTCCAATTTCATGTTCTTTAATTCTGTATGAGTATTGGGAGTGGATTAGCACAATAGAGGCATATGTTGCTTTACTGAGCATTGCAGTTTATTGAGTTTCTTACAATTGGGAGGTTCAAGACGTCAGTGGAGGAAGTAACAGCAGGTGGGGTAGAAATTGCAAGAGAATTAGAATTTGAAATGGGATCCTGAAGATGGGACCTCATTGCTGCAGTCTCATGATCAAACATGAATGGCTGAGGAGTCACTTTTTATGGATGAACAAAGAACGTGGTTTCTTGAGCTGGGATCTACTCCTGGTGGAAGATGCTGTGAAGATTGTTGAAATGACCACAAAGGATTTGGAACACATTTAGTTGATAAAGCAGCAGCAGAGTGTGAGAGGACCCACTCCAATTGGAAAGACTTTCCAATTGGAAAGTTTCTGTGAGTAAAACACTGTCAAACGTCTTGCAAGAGACATCGTTCACAAAAGGAAGAGTCCATCTATGTGGCAAGCTTCATTGTTGCCTTATTTTTAAAAATTACCACAGCCACCCCAACCCTCAGCAGCTGCCACCCTGATCAGTCAGTGACCATCAACATGGAAGCAGGACCCTCTGCCAGCAAAAAAGATCACAACTCATTGAAAGCTCAGATGATGGTTAGCATTTTTAAGCAAGAGTTTTTATTAAGGTATGTATATTGCTTTGTTTAGAAAATGCTATTGCACATTTAATATGCTACACTATGGGGTAAACATAACTTTTATATGCACTGGGAAACCAAAAAAATCCATTTGACTCACTTCATTTGTGGTATTTGTAGTGGTCAGAAACTGAACCCACATATCTCTGAGGGATGTCTGTAGTTGGAGGTGAAAAGCTTAAAACTTTATGCACTTAAATGTCTGGGAGTCACAGAAAAGGGTTCTTGTTTCCCGAGGAATATAAAAATGTATGCCACTCATCAGTTAAGTATATTTTGGCTTAATATACTGGGTCCTATGAATTCTTCATAATTGTTCTAAGCCTGTGTGAACAGGGGTAATCAGGACATTGTAAGTAAGCCTGGTTAAATATATCCCTAACCTCTTTGCTCAGTTAATAAGTAACTGTGTATTTTGATTTGGCACATCAGGCTATCAATGTTTTATGGTGCAAAATGGCTCATTTTGAAAAATGTGGCTTCTATCCTATAGTATTCTGATTGTTTAAGTTTTTAAGGAGTTATGTTTCTTAGCATGAACTGAAGGCTTTCTATAATCTGGCCCTACTGCATCTTCTCTGACCTTTTCTGCCACTAATCCACAACTGTATCACCTACAGGGATGAACCAAACTTATCTATTCTTTTTTTATTCTTATTCCAGGAACAAGCAATGTGCTTTCCACCTCGACTCTGTTTACTGCAAAACCCTCTCCTTTCTACTTATTGAAATTAGACCCACCTTTCAATGTCTTTAGTTCTTTTGCCCCATCAGGCTTTGGGGGCTGATGTTTCATAGACATACATCTTTCCCCTGCCTTCACGTAGCAAACCTCCTCACTTGTTTTAGAAATGGTAACCCTGGGGATCCCTGGGTGGCTCAGCAGTTTAGTGCCGCCTTCAGCCCAGGGCCTGATCCTGGAGATCCGGGATCGAGTCCCATGTCAGGCTCTCTGCATGGAGCCTGCTTCTCCCTCTGCCTGTGTCTCTGCCTCTCTCTCTCTCATGAAAAAAAAAAAAAAAAAAAAAAAAAAGGATAACCTTTCCAATTGTACTTGATGTCCCATTCAGTACATCTTTTTAAAATCCTTTGTCGGTGGTACATGCAGATGCTAAAGGAGAAAATATCCACTGAAAAGACCCAATGAGTTAAAGATTTTAAAATGTGGGCCCAGTGCACACATTGAGTGTCTTTCGGGGAGGGGAATACTACTTCCAATCTTCAAAGCACTTTGAGAAAGGTTTTATTATCCCCATTTGACAGATGAGGAAGATCAAGTCTCAGAGACCCTGATTAACCTGTCCAGGTCACATGTCCTGTTAGCAACGTACAGCTAGGAGGTGTCCCGCAGCTAGGATCTGTACCGCCACTTATGCAAAACCATGTTTTAACAGCATGCACTTTGAAGTTAGACAGGTCTGGGTTTGATCAGGTTTCTCAGACTCTCCAGCTCTTTGACCTAAAGAAGTTAGGTAACTTCTCTAAACAGCTTCACTTTTCTCACCTATACAATGTGGCTAATATTGATACGCCCCCTTGGGGTTGAGAATTAAATGAGAAATGCATTTAAAGCATCAGTTGAGGAACTGATATATAAGGGCTAATATTGACGATTACTGTTTCCCCCATTTCTAAAACTGTGATTCCATTACTACAGATAACCCAGAACCACAGATGTTCCAGAATCACATTTCCTTTTTAATAAAATGAAACCACCACACCTTTCAGGAGAAACTTTATTATAATCTTGTGTCATATGAAATACTTCCCAAATCAAACAGAATATTAATCAAATGCTTAACTAGACAGACAAGGCAAAGCTTCCAAAACAAAACAAAAATCTGAAGGAGTTTCTGCTTAATAAAGCCATTCCCCTAAGTAGGATCATATATATTAATATATATATTAATATATTTATATTAAATATAATAAACCTATAATTTTAATTTAAACACTATATTCAAAAGAAACAAAAACAAGGTTTTGTTTGTTTGTTTTTGTTTTTGTTTTTTTTGAAATTTGAGTAATGTGTTAGCAAACTGTCTAGCAAAATCCTCCTAACTGATTAGGAATATAATATATTTAAAGAGAGAAAAAGGATCCTAGGTCCATATATACAGCAACACCACTAAATACACTGCCTGGTCACCCTGAGATCTATTTTGTTTTGAACACATATCAAAGTTTTCAAAAATGACAGCTTCTTCTGATCACATGCTCTCAATTTGCTCAAATGCTCTGTCGGCCTGGGTGAAATGCCACTAGTTTAAGAGCAGCTTCTGAATGGCCACATCTATGGATCCAGCGTTAAATCTATATCACTTCCAGACCCTTTTTCTGGAAAACAAACAAACAGAGAGAGAGAGAGAGAGAAACCTCGAGTTGAGAAAGAAAGAAAAATGAGAAAGTTATTCACTTGATAAGTACTACCACAACAAATCTAAGGTCCTCTCAAAATGGTGAGAATTATTCTTTGGAGAAATAGTCCTTCAGAGATTGTTTTTTCTTTCATTTAGTATTTTGGTTCTCACACTCTACCTATTATCAAATATCAAATCTAAAATAATATAAATTTGGCACAGTATAAAATTGGCATATTTTATATTTTGTTAGAATGATGTTAGCCAAGCTGATAACCAAGTAAATCCTTTGTTCTCTTTCATTAGCATGTATTTTTCAAATATGATAGCTACCCTGAGCTGATTTCATTCTCAATGTACCTCAGTGTTCTACTTATGAACAAGATCACACAATAACCAGTTAACTTCAAATAAATTGAATCCTATCATGAGATAAAACTAAAAATCCAGAAAGTCCAAGAGATCATTTTTAATATATACAAAGATCATTTGAATATATGAGCTAATCAACACTGAGAAAATTCTTTAAAGTCCTTTGAAAATATAAATTTATCGAATTCACAATGTAATTTTCAAGATGATTTCAGTCAACAAATAAGCTTTCTTATGATATTTCAAGAAATCCTCTTCTTAGTTATATCTCTAGAAGCATATTTAACACTTTTAACAAAAAGATGTTTTGTTTATTTTTTTCCTACTTCTAACATCCAAGGAAACTGATAAACAATTTTTTTTGCGGATTCAGGATAATGGTGTTTTTAAGACTTAGCAAACTGGTGATAAAGTTATTTTCTTTTAAAAACACAAGTTACCTTCAGTTGTAGTATCATCCAATGACATGAAGTAAAGATCTTTTCCCACTGTTTGAAATATATTCTAACAAAAGGAACCTTTGGATTACTACCAATTCTTTGTTATAGACACAAAATGATAAAAATCAGAAAGCGAACCAGAGATAAACCAGAAAGATGGTAAAAATGAAAAACGTCTCCTTTTAAAAAGTATGACAATCTGATTTTATCATGAAGAATCACTCGAGTATATTTTCTAATCCTTCTAATACTCATTTCTCCAGAATATCTCTACTGGAGTATCCCACACAGAATAAAGTACCCTCTTCTAATTTTTAGCTCCCAAACCCCACAACTCTGGTGTCTGGTACCTTTTTCAAAGGGCCACTATCTGAAAACATTATCCATGGTGAGCCACAGACCCTTTATTAAAGACTTAATGAAGAGGGATATTTCTCCTATATTTCTTTCAGCAAGTAATAGCATTGTGTGGATGCATGAGGTCTATACATAAATGAATTCATGAGACACATTCTTACAGTGAAATCGCTCCAATGAAAAAAAAAATCTTAAAAGAATGTAATCAGAAAGACTTCCAGATCACAATGCCTTGACATATCACCAAAGAAGTTATGTCTAACCTCATACCTTACAATATCTACTCTTTAAGCAAAACCAGCTCATTTGTAGACTCATATGTAAGAGTTTCTTTGAATTTGAGGAAAGCATCATTTCAATCATCAATTTCCGTCTCTTCAATGACTGAATTTTAAAAAGAAAAGCCTTACTCACTCATAAGCAGTCTCTATTTGCTAACTGATGTAAAGCCAGAGATATGTCTACTGTTTCATGAACACTTTAAGTTGTCTTGAACGGTTCTCTTCTACTTTGCAGGTATAGGGTAGTTTATCCAAATAGAATCTTGTCTGTATCTATGCATTTGGCTGTGGATTCTTGAAAATCAATGAATGGAAAAGATGAGAATGTAAAAGAAAGTTTTAGTAAATACTACTGCAACATAAATGAAGCAAGTTGTTATTTTTGACAAGTAAACAAAAACATGGAATATAAGAAGGCAGAGAGAGATGTCCAATGATTCATAGTGGAATATTTCAAATGACCTCAATGTGCACCACTAGAAGAAATGGTTCAACAAGTGACTGACCATTCCTGTCATATAATATTATGCAACTATGGCCTTCTGGTTGCAGCCAAGGCAGGGTAAGACAACTATGGCCTCTTTGTGACACCGATTACAACTAAAAATTCTGGAAAGAATACAAAAAGCAACTATCTGTGGACCCTGAAAAGTAAATAGGTACAAGCAGATTGAGGGCCGAAGTAAAAAACAAAACAAAACAAAACAACAACAATAACAAAAAATGGAATAATGACTCATATAACAGTGATGAGATTCACAGGTTTGGTTTTTTTTTTTTTTTCTTTCTTCGTCTCCTAGTTTTGTCCTGAGCCTAGACCAAGTCACAGCTGCCCAGCTGGGGAAAACAGCAAAAGTCTTAGAGAAATACCTTTTTCTAGCCAACAGATTGGGGGGAAAAGCCCCTGAATACTTAGAGAGTGGAATCGGTGGGAAATCTCTTCACTGTCTTTTGTTTTTCCCTTCTGGCTCTGTCCCGAGAGCAGCCCCACTTGCTGCCTGGGGACAGCCATCGTAGGACAGGCGTATGAAAATCTGAGAGATGACTCTGGCCAGTGCAACTGGGAAAAGGGCCCTCTGATACCTGAAAGAGCAGGTTTGGGGGGTGGTTATTATTTTCTCTCTTGTTTCTTTGTCTGCTGCACTCCAGAGGCAGGCCCAGAGAAACCTTGGGAGGAGAGACATGATCAGTCTAGAGAAGCAAATAAAGAGGACTCTTGAGGCTAGAAAGTGTGGAGGCAATCTCAGAGAGAAAAGGAATTGGATGATGTGAACCCCTAATACTATATATGAACTGACAGAAATCCCAAGGTCAGCCCTTAGCTATGCATATGCAGAAGAGAACCAACTAAGCAAAGCAAAGTCTTTAATACCTGAACTGCTGTATAAACTGCTACCTAAGTCCCTGAGTGGCTTATGCTCTGGGCACCAAACACCATAGCAATGGCTCCAAAAAGTAAACTGAGGGATGCCTGGGTGGCTCAGTTGGTTAAGCGGCTGCCTTCAGCTCAGGTCCTGATCTTAGGGTTCTGGGATCCAGCCCCGTGTCAGGCTCCTTGCTTAGCATGGGGTCTGCTTCTCCCGCTGCCCCTCCCCACCAGCTCATGTGCTGTCTCTCTCTCTCTCTCTCTCTCTTAAATAAATAAAAATCTTAAAAAAAAAAAAAAAAAGTAAATTGACACCGGAACTAACAAACATAAAAGGAGACAGAACTTGTGGTGTGAACCTAGCAATTGATAACCTGCTGAAACAAAAACTTCAACATTTTCTAGATTTTAACAGGATCAAAAGTTTTAAAACATAATATTCAAAACATTCAGGACAGAATCCAAAATTACTCAACATACAAAGAACCAGGAAAAGTTCATTATTTTTCAAGGCAATCATTCAATGGCAAGCCCTGAGATGACCAGGTATTAGAACTATTAGAGATTTTAAAGAAGTTCAACAAACTCCAAACAGAATAAACTCAAATGCCCATTTTAATGGCATAGGCAATTGCCCATCCTATAATTTTAAGTGAAGAACACAGAATATAAAACTATATGCAGAATGAAATCAATTATGCTCAAAATACATAGACGGTATACTTATATTCCATATAAACAGAAAAAAATATGAAAGAAAACAAAACTGATCAATCTCTTTGTCTTGGATGGATGTATTACAGGTGATACTTTCTCCTTCTTTGCCATTTTTCCAGATTTTCTACATCAAATATATTATATAAAGGTCTCAGACACCAATTTCTTTCTCTTCTTTTTGAAATCTCTCCAAAAAATCGAAGAGTAAAACATTAATAACTAGTTTGCCCAAACGGATACTTGGCATAAAGTCCAGAATCACTGATTTTGTTCTGTTTTTCATTATTGTTATCCCAATATTAGTATTTTTTTTCTTTAATATTCTGAAACACAAGGGCTTTGGAAATGGTTTAAGTCACCTTTCAAAGTGAAAGACAGTGCTCTCATTAGTTAGTATATATAATTCCATACCTCAGATGGACTCTTATCCAATTTGGGTATACCATTCCAGACATTCTCAGGCTTCACTATCTCCTCCATACCATTTGAAAAGTTTAAAACCTGCATGAGAAAAAAAAAAAGTTAATAAAAAATGGTAGTTTCCAAAACCTGTAACTGATTTATGGACCGTAGCAATTTTCAAATAAAATACCTCAAAGGCAATGAAAATAATTTTATTAAACTTCAATTTTATGTTTCAACTCAACAGAATTTCCACTCAACATATTGTATGCCTATGCCTAGAGAGCAAAGTTAGTTAAAAATGGTATCTCAAGAAGTTCCAAATTTTGTGGAGAAACAGGCCCATGAGCAGATCATTACAGTACAATGTACAGACTTCTGCAGCAAGAGAAATAGCAATATAAATAGAGATCAAGCCAAGGTTTGTTGGCTTTTGTTTGTTTGTTTGTTTGTTTGTTTGTTTTGGTGGGAGGGGGAAGGTGAAGAGATGCAGAGATTTAGAAAATAAGGCTAGTGTATGCTTCCGGGAAGAGGCAGCACAAAATGAAAATGAAGTTGCAATGAAAATCTTTCAAAAGTAAGTGAAAACTAACCAGTGTGGGAGGGGGATAAAATACAAGTGAATAGAACTGCATTATTAAATATACCGAAGGAGCCAAGTGGAATGGAATACACAGGAGAAATCAAGCAGTCTGATGTCCATCTAATACAAGGTACAAAACATAAAGCTGGAGAAGAATATGGACACTCAACCCTAGAGGACTCTCAGGTCCTCTAGAGGACTATGCCCTGTTAATGAGCTTAACATTCTTCTATCCTAGACTAGTGGTTCTCAAATTTTAGTGGTATAAGAATGCACATTCCTGGTCCTACCCCAAGAAACTCTGAATCAGCCAGCGAGGGCAAGGTCTAGGGATCTACAATTTAAGAAACACACCAGGTGAGTCTGATACAGGTGGTTTTCAGATCACAGGAGAAACAAAATCAGCTGGAAATCCCCAGGGAGTTTTACATACAGGCATGTCCTAGTTAGATTTGTATTTGACAAACTTCACACTGGTGGTATAGAGAATCGATTGAAGTAAGACTAGAAGTAAATCAAATAGAGGGGTAATAGAGTAATCTACTTGTAAATCTGCTTGTAAAACTGCTTGTAAAACCAAGCAGTGGCATTGAGTATAAAAAGGTTTAAGTAAGAGTTAAGAAGTGGAAAGTGTAGAATTTGGTGACTGATCAGATTTCAGAGGCAAGGGAGATGAAAGAGCCTAAGATGGCTTTTTGCTAGGACGCTGATGCATGAACTCTGAAATTATTTTTGCAGTATACCAGATTATCAGGGGGAATGATCCAGTAAACGTCTATTCAATTGCATTTTCTAGTCTGGCAGAGTTTGGTAAAGTTTCCTTAACAGTCTTTAAGTACATTTTGAGATAAAGTGCTTCCACTTCACTTACCCTTGTGCCTTCTTCAGCAATTTCCAGAATCTCACATTTGGACCATGTGTTTCTTAGACTTGACCACACAACACATTTGGATCCAACAGTAAATCCTTTCAGAGTGTAGGTGTTCTCTGGTTGAGCTGCCAAATTGAATAAAGACTCAATGCATACCTCTTAGTCCCTTAATGTTAAACACTCAAGCAAGGCATTTTCTTAATCTGCACTTAACTATTTCTATATAATCAACATGATGTATGGTCTGAGTCTATCCCTTTTCCTGGATTTTATTTTAAATTCTTCCAGTGCCCCTTCCCAATAAAATCTTTTACTGCTTTCTTCAAAAAAATACCACCATGATGTGATCTCTTTTTTAAGGATATAAATCTGATTCCTGACTTTGAAACTTACTCTTAAAAGCAGGTGATTGTTGCACAGGTGGTATAGTCAACGGTTACAACAGCCATTTCTTTAGCAAAGCAACATATTACAAGTTATCAAACATTCTTTTCTTTTTTCTAAATAGTTTATTTATTTATTTGAGAGAGAGAGAGTGAGAAAGCAGGGGTGGGGGGAACAGAGGGAGAAGGAGAGGCAGACTCCTCACTGAGCAGGGAGCCTGATACGGAAGGGATCCTAATGTCTTGGGATCATGACCTGAGCAGAAGGCAGATGCTTAACTGACTGAGCCACCCAGGCACCCTAGCAAGCATTTGTATCACAAAGCTATTACTCATTATTAAAAATGTGGCAATGAGGACTAAAAATCTAGGGTAATGCTTAAATAAATACAGTATATCCACAGAATTTAAATATTGTGAAAGTCATATTTAAGGGATTAAAATGCAAGATTCAACATTATGATTTCTATTTAGTTTTTAAAACTGTATGTATAGACATACACAGGGTGAAAGACAATAGAAGCAAGTGCACTGCAGCTTTACCAATAGTAGGATTATGGTGATTTTCATTCTCCCTATTGTTTTCTCTCTTTTGTATGATGGCTCAAATTGAACAACATAAAAACTGACTTATAAAAAGTCTAACACTGAGTAGTTAAGAAACCCTAAATGTTAGCCATTTCATGTAACTTTTACATCTTATTAAGCCAAGAAAATAACAGTGAATATAATTTATAAAAAAGTTAATGACAATAAATATTCTCCAGTATCTACTCACGGCTGTTCCCCTGTTTGGTTAACACAAGCTCCCTAAATCTAGTGTTTGTTTAGGGGTTTCTAAATCAATAGCAAGGTATCTTCATAAAAAAAGTTAAATTTGAAAACAGCAAAAGTGATTCCTATCATCAATTCATGCCAAAGTAGTGCTTTGCAAAGGAACACTGTTTTTTTTAATACTTACCAAAAAACATAACCTCTTGATTTTAAGGATTATGTGTTTACATTTTAAACATAATTACTTTTTGGAGATACTGATTTTAAGCATTCTACTTCTAAACATGATATTAACAATTCAGCATTTCATCCACCATGATTCTACACTGACTTCACACCTTAATCTCCCCACTTCTAAGATGCCCTTCACAAAATCCAAATCTGATTCTCGTATCAGTTTCTAATCTTTTCCCAAAAAAAATTAATTTAAAAAAACAAATAGGACAAAAAAATCATTATCTTTAAGACAAATACATACTTTTCAGTCACTGAGTTAAATAAAGTAAAAGAAATCACATACCTGAGATATGAAGTTGTAAAGCATCATGGTTCTTCCCATCTCTGGATTCTTCTTCAGAGAACAGAGTCAATGATGAAATGGCATCTCTGTTTTTATAATCTGTAAATTCTTCTTTGTATATATTCATCTCAATCTGCAGGTTGGGATCATGATTCTTTCCATGTAGATGCAATGATAACCTATGCTGGTCCTCGAAACATTCTACACAACTTGACTTTCCTGTGTCTTCAGCACACGTGGATTCTTGGGCTTTCTGACCAACTCTTAGAGACAAAGGGTTTATTTTGTCATCTAGACACAGCTGGGCTGTGGGTAATTCTAGTTCTGGCTGTTTCTCAGATTCACAGCTGAGGGGAAGCTGCACTGGGAATGGCTGCAGGGTGGCTTCGGTGTCACAGCCCTGGGGGAGCGGCACAATTGGAGGCACCAGGCCTAGCTCTTCTTTCTCTTCATCCCCGACAAGAGAATGCTGCAACTCAATGGATTCCAGTTCCAGGAACTCTTTTGATTCCTCATCAGGATAAAGGGGCACCTCAAGTGAGTTTAGTTCTAATATCTCCTTTGTTTCACTAGCCTGCGGTAATAACGCATTAAATCCTGCCATGAGGTATTTATCATCAAACTTTGCTTTGTCAACCAAATGGCACTCTATTTTTCTTTCTAGTACCTCAGGACCAATATTATCTTTGCATGGGTTTTCAAAAGCTTCAAAAATGTCATCAATGTCAGGGTTATAGAATTTACTTGGTTTGGTTTCAATAATGTTGAAGTCTTTTTCAACTCTTTCATCATCTGTCTGTGGTTCCACAGAGAGAGTTTTCTCTTGTCCAGCTTTACTACTTGGTTTCTTAAGTCCAACCTCAGGACTGAGGGAGCCAAGGGCTCCCTTTATCTCTGGGCATTTCTTTTCATAGGGCAGATCACTAACACCAATCTTAGAATATTTCTTCATTTTCTCATTAATACTTTTGCCTTTGCTTTTCAAGTCAACAATTGCTAAAGGGATGTTACAAACATCCCTTTTGATCTCTAATATTGTTATCTCCAACACATCTTCTGTCACTATTTCATAAAAGTAGTCATTTCCCTCTTGAGGGCACACACCTTCTGAAATATTGAATCCTGAGAGGCAACATGGAAAGGCTTGCATGGGAACCACCAAAAGTTCAGAAGGGATGTTCCAGAGTGCTTTGGGGTCCACACAGTCTTCGACGTTTCCAAAGTCTACAAGTCTGACGGATACGAGATAATCGTCACAAATACTGGTGATAAGTGCCCGATAATAATGCCCATCTTCTCTATATCTCACTATGCAAGGATCTCCAATATGAGGGCATGGGACACAACTTCTCCAATCCGTTACCTGCTCTCCAGCAGTTTGTACTTCTACTTCTAAATACTGAAGTTTCTCAGTATCGGCAAACTGACACCAAAAATATTCAGGCCCATCTATCACAGTGGCATAAGCTCTTATCATCTTCATCTTTGGCTTATACCAGTTAAGAAAGAGTGAAGTATCAATGTTGGTTTTTTTGACAGACTTTGAACAGGTACTTTTAATTATTTGATCAGAAAGTCCCACTTGAGATTTTTCACAGAAAGCATATCTTCTAATCATATCTTCTGCTATGATCCCATGTTCATCAGCAAGAATAACTTCCCATTTGTCTTGAAATTTCACAAATTCACATCTTATCTGAACCTCATCTGTCCTCTGGGAAAAGTACTGCATCATTTCCTTACATTTTAAAATCTCAGGTACCCGAAGTCCCCTCAAGGAGCAGTGAATGCACAATCCTGGTAACAGTGCATTAATAAGGTCAAGTTTACCTACGTTACTAGCATGAACCACAGAAACATTGCCATAATCTATAAATTGCACAGAGAGAAGGTCATTGGGTTGTTGTTCTCTGACCACAGCACGATACCATAAATTGTCTTTTGGAAAAATGGCACATATTACATCTTCTCTCTGCAAAGGTGGACCTGAATAATATTCTGGCCTTGCTCTAACATCATTTAATCTCTCTGAAAGATGAGTGATTTCAGCCTCATCTTCTGTTAGTTGAACATAGAAGTCTGAAAGGTCATTTATATGAGAAACATACACAGCTGTTTTAAAGCCAGGCATTATAACCTTCTGAGGGAACTCTGAAAATTTTAGAGGCAAATCCTTGTTACATGAATCTTCTATGTTTCTCTCTGAAAGAGTGGCTTCTAGTTTTGTGGCTTTCAAAGGTGGCTCAGCAAAGCTTTCTCCTTTCTTTGCTGTTGTTAGTGGACACACTTGATGACCCTTATTTTCCCTAGAGTCCTGATATTGAGTGATTAAGTTTGTCTTGGTGGAACTTCGTAAAAGCTTGGTTTCCTTACATGCTGAGCTGACCTTAGATTTGTAGGATTCTCCCAAGATCTCCATACTGCACAATTTGTTCTCTGCTGATTTACTTAAATACTCTTTAGGTGACGATCTCATATTTTCCTTTTTTACCTCAAGGGTTTCAGTGACAGTGAGGAGTGCTTCAGTTTCTTTTTTTCTTGTCTCACCTTTGTAGCCAAGTAGTCCTAACTTCTCATTAATATTAGCATTAATTTGAATACTGTCATCATACAGTTCTATAATTAGTCTTCCATCTGGATCTTTTGCTACAACCAGAGCCTTCAATGACTTATCTAAAACAGTCTCTTGAAACCATGTTGTAATTTCGTCTGGTATACTATCAGGAATATCAGACAATGAACATTTAACAGCTTGCATGGGCAAAAGTAAGACATCATATGCATCATCAGGTATTGGAAGCAGATCATCACTTGTTACCACATAAATGTTTCCAAAATCAACAAAAAAGACTTTATTTGGTTCTTTTTCTGTTATTATCCCCCTATACCAGTTTCCATCAGTATACTTGGCAAGGCACAAGGTTCCAGGGATCAAGGGAGATGTTTTTAAATTCAGCAAAACTTTACTTAATTGTGTGATATTATAGGACAACTGTTCTAAAATACTTGCATTTCTTCCCAGCTGGCAATAAAATGTCCAAGGGTCATCAATATGTGTTACATACACCAATTCTTCAGTTCCAATTTTCATATCATGTGTGGAATAGTAGTAAGAATGTAGCTGAACAGAGGACTCCAGAGGCTTCTGAAGTTTAACTGCTCTTGCAAGTTGCTTTTCTACCAAAAACTGGCATGCACTCTGAAAGGGTGTTAGCAAATCCACAACATTAAACAGTTCTTCATCATGTACTGAAGCCAAAGCAAATATCGTGCACTTTAATTCGAGATTGTCTTCCCATGCATTGTCTACAAATTCACTAAAAGCTCGTATGGCCTTTTCATCCCACACAAAAGGATTCTGACCAGTTGGCTGAATTAAATTATAAAGACTACACCGAAAAGCCTGAGCCTTAACCTTGAGAAACTCTTCACTAATTGAGTAAATACTCTTCACAGATACCATATCTTTGTCTCCATAATCTACAAACATTACTTTGACATGCTCAGCAGATTGTGACCCGCTAATCACGGCTCTCGACCATTTTCCATTTACTGTTCGTTTTGCCAAACAAGCGGGGGTGGTCCCCTGGTAAGGAGTAGCTGTACTCTTGCAGTAGTCCTGGATGTTGCACATCAGAGTTTTAAAGCCTTGAATGTTCTTGGTCAGTTGGCACCAGAAGTAGCCAGGGTTTTCGACATAAGACACTTTGACTTCTACGGTACTTCCAACTTTCAGCTCTCCTTTACAGGAGGAGCCTGGCTTCATGTCCAAGAAATTCTGTATAGGAGGAGAATGAACAGATAGTCTTTCCTCTTTATCCTGCACAACGAGTCCCGTTGGAGTATCTGTGATGACTGCCGTATCAGTCACAATTTCTGAAACAGGTGCAGTTTTATGGTCTCTCTTGGCTTTCTGTTTTACTTCTATCTTCTTGGCCAGAGATATTTTGTTATCCGCAGAGATAAAATGGTTTGAAACATGCCCTGGAGAAGGGGCACTTACGGAAATGGTTTCCTTTGTTTCAAATTCCTGATACTTGGCATACCCAGCTTGGGCCATTACCTTACTAATGTTTTCTTCCCCTGTTCTTGATTCATCAAGAATCTCAATAACATATTGATTATCCTGCCTGTCAAGGACATGGATAACTATTTCTTTGTGGAGCACAGTCTTTTTAAAAAAGGAAACTGCCTCCTGGCTCCAAGTTTTCCCCAAAGGCCAAATATCTGCCAGTGTGCACTTTAGAGCCAATACGGGTAGTCGCCTAAACTGAGGAAGCAGCATCCTCACGTCATACCAACCCACATTTTCCAAACTGCCACGGTCGACTAGGAACACATCGACACTCCTGTCATCTAACCTGGAGACCATAGCCCGATAATAGCCGTTTTCTTTCCATTTGACACAGCAAAGGTCGTCGGGCTCGGGTTTCAAAACTACCCCATCCAGCTTACTGGCTGAGGAATAGAAACTGCACATTCTTCTCATCAACTTGCTGAAGGTGCCTTTGTGTTTCCTCAACCTAACCCAAAACTCGGAAGGGTTTTTAACAAACTCTACCTGGGCGTCATAGAAGGCGTTTATCTTTAACCTGACTGATTGCAAGGCTGGGAGGGAAATCTCTTCACCCGCTTTTTGCGCAGGCGACGGCGACTGAAGAGCCGTTTCTTGTTCTTCCTCCTCCCCCTCCTCCTCCACTCCCTGGCTCTGAAGAAATCGGTCAGCCAAGCAACAGGACTGGACTCCGAATACACAATTCAGGTTGATCCCATCTTCTCCGTACAGGGTGACATAATAAACATGCTCGAAGGAACAGAAAAATTCAATCTTTGCGTTCACTGCCTGGCCCAGGATCAGTGCCTTCAGGTCACCGACCTGTGACCGAGACCAGCCTCTCCCACCGTCCCAGAGTCCATACAAAGCACAAGGGTAGGTCACCACGGGCATGCGAAAATACTCAGGCAGCAAGTAGCGGAGGCTGCTACAACTCACCAGCTCCTTCCTTCCGTAGTCTACATGGAGCACCTGGGCACAGCGCTGGGGCCGAAAAGTCTCAAGCAAGAGCGCTCTGTACCAATGTCCGTCCAACCCACAGGACGCACACGGAGAACCAGGCTTGTCTGGGCTCTCCTCCCGGGTGGCACTGGTCCAGTTGTCATCCCCCGTCCCCGTGGAACCCCGGTATATCTGGGCCATGCTCTCGGACACGCGGCGGATCTCCTGCGAGAGGCTCCGGAGCTGGCAGTGGATGCGGTGGGGGTGGCACACCTGGGTTACCACCACGGGCTCCGTGACGCCCAGCTGCAGCTGCGGGTAGAAGTAATCCAGGCCGGGCTGCTCCTGCTTGGGAGGGGCTCGCGACAGGACGGGGGCCCCGCAGCCCAGGCCAGCAGAGGCCGCCGTTAGGTAGCGCTTGAGCAGCGAGCGGAAGAGGCTGTGCGGCACCTGCCGGGCCAGGCCGAGCTCCTGCATCTGCTGGAACAGCGCGGGCACTTCTACAAGGACCAGGCGATGGAGCGGCAGCACGTCCAGCACCCGCCCGTGCACCTGCTTGCCCTGCAGCCTCCGGAGGAAGTCCACGGCCCTGGGCGGCCAGTGCTGGGGCTCGCCCCCGCCCCCGCCCCCGCCCCCGCCGGCGGGCACCAGGCCGGCCAGCACGCAGCCCAGCACCTCGGAGGGCAGGTGGAAGAACTCACTGCGCCCCGGCGCCAGCGAGCCCGCGCCCGCCCTCACGGTGCGGCCCTCGTCCAGCAGGAAGACGCGGCTCTCCAGCGAGTGCTGGCTCACCACGCGGCAGCGGTGCCACAGGAGCCCCACCTGCACCAGGCACAGCTCGCCCGGCGCGGCCGAGGCGCCGCCCAGCGCCCCCGGGCCGCGCGTGGCCGCCGCCTCCTGAATCTCCCGGCTCAGCCGCACGTACTCCTCCCGCCGCTCGCCCACCAGCCCCCAGAGCTGCACCGGGACCACCTCGGGGTGCACGTCCACGAACGACACCCGCAGGGCCAGCGAGGCCCCCGGCGTGGGCAGCCCGGGCGTGGAGCACATCTCCGAGGCGCCCCCGCAGGCCCCGGGCTCCAGGCGCAGGCGGCCGCGAAACACGCCGGGCCGGGCGGCCCCCCTGGCGATGTGCTCGACGCCGGCCTCGCCTCGGGGACTCGCGCCGACTCCTCCGACCCGCGGCAGGACCAACCGCCCTCGGCCGCGCCGCGCAGGAACTTGCAGCGCGCGGGGCGCCGCTTCCGGGGGGCATCCGGGGGCATCCGGGCCGCGGGGCGGTGGCGACGCCTGCCGGTTGGCGGGAGGTCCTCCGAGGGCCGTTCGGAGAGCCACGCGGGGCCGGGGCGTGGTTGGGGGCGGGGCGGGGGCGGGGCCCGGGTGCGGTTGGGGGCGGGGCCGGGGTGTGGTTGGGGCGGGGCCGGGGCGGGGCCCGCCTGCTTCTCCGAGGGCCTTCCTCTCTGGAGGGCGGGGCGCCGGGGGCCAAACCCCCTAGTCCCCACCGAGCCCCGCGTGCCCCGTGCGCTGCGAGGCTTGGGAGACCCGCGGAGGAGATCTTGACGCGCCGGCTGCACGCGCCCGGGTGTTGGGGCCCAAACTCTCAGAGGCGCCCTGTGGGTGCCCTTTGCACCCCCCGGGGCGTGGGGGGAGGGGTTGTGACCCCTCCCACCTCCCCCACCAGCAGTTCCGGACCCTCTTCCGTGTCCCCGTGAGCTTACTTGAATGGAGAGCTGTTGTGTTACAATAAAGTATGAGTGTACATGGAGACTGTTAAATCTCTGCAATTACCGGTCTGAGTTTCTCCGCTTTTTGGCTTGCTTACCTAATGCTGGCTTCCCAACCTTGCAGGCATTTATTCTTTTACTCTCAGAGCTTGCACAGAGCCGGACTTAGAAAAGGTCTAGAGGAATGGAAGAAACAGGACTTGCTACTCTTGCTGTATCTGCTATGGCAGAGGACTTCTTGGCTGGACTCTTGTTCTGTTTCCCCATCTGAATCTTACTAAGGTAACCCTCAGAAGACTCCAGGTGAGAGGGAGCGGAATGGGAAAGTGCAGGCAAACCGTGAGAGTAGCTCCCAGAGATAGGTCTAGAGTAGATCTTTGTTCATTTGCAAGGTCAGACGCATTTGTGGGAGTTTCCCATGTCGCTCCTTCACATTTTGAAATATCATCAAATGCAATGTCGATAACATCAAGACAGTGCTCAATATAATCCTGGCCTAACAATGTAAATCTCGACATTTTTAATCTATCCCAGTTTCATGCTGCCAAAGGCGCTCCTGTGCTTTTTCCCCCTTGTTTAAGGTTTATTATTATTATCATTAAAGTAATCTCTAGGTCATGGGGCTTGAACTCAGGACCCTCAGATCAAGAGGCACATGCCCTATGGATTGAGACATCCAGGAGCCCTTCCTTTGCTCACTTTTTAATGATAGTTGTCTTTGAGCATTCCTGAAACCTAACAGGCTGAAGCAATAAATACTCGCTGAATGAGTGAATAAAAGAATCATTTGATTTCTTTAAAAAGTTGGATTTCTACCTGATAAGCTTATCCTTGAAAATTCAGTTTCATTTTCCAAATGTTCTTTAATTAATGCTTTATATTCATGATGGAAGAATGATAAACATTTAACTTAAAAACATCTAGCAAGATCTAGCTTAAATATCTCTTCCTCATAACTCTACTATGCACTCAGGTGGAGCTGATTATCCCTTCCCTTTTACATACCTGTTATATTTAGTGTGTGTGACATTTATCTATCATGTCATGCAATTGTTTACTATTTCTCTTTTATACCAGAGTATGAACTTCCCAAAGGCAAGAACTCCTTTCCTATAATATTCTCAGTGCCTAGCAGAATGCTGGACTTTTGGTCAGCATGCAATAAATGTTTAACAAGAGAGTAACTATATTATCTGGCACTGTGTCATTTATGGTGGTAGGAAGCTATTCTGTTCATTATAAAATGGTCTTATTATCATCTGGAATTGTTTGATCATCCCCTGGAATAATGGAGATTTCAGTTCTCTATTTCGGTTCAAGCAGTATAACCAGACTCTTATGGAGACCAGAAGGTTGTAGATAGAGCAAATGACTTGTTTTCTATTGAACTTGTTCCCCAGCCTCCTTCCATGCCCCAGGGCCTAAACTCCTGGATAATAGGGGCATATCACTTGGCCATGATGGGCTGAGAGCCCATTCCTCCCATTCTCCCAGATACTTTCAATATCCTACTTTTTCTGTGTCTGGGGTAAGTAGCTTTACTTGCTCTACATTGCTCTGCTGCTGGACGGGGAACTGAAAAAAATCAGACCACTGCACATGGAAATTAAGCTCCTGCTACCACACGCCACCCATCTCTAGAACTTTTCCATCATCCCAAACTCTATACTCATTAAACATGGACTTCTCATTCTTCCCTATTCTAGCCCATAATAACCACTATTCTACTTTTGGTTTCTGTGAATTTATTCTAGTTGTCTTATATAAGTGGGACCCTATGTGTCCATTGGCGTTTGTCTTATTTCACTAAGCCTGTTGTTTTTAAAATTTATCTACATTGTAGCATGTCTCAGAATTCTGTTGCTTTTTAAGGCAGAATAATATTTCATTGTGTATCTATACATTTTGCTTATCCATTTAACATTCATCTGTCTGTAGACATTTGGGTTTCTATCTGTTGGCTTTGTGAAAAATGCTGCTGTGGACGTTGGTATTACAACAATCTGTCCAACTCTCTGCTTTCAGCTCCTTGCCTATGGACCTTGAAGTGGACTGCTGGGTCATGTGATGATGCCATGTTTAATTTTTTGAGGAACCCCTATACTTTTTTGTATGGTAGCTGCAAAATTTTACGTTCTTACCAGCAATACCCAAGGGTTCCATTTCTCCACATTCTCACCAACACTTGTTTTCTGTTGTTATTGTTGTTGTTGTTAATAGCCATCCTAATGGGTATGAAGTAGCATTCATGAATTTTTGCATCTATGCTCCTAAGAAACATTGATCTGTAGTCATATTTTTGTATAAATAGATTTAAGTATTTTGAACAATAAATAAACAAACAAAGACACACCAATGAGAAGTCATGCATGTCCCTGAAGTTTCTTGGCTGCATTAGTGAGTTTGTAGTGCAACAGAGAATCCTGAAGCAGGACTAGATTTTAAAGGGCAAGGAGGAGGGATCTGTACAAAAAATACTGATGTAAAGGAAATGTCACCTCACAAGGACTGTGGCCATCTTGGTAGAGGTATATAGTTGGCAACTGAGAAAACATGACTAAAGCCTGAGAACAGAGTAAGGGCCAGAAACACAGATAATGGCAACATCTACCATTTATTGAGCAGTGGTGAATGTTTGAGAATTAATAGCCTAATATTAGTAGCTGAAGTCATAGAGCTACATGACTCTTCCTAGAGAGAGAAAGAGAGTGAAAATCGATATGAAGGCCAAGAACAGAACCTCAAAGAACCAAAATTTAAGTGCTAAGCACCAAAGAAATAGCCAATAGAGACTGAAAAACAGTAAGCAATAGGAGGGAGTAGTATTCTGGAAATCAAGGTAGAATATGGTATTAAAAAAGAAGAAAATGATTCTCTTGTGTTTCAAGGAATTCCAGTGTTCTTTTCTTCCTCTGTCCTCAATCAGTGAGCATGTCCATCATTGTAATTATTAGTTGTCAATCCTTTTTAGTCACAGCAGAACTGTATAAACAGGGGAATTGGATCAATAGCAGATCTGGACTTACTATAGTGACAAGGCATGAACACTCTTTTTGCTAATGTAAGTCTTTCAAATCTGACATTTAAATTAAGATAGGTTTTATTTCAATTGTGAAAAGTAAAGATGAAAGTTTAAAAATTATTTCTAAATTTGTTATTACCATTTTACCCTAAAAATACATCAGGACAAAAGCATACCAGGACAAAACAAAATCAGGCATTTTAAAACATTTATTTTAAAAATCAGAATAATGCACTATATTTACTCACATATATTCCTGTTTGTTACCAGATATTTTCAGCAAACAGACATCTTTAAGCATCTTCATCTGCTTTTATCAAACCTTCAAAGTGGCTCCTGCTGCTGTTGACAATCACAGCAGCCTGTTGGGGGTAAAGTATGAGGAGAGAAAAATAATCATGTATTCTTCAAAATTCAGAAATAATAAAACACTTGAGTGGGTAAATGTGCATTTGTATGCTACCAGTGAAGGCCAAAATAGTGATGTGATTTCCATACACACTGTAAAATGAAGGATAAACTTGTCACATTATTAACTAACCAAATATTTTGTATTAACCTATCCTAGATTTTTTTATGGAACAGCTATTAAACTGTTGAATACTTCTTAAACGTTACAGTAATCCCATATGTTTAAACACACACAAACTTTTGAAAATGCACTTAACCAGTTAGTATGGTAAAGGATCTCATGAAATCAAGTGTTACTGACCCAACGTAATTATTTTGAAGGTAGGAGAAAAACAGCATATGACTTTATCATGTGTGCATAAATGTTTTTTCTCTCTCCACCCCCTCACCCCCGAAAAATCTCTATAGCAACAAATACCTTCTGAGTGGCTTCTATTTGAAGTTTTAAGGGAAACAGAGGTGTATTACAAGGTCCATGCTTGCAAGCAGTTCATTCTGTATGGGAGAAGCAGGCATAAATCCATATATACAGACACATATCCTCAGTAGGGGAAGCAGTAGGAGCACAGAGGTGCTGAAAATGTGGAAGTCTTCCGAGATCATTCTAGATATTCAAGTAGGCTTTAACCCCAAAATGAGTGTGAATGAGTAGTAGTGATGGGAGGAGAGTTAGGTGGAGAGCACAGCAAGAACACTGTGTAAGAAGCAGCCAAGTGAAGAGCATCTCCAGAGAAATAAGTGGAGCAATGCACTTGCCAGGAGGTCTCGGGCAAGTATGCAGTGAAATGCAAAGGTTATAGGAAGATGGCTTGGAGTCAGAATGAGAGGGTCTTGGGCATGGTATTGAAGATTTTTACTTTTACTGTGTGTATATGAGGAGCAGTTGAAGGTAAGAATGTAGGGCTAACATGTCTGGAGTTTCCTGAAAGAAGAGGATTTTGCTACTCTGTGAGGGAGGATTTTCTCATGAGAAAATCCATATGAAAAGTTTGTATTGTATCCCAAATAAACCTTAACCTAGTTTGAAATATGAGAAGTTAATCAAATGCAGGAAAAAGCAAATCCCAAGAAATGTTTAAAAATCCTGTTTTTTTCCCCAGGGCATCAATATAATGCCCACCTTCAAGTATGTGCAAGTTAAGATTCTAGAAAATTCTAGAATTCAGTCACTTCATCTTATAAGGAAATGGAAATCAGGAGAAATGAAAGGACTTGCTCAGAGTTATGCTACTTTGTCATAAGTAGAACCTGAATTGGATATAGGTCTTTAGGATTCATGCTCAGTCTGCCCTCCACATTACCTGGCATTTAGTAATAATATGTATTTTGTTTGGTAATCATTTTTAAAGATCCTGGTTTAATTGGGGAGAAGAGAATTGATTACCTCCTCTCCAATTTTTTAACCAGCATGTGGTAAAATACACATTTTTTTCCCAGAGGGAATCTGTTTTCATTAATGAGAACGTATAAACTATTTCACTTTTAAATAAATGGTTGTGCTTAAAAAGGTGAAGATGACAGAACAGCATTTTTTTTTAACATTTAAAACCTCCATGAATTATTTCCTTGTGTTTTTTCTTAGCAAAGTGAAAGAAATTTCAGACTAGTCTATGATAGCTTCTTAAAATAATGAACACACAATTAATTGATTTATGTATATATAATTGTAATCAATTTTTGTTGCATACCTAACAGCAAAGAAATGCTACTAACAAGTAAATATTTATATAAAAGTAAGACATGGTCCTACCACTAGTGGCTTATAATGAAATAGAATTTGGAGCACTTGATAAAGACACTTTATTTCTTACTAAAAGTGAATTTAAGAAATGCTATCTCTATTTAGATATGTTAATTCACTTATAATAAAACAATTGTATATAACTAAAAGTAACTATTTCTCAATGAGAAAAAATTGGGAAGAGAAAAATGTGGAAGCTATGCAAAACAAACTTAAATGTTAGGTATTCAATACTAAGGATAAATACCACATACAGTAATCTTCTAATCAGCAATGGCTAAATCTTCTAGTATGGACGCAAAATTACTGAAATTTTTACACTTTTTTATGCTTCTTATCTATTGTGGATTATTTGGATCCACAAGAGGATCAAGATGATTTCAAGTTGGTAAAAATAAAGCAAAATTATAAGATACATTAATAAATATAACTTCACTGGAAAAAATATGAACTGTGAAGAGACATATGTGTTGGATATAAAGGATTTGGTCAGATGATGGAGGGTCTAAATATTCAAGCTAAGGTATGGTGACTCCATTCTAAAATTTGTGTTAAAGACAATTTAAATTTATTTAAAATGTATAAGACAGAAAAAATGCCATAAAGAAAAATCTGGTTTTGGAAGATTCAAGAGCACTGGACTGGGTTGTGAAGATAACATAAGGCATTGACTATGTACCTAATTAATATATAATAACTGCCAATTTTAATAATAATTAGGAAATCTGTATTTTTATCCAGGCTCTGATATGAAGTAAACCATGAGCATAAGCAGCTCTACTTCTCTGGGCCTCTGTTTCATAACATGTAAAATGAGAGGGTTAAACTAAATGATCCCGAGGAGTCACTTCAAGTTAAAAAAATTCCAATTATTCATGTTGAATCCAGATATCAAGGAACATCTCAGTACTTAACACAGTGTTTTCACCCCATACCCCTGGAAGAATAAAGCTAAATAATTTTTTTCATGGTCCAGTTTGTATATTTTATCCAGTCTTTACATAATTTTAAAAGTTATAAAACATGAAAACCCAAAGAGTTCCCAAAAGTGGTCCCAATGCAGACATCTGGGAATTTAAGTACATAATATTATTTTAAATATATTTAACAACTCAATTCATACAGATTGACAGATGCAATGGAAAAGTAGATCACCAACAGATTTTGATTAAACTCCACATTCTAAAATTTCATATAAAAACAATAAGCTGCTGCATATTAGTACATCACATTAAAATATATTTTAAAGTATACTTCCCCTTTTATATGGCAGTGATTATACATTAGTGCAACCACAGAGCACTTGTAAACTTTTTGTTGTTCAACATCATCTATGTCCATAATAAATTGTTTGGTTAACTCCAAGGTCTTTCTTGGGTCTAAGCTTTTTCAGTTTTCCTATGGAGACAGGTACAGCTTCTACCCACAACTGTATCCATCCATGCAGAAATGCCCACTGTCTGAGGTTGGGAGAGCAGGTGGTATATAGGTCAGTCTGAAGAAATCTCTCACCTTTCTAAAATAAGAAAAGGGATTTGACTTGATGTTTGGAGACATAAATGTATACCATAGGCATTTTATACTTATCACTATTTACGCAGGAAGCTTTGTCAGAACTGAGTAAGATTCAGGCTAGAGATAGCTTTAGTGATTTCTGAGTTTTCTCTATGGCCCTTAGTTTAGGGAAGGAGAGATGAGAAAGGATGCCTGTCCGAATTGGCTGGCTTCATTATAGCAGCAAGTAAGCAGCCTTGCTTTTGAAATGCCACTGAAAGGCTAATAGTAACAGAAGTTGCTTTATGAAAAAGACCTACCCAACCTAAGCTTTAATCAAATAAGCTGCATTTGTTTATATATCAAGATTCTTGGGAACTAGCAGCAAACTCTAGTTAAAATGGCATATGTAACAAAGCAGACATTTTTCTCCGTGTTCATCAGGACTCAGTCCATGGCTGTCAGGAAATCCTTAGCATGTACAGTGGATGCCAGCCAACAATACAGATCTAACTAAAAATATAGGACACTGACAGAAATAAACTGCATTCCTTGAAATCCAAACATCATCTCAGCTTGATGTTTTTTGTCCTCTTGGTAAGAAAAGGTACATCAACTTCCTTCACCACTACGGAAATTCAAAATGTTTATTCATGAATTTTCATTCACCTCTCTTTAATTTACAGTAGGTCCGCTTTAACAACAGCAAAAAAAGAATCATCAAATTTCAATTGAAAATACTGACAACAGTTTGAATATATTTCTGAATCACTATGTGTGTGTATATATATATATATACATACATATATATATATTATTCCACATTCCTATTGTCTACTTCAGGTCTGAGATGCTGTCTCCCTTTTGGCACTAAGTAGGCTCTTCAGCACAGAGCAGCATCTCAAAGGTCTTCTCGCCCAAGGTAAGTGCTCAGGATTCAAATCTTCTTGAAAATTCTGTGCCGGGTCTCATCGGGTAGCCTTGTGTAATCCAACCAGATTGCTTTTGAACAAAAAGAGGAGTCAAAGAGAACTTGGGTTTCCAGAGAAAAATAAAGTGCTGCCCCCTATAAATCACAGTCTCTGTGGAGTAAGGTGTCTTCCTAAAGAGGTAGAAATAATAGGGGTGTGTGTTGTAGATGCCCATATTTCAATGATACTGAACATTGTATCTTTAAGGGCTGCATCTTTAAGGGCTTAAAATGGACTGACTCCACTCATCTCTCTGATTTTTTCATAAGTAAGCCAGAACACCATTGACCAAGGGGTCTGAAAGATTAACCAAAGAAGTTAGTGCATATTTCAAAGTGATTATGAATATTCTACATTTATGCATATACATCTTTGAATGGCAAAGTCATTTTGAATCCACTTAGGCTGAAAACAAATATTGTGGTATTTCACTTTTATAGAGCACTTGATAACTAAAGTATTTTCATGTCTTATTTCTCATAGATTTCTCTGAACAATTTACAATAGAAAAGAAAGGTAATGATACCCCTATTTTACAGATGAGGACACTGAGGCTTAGCAATCAAAAAGCTGTTAACATGTGGAGCTAGAGTACAGGCTTCTAGCTTCCACTCTAGGGTTCTTTCTACTGAACCATTACTGGCTAAAAAGCTAGGACTTAGCATGCCTGAATTCTAGGCTGGGCTCCTCTATGTTTAGTTTGTCTGTGGAGTGTGACAAGGACATTTAAGAACTTGAAAGTGAAGATGAAAGATTATCCTTTGAGAGTTAGATCATAAACTCAACACCTGATATATCACAAAATGGATATAAAAATTCACATTAAAGAGAGAAAAGAGTTTCCAGCTCAGAAAGACTTGCCTAACTTGAATGAAGGTGTAACCGCATCAATAGGAATTATAAAGGGATGAGGGTTCTTTAACAACAGAAGATAAAAATATCAAAGACATGGAAGTAGACTGCAGAGGAAACACTGGAAGTAATCATCAGAGAAAGGGTGGCTCAGATCCAGTTCCTGGCTGGTTTGGTTCGTAGGTGATAGGTAATATTGGTCAGAGAAAAACTATCATACTAGGGCAAAAAAGAAGCCTGAGCAATTAGAATATAAAATGTATTTGGTTAGAGAGTTTGTAAAGCAATATTAATGTCTTGTGCTTGGAAATATTGAGTAGGTAATACTGGGAGACTGAGACTTTACCAGAGAATTTGGAAGAACACATCTTGGTTAGTTACATGTCCATGGAGACATGGACAAAATAAAGAATATGAAATGACAATATCATATTCTTATGACAACAAAAATTAAGTGAGCCATGATAGAACTGCAATCAGATCAGGGGATAGAGGTCTTAGTTACGGGTGGACTATGTAATCGTTCCTAACTGCTTTAGTAATTAGACTATGCAAATAAAATAAATATTAATCAGGGATTGAGCAAAGCCAGGTCATAGTACCTTCAGCTAGCAGAAGGGACTGGTGTTGAGTTTACCTGGGTTATCAATAGAAGTTAAACCGGTAGATCATATAGCCAATAACAGGGGTAGTATACAAATGGCATATAATGAGCCTCTGTGCAGGAGTAGTACATGGTTACTTGTGTTTTCTTCACTAGCATCTGTAAATAATTCAAGTGTATATGAACCTCTGTTGTCTACTCTGGTTTGCCTGTTGCCATAACTGCTGGAAAAACAGAGGCCTTATTCGTGCCTTTTATTATGGGGCTAAATATAAGGGCTCTTGGGTATTCTGAAATACTAAGATTACAAATAAGCTCTTCCTGTTATTATTGTGTGTTCAGCAAGCAACCTTCTGATTATAACTTGCCTTCACGTATAACTTGAATTTAGGAGGAAGCACACTGTTCAGAGGACTTCAGCATCTGGATCACTTGCCAAGTGTTTTTCCCAATGTGAATGAGCCAATACTGTGGTCTGATCATCCATTTCAGTGAGTTCAGTTGAAGGTGAATCTATTTGCAGGCCAGTTTACTTGGAAGTGGTCATGAGTCAGTCTTCTAAGCTTAGGGTCATGCACTGTGGCAGATCAACAAGGCAGTGGCACCCTGGTGAACCAGGCCTTTCTCTAGTAACATCTCCCTGTCACCAGACACTGTCTCTTTACCCTCACTTCTTTACCTAGCTGCAGGATGCAGGCACACTCAGTATATTGTATTACTTAGGAGCATGGGTTTAGAACTAAATAGAACTACAGTCAGTTTCCAGCTCTGCCATATACTAGGTATATGAACCTGAGCCAGTATCTTATACTTGGAGCCATGTTTTTCTCATCTGAAAAATGAGGATAACACTACCTCTTTTATTAGGTTCTTATAAGACTTAAAAAAATAATGTGTGTAAAGAGCTTAGCACAATGTCTGTCAGCTGTGAAGTACCTTTTCTCACTTATACTTCAAGTCTCACGCATATAGAGAACAGGTTAGATTAAATCCTTTCAGTATTCCTTTGTACTTGGATATTCTCACTACCCTCATACCTCCTGACCCTGATTTTGTGTTTTTATCAATGGTCTCACCATCCTTATAGTCTCCCACACTAGAAACATAAAAGCCCCATTTCCTTCATTCCTTTCCCCACCTTCTACATATAATCAATTATTAAGTCCTGTGAAGTTACCATAAATGTCCCTAGAATCTACCTTCTCTCCATTTTTACAGTCATCTCCAGGCTAGACCACTGCCAAACCTCCTTTCCTTGGGTCCTAGCTTTCCATGTATCCTCTCTATTGCTGCCAAAGTAATCCTGTCTCTAAACAAACCTTAGTACTTTGCTCCCATGATTAAATAGCTGCTTTCTTACTACAGGGTTCCACCTAAACCAGTGACCCCAAGGTTCATATTCCCCTGGTCCTTAAGAACTTTTCTGGAATCTGCCCTACCACTTCCCCTCTGAGGACCTATTCTCCAGCTCCCCTGTATTTTCTGCAGTTGTCCAAACCTACTAGGTCCATACATGAACTTGGGGGCCTATGCTCATGTTGCTCCTTCATGCCTTTCTTGTTGTTATATGTCTACTGATCTTTCAAAGCTCACATCAAATACTGTCTCTGTGAAAGACTTTGTGACTTCCTAAACAGTTAAAGCCATTTTTACTTTACTATCCATGTTCCCACCACATTCTGTTCATACCACAAGTAGAGCACTAGTACAACCTGCTTAGTAACACCATGTCCTCGGGAGTCAAAATTCCTAGGTTTGATGCCCTGACTCCATTAAGTAATAACTACTTAACCTGGCAGGTTATTTAGACTCTTTAAGCTTTTGTTCCTCCTCTTATAAAAAGAGATGGGATAATAACCTCCTGAAGATATTGTGGGGAGAATTCAGTGAGTTAAGCCATTAAAATGATTAGCATAGTGTTGGTGCTAATACCAAGTGATTTAATAATATTGGCTTTATTATTTCTGTAGTATTAACTACTTACATGTCTGTCTTCTCCATCACATCATAAGCTGCTCTCATGAAAAAAATAAACCTCTTATTCCTTAGTGCCACCAGCACTTAGGATAGTGCCTGATTCATGCAGGCCAAATCAAAATCTTCCTTTCCATTAAGAAATATCCACAGATTTGAGATAATTTCAAGGTATAATCAAGACAATCAAAATAATGTTTTACACTTGGGTACACTTTTATATCAGCTACTGCTAAGGGCTTGGCTATTAACTCCATGTTAATAAATATCTACTATTGCTTGGTGATGTCAATTATTCCCAGAACTTCAATTTCCATCTATATGTAGACAGTGCTCACCTCTAAAGCTCCATCCCCATATGCTCTGTAAGATCCAGATCGATATATTAAGGAGCCATCTATACATCTGCTCTTAAATGTCCTATGAATATCCCAAACTTAACAAATCTAGACCTAAGCTTGCTATTCTACCATAGAATCTTCCCTGCAAATGATCCCCATGTTAGGAGATTACATCATCTGTTACTCAGGTTGGGAATCTGGGAATAAAGCCCCACTTTCCTTGTCTTCTCTGACCATTTTTACCTTCCCTATCCAGTCATGCTTCTAGCTCCTTTCTTTCTCCTAAATTATTTTTTCAATCATTTTTTTGTTCCCATTTCCATCTCTCATGCAAGCTATCATTATGTCTCATCTACCACTACTCTTGTGCAAGCTATCATTATGTCTCATCTACCACTACTCATGTAAGCTATCATTATGTCTCATCTACCACTACTCCTGGCCTTTCCCCAACCCACATGGCAGCCGGAATGATCTTAAAATTACACAGGTCATCAAGCTGGTGTCCCTAACTCTTATGGGTCCTATAGCCCTTGCCAAACTGATCTCTGCCTCTCTCTGGCCTCAATTCGTGCCTCTCTCCTCCCGGTCTCCATGCCTTGGCCTGCTGGGTTTCTTTCAGTTCCCTGAATTCATCCTGTCTCTGTCCACTCCAACTATTCCCTCTACCTGGAATGTTTTTTTTTGGTCTTTTTACCCAGCTAAGTCCTATTCATTCTTCAGAATTCAATTTTAAAGACCATTCTCCAAGGAGGTACTCCTAATTTCCAAGCCTAAGCTATATGTCCTTGCTATATATTTTCATAGCACCATGTACATTTCCTCAACCACTCATCACTTTTAGTTTTTTTATTCAATGTTTGGTCTTACCTAAACTAGAAGCTTCAGCACTAGAGTAGGGGCTGAGACTCTCCTGTTCATCCCAAAGCCAGGCACTGAGTATAGGGCTTTGCATGGAGTAGATGCTCAATTAATATTATTAAATTGTGTAAAGTGTTGATTGTTTGAATCTCTAAATCCATGACTCATTCATTCAGTTCAAATATGTTTTAACTTCCAAAATAATTGAGTACCTTGTTTTTACTATATATGTTATGCTACTTGAATAAATCTATCTAATTCTATATCTTCATTTACCTCAGTAAAAAGTAATATATAGATCAAATAAAAATTACATAATGTTTTCTTACTAAGCCAAGCTTTATGGTAATAGGTATTAATGGATAATGCAACATTTTCTAGCAAGGTAACAAATTTTGTTTGAAACAGTAACATTTTCATAGGAATAGTATCTAATATAAAACCTTTATACCTGTCCCAAACTTGTAATACTTCGGCTAAATGGACTACTAAAAGTTTTACATTGCAGAAAACCCTATCCACTGGCTTTACAACAACAGGATATCCACCTATTCATTTCTAGATGTAACTGAATTATTTTACTTTAATCCAGCAAGAAAGGTAATAGGACTTTGAAGAGAGGTAAAAAGAAAACAAAAAGAGATATAAAAAAGAGATAAAGAATTGTGGTTTGGGGGGCAGAGCCATGCTAAAAACCAAAAGAGAAAGGGGGAAAATATCTGTAGATTAAAAGCAATTTAAGTACAAAGAAAACAAAAACAAAGGAAGGAAAAACCTAACGTTACCATTCTCAGCCAAGATGGTAAAAAGCCTTTATATAGACTCATGAATCCTTCTCCTTGAACAGCCTGAACCAAGCAGTCAGTTGATGATTTATACAAAAGTCCCCTAAAGAGGAAAGAAGACAGTTTTGCTAAATTTCTTGTATATAAACAGATGTACAAATAAAACATAAATTAAAAAATAATCTAAGGAAACTTACTATAATAAGGAGACGTAAGCATTTTCTGCTAGTTTAGAACAAATAATATTTGTGGTTCAGTATAAATAAATTATTATTTTTTTTTTAGCTTAAAGATAATTTCTTTAGGTGTCTAAGGTTAGGTTGACGCTTCGGATTCATCCCACCCTTAGTCTTATACTTAGAATTCACTCCACCTGGTCTCTTCCAGAGAGAACATACTGTTTTATATCAAATCAAATTCTCCATATTACCTGTAAGTCATAAGCTTCTGAAGAAAGTGCTCTGTAAATTCTCAGCAGAGTATATTTTCATAAACTCTTTGAAAACAATAAAATCACAATAAATACCTTGTGTCTAAATAATATGATCATTAAATTAGCTTATATCCCCAAATGCACAGTACTTTTCCATCAGACAAAGAGCAGGTAATGACATAAAAGTAGTTTGCTGGCTGAACACATGGACACACAGATACACTTCTATCAAGAATAAACACAAGGAAACATTTTTAAGGAACCTTATTATTACAGACATTTGAACACATGGAGAGTGTAGACTTACCTTCCTTGTTTATCTCGTGGTTGATTCATTATTCGGCTTTTGATGACATCAGCAGGTGTTCCCAGAATAGAAGCTACCAGTCCAGAACATAAACTATAATGAATTTGAAAGATAATAAATATAACAATTTCTAAATTGTAAGAAAAGGAAATTTATATATTTAGAAAGAATGGAATACTAAATATATTATAGTATTCTCCATAATAATCTTATTTTAGCTTAAAATCAATGCTTAATGAAGTCATTAAAGAGGTAGAAAAAATAAAAACTAAAAAGAATGTCCAGTCAACAAATATACATTGAACACCTACTGGTGGCAGGCACTCTTCCAGGTACTGAAGAGGATACCGACGATCCTGCCCCTGAGGCACTTACTTGGGAAGAGGCAGAGAAGAAAGGAATAATTTCAGATGCTGGTAAGTACCAAGAACAAAACAGAATGGGATAGTGTGATGGGGCATAACTGGGTGACAGATGGTTGTGGAAAGGCTCTTGAGTAGCAGCAGAACTGAGACCTGAATGGTGGAGGGGCAACTGTCTAAAGACATGGAGGAAGAATGCTGCAGGCAAGACAATCAGCCCAGTGAAAGCCCTGGGTCAGAAATGCCCTTGGTGTGGTGAAGAGACAAAGCAGCCAACGTGGCCGTGATGCCTGAAGGACTGAGTCCAGCCAGATGAGAGACTGAAGAAGCAGGCAGAGACCAGTGAAGGCTATTGAAGGAGTCTGATTGTATTTTAGATGCAAATAGAAGTCACCGAAAGGATGTTAAGCTGGGGAATCACCTACTTTGGTTAATATTTAAGAAACAAAAAATTTACTCTGACCACTGTGTACGCATCACTTCACTAAGCTATTCCATTTGAAAATAATCTTACCTTCTTTTTTCTATCCTAAGGGATCTAAGATACAAGTCCAACTGTGTCATTTTTCCGTACTTAAAGCTATCTAAGACTCATTTCCTGTTACCTGATTTAGCTCATATGCTGACTGTCACACATATTACTCCAAGATCACCTCTCTCTTCGCCCACTATGCTCTAACAATATAACTAAGGTAGCTCTCTGTGCTTACCATACTATGCAACACCTCCATGCCTGCACCCCCATCTAATTGGAAAATTCCTGTTTTTCCTTCAATTGATGCTCAGGCCTAAGGGCTAATGATTTTGTTTATCCCTTCTCCCTTTGTCCAAAAAGGTTAAGCACTCTTTCTTGAAAAAGGTTATCAGTTACTCAGAACAGACAAAAATGGATGTGGTCAACCTACTGGAGAGTAAATCGATATTCTGTAAATGAGTGACGAAAATGTTAAGAAATCACTAGCAGTTCATTATAAATGTGGGCATGAGAGGCAATATGGAGCATAAATTTCCATAAACCGAAAACCCACAAACTGGTTTAAACTTTTCCACAAGAAAGTGGAGACGAGACAAGGGGTGGTCAACCCAAGTCAAAGAGAATGAAGTCCCACATCCCAGAAGCTGAGTCTGCGGACTAGGATCAAGGCAGTCTGAATAACAGCTTATGTTTGGCTAATGGAAAGCTGGAAAGGAAAATTGTGGAAAACTTTTAGGTCATTCCAGGACATCAAATACCTCACAAAAATAAGGACCACCAACTTCTGTGCCAAGGCTTTTGAAGTCTCTGAAGGCTCTGTGGCAGGAAAGTTGAAGCTGCCTTAGGAATCTTTATACTCTCTCTTATTTTCAACTGCTGTAGCAAAAAGTACTGAGAATCTTGTCTACCTCTTTCAGGCCAGGATTTAGAATTCAAAGCAGAAAATTACTTTAGCAGTACTTGAATTCAAGGGAAGGATCCCATACAATCTATTTCATATTACAGCAAATGACCCAGCTGTGCATATCACATTCTTAGGTCTCTGTCCACATAACAGGGATTGTCTATGTGAAAAGAGCTCTTTTTTCACCATGTACATCACTACTGCTCTTTTTATACTCTTTCCTATTAGGTCAGGTTCTTTGAAGGTTTAATACTATTGATTTTAATATACCTTCATATTTTCACACAGAAACATCTTAACCAACACCTAAGGATATAGTGTGACCTGGCTAGACTTTAAAAAAATAAGTATTAAATGACAGAGAATAATGTATTAAGGAGGCCTCAAGTAATATGGTATCTGGAGTCAAAGGGAAAAGATAGAGCAATAAAAGGAACATCAATTTCGCCCAAGCTACTTGCACTGAAATGGACATTGCTTCTTTTTGCTATTGGCCTTTATCACTCACTCCTTGCTAGCAACACCCCCGATGAAGCCAAGGACACAGCTGAAGTAATAATGGACAGAAAGTGACTGGATGAGCTTCTGATCTTCCCAGGAGGCCACATGGCTATCTGTAAGACCAGTTTCAGATATCCCATCAGCACTGTTTCAGAGAAAGCCAGCCTCTTAAGGATGAAATAAATAATCATGCTTAACAGCTACAGCCCTTGAAAACACCTTTGTAGGCCCCTCCAAGTGGTCATTTTTTTCTCCCTCTTCTGAAAATTACAGTAGCTAGTCACCTTTTACATTTACCACACATAGTTTTTGTTTTTTAAAAATTGTATTTATTTATGTATTTGAGAGAGAGAGAGACAGTGAGAGAGTGAGAGAAAGAGAGAGAGAGAGAGAAAATGCACTAGTAGAGGAAGGGCAGAGGGAGAGGGAGAAGCAGACTTCCCACTGAGCAGGGTGCCTGAGAATGCAGGGCTCCATCCCAGGACCCTGGGATCATGACCTCAGCCAAAGGCAGATGCTTAACTGACTGAGCCATCCAGGTGCCCTTGTACATTGTTTTTATATTTGTCTTATTTTCCCCTTAGTCAACTCCCTGCAAAGGAACCTGGGTTAGCCTTTGTACCCACTGCAACACCTTACAGGTGCCTTTATCATAAAAGATGCTCAAACATATCTGTGGAATTGGAGAACTGATCAATAGAATTTGACCCCAGGAGGGTCCCATCAAAGTGAAAATATTTGGGATGGTTTAATATGAAACATTCTACAACGTTGTCTCTCTCTTCCTCATTTTAACTGCAAAAAATTTTAAGAAAATTTTCTTAGTAAATGTACTATTACATTTCTCTAAGGGTGATATCACTAGATTCTCAATCAAGAAACAAAAGGTTAAAATTTATGCCAAATATGGAAGAAAAGTGATACAGAAAAAAATTAAACTAAAACAATCACTTACCTTGATAAACCATGAGTCATGATATTGTCTTCGAGTGGTGTATTCAGTACCAAATAGTGTTTTACTGTATCATAAGTGGTTAAATCTGGCAATAAAAATAAAAAGAAGGGTGAAATATTCATTAATCTGATAATGAATGTCTTTTATGTTAAAAATATGTTAGACTTAGGATGCCTGGGTAGCTCAGTTGATTTAGGCTCAGACTCTTGATTTTGGCTCAGGTCATGATCTCAGGGCCCTGAGATCAAGCCCTATGTCAGGCTCCTTGCTGAGCATGGAGCTGGCTTAAGATTCTTTCTCTCCCTCTCCCTCTGCCCCTCCCATCCTCGTGCTTGCTCCCACTCTCTCTCTCAGAAAAAAAAAAAAAAATGTTAGACTTGGGACAGGAATGTGTACAAGAATGAAAGATACCACTATCATTATCGAGCCCAGGAAAATGACCTACAGAAGAAGGGGGAAGAAAAGAGGAAGAGAGACAGATACTCAATTATATCATTTGAACATCAGAATCCAGCTATGCCTAAAGTCAGCTCAACCCCTGGAATTCTTACTATTTGAGATGATAAATTCCTTTTTCACTCTTGTTAGATTGAGTTGAAACTCTGTCACTTATAAGTAAAAGGTCCTGACTGTTATTCTACATTAAGCTTTCTGTATTTTTTCCTAATGACAATGAAGAGCTGTTGAAGAGTTTTAAACAGTGATATATTACAACACTGGAGTTTATTATAAAGGCTACCTACAGTGAAGTACAGGAGGTGAATTATAAAAAGGCAAGAATGGATAGATACATTTGGTCATTCACCAAGTACATGAGTATCTAACATGAGGTAGTAGGCATTATTCTAGGTGCTAAGGAAAGAGCCATGGACAAATTGAACAAAATCCTTATTCTTTGTTAAAGGATGAGACAATAAGCAAACAAGTAAACTACAGCATTTCAGATAGTTGTAATTGCTCTGAAGACAGATAATAAGGCAAAGAAAGAGGGATAAGAATATCAGAAGGTAAAGAAGAATGATGTACATGAATTTTAAAGAGGGTGATCAGGAAAGGTTTCTTAATAACCTCTAAATAGAGACCTAAAGGAAACACGAGAAATAAAACCTTGTAGCTATCTATGAGAACCTATCCCAGGAAAAACAATAGTACGTATTTTATCCCCCGAGGCAAATGTTAGCTCAGTATGTTAGAGGAACAGCAAAAATGCTGGTCTAACAGGAGCAGAGTAAGCAAAGGTCAGAGAAGTAGCAGAGTCCGGAAGATAGAGAACAACAGAAGCCAAGGGAGGATTTTGAGCAGAGCAGTGACTACTCTGGGTTACTATTTACACGGACACTCTCGCTGTTCAGCTGTGACTAGACTACAGGGACACAAGATAGATTAGACATGAGACTATTGCATTTATTCTGATAATAGACGATGGTTTGGATAAAGGAGCTGTGGAACACTGGTCAGATTCTAGATATATTTTGAAGGCAGAATTAACAAACTGAATAGACAGGGAAAGAAAGGAGTCAGAGATGACTATAAGATTTTGAGCTTAAACAGTTTGAAGGGCAGAGCTGCCACTTTTGGAGATAGTGAAAATGAGGATTGACTCATTTAAGATGTTTAAATAAGATGATGGAGTGGTAAATAGAGCAGTTTCTGATGCATGGTGGGATAAAATGGCTCTAGGGTAGACTGGTTTGGAGGCTTTGGTAGTGATTCAGTAGGAGATGGATAATACTTGGAGTAGCTTCAGGAATGAAAAGAAGTGGATGGATATGAGACACAGCTAGGAGGCAGAAGTGGCTGGACTTGTTAACTGATTGGCTATAACGAGTGAGTGAAAGGAAAGAGACAAAACTCATGTCTAGGTTTCTGCATTATTCAAGTGAGATGATATCATATTTTGAGATTGGGAAAATGGAGGAGAAGGAAGTAGTTTGATAAATCAGTTTGGTTTGGACACAAAGTGTTCTATTCAAGATAACCCAAATGAGTGTGCCAAGTAGACAGCTGGAAGCTGGAAAAGAAATCTGAACTACAACAGATTCTGAAGCATCAAATTGAGAAACTATCATCAATAAAGATTCCTGGTAACTAAAATATCAACTAATATGATACATAGCTATGGATGGACTGAAATAGCAAAACAAAAAAATAGATTTACTTCCTTTGACATTTAAGTGATATGTTACTATAACCCTCAAAAAGGCTATACATTTCCTAGAACCATATAATTTTGGTCTTAGAAACATCCTTTCATTCATTAACTCGTGCATCAAATGTTTACTGACTACATAAGGGACTAGGAAAATAATGATAAATAAAAACTGCCTCAGGGGACTCAATCTAGTGGAGGAGATAGACACACAGAAAAACGCAATGGAATGAGGTACAAGCACCAGGAACTAGAGAAACACATAAAAGGGCATCTAACTAGCATGGCCAGGGAAGGGTGGTTATAGGGCTCAGGAAAAATACATGGTGGAGAGACACTTCAGCTGAGTACAAAAAGACCTGCAGAAGGAAACTAAATAGCAGAAGAGGAATGAGGACAGAAAGTATGAGGGGAGGAGCAGCCTGGTATGTGGAGGCAGTGGAACCTTCTAGCTATGACTATGCTTCACTCTTTACTCCTGAATCAATGAATTGCTTAATTCCCTGAGGGCACTAGTTGGATTGTGCAGACCTTATATGTTATGTTATAAAATTTCCACTTTCTTCTGTAAGTGATGAGAAGCCAGTAAAAGGTTTTAAGGGTCTAACATGCTCAGATCTGTGTTTAAGATAAATCCCTCTGGATACTGGGTATACATTTGAGGACAGAGGATGAGACTACCTGATGGCCTGTGGCAGTGCCCTTGCTGTGTGGCTTTGATGGTGAGAATTATAAAAATGGCCATTTTAAGGACACCAAGGTGTTAGGTATTGGAGGGGGTACACTTTTAAGAAATATTTATAAGACAGAAGCAATAAGTGACTGACTATGGGACGTGAGGGACAGGATGAGTTTGGGTATGTTCAGATCTCCAGCCTGGGATGCCTGCTATACAAGCTGGATTATAAAGCAATAGAATTTGTAGATTCTGGATATGATTGTCACATGGTTACGTATGCCAGTTTGGATCTTAGAGGAGGGTGTGGGTAGACAGGAGATCTTACAAATAGTTTAGTCCTAACTCTTTACTATCACATTTGCTTGTTTTATGCAATCCTTTTCACAGATCCATGGAGAAAAGCGAAAATTTTCTAGAGAAAATGTTCAATTAAGGTGTTACAACATGAAAGAAGACTGTTGCCAAGTATATTACTAAAAATAATAAAATAAAATTTTTCATTTTCCCTAAAGTCAGTGCTTATCATTACAATGATGAAGGCAGTTAGGACTTCTCAGAGTTCAATAAAGTTTCCATACCTCCCATATTCACCAATGCTGCTCTTTGTATATTGGGTACCCAGCCTGCCCAAAGCCCACGTATTCCTCCTTCAGATAAGATTTTTGCAAATGCATGATGCACACCACGAAATCTAAAGGAAAAATAATAAAGAAATGTGAAAATTTTATGCATTTCTGTGTATGGAATGTGGCTGGATAAACTTCACCTATAGCTGTTATAATTTGGAATAAAATAACATTTAATTATCCAGAATTGTGAGAAATTTTTTAAAAAAATCAATCCTCACATATTCTCATAAGAGAAATGACATTCTTAGTCCAAAGAATAGGGAGAGCAATCTCATAATAGAAGTTCTTAAGATTGAATATTTTTGGTTTTATAAAAATTTACTATCCTATCCTGATTGTAAGCTTTCTGTACTCAAGTTAAAAATGCTGCTGTACCATGATCAAATCTGGAAACCCTGTTATAAAATAATAGTCTTTTTTTATGTAGTCAGAAATACCTGAAGTTCAATGCTGCCTTTACCACTTACTAGCTGAGTGGCTTTTACTTAGCCATTATATTCCCTGAGTCTTAACAAAAAGATAATACGACATATTTATTGGGCATGTAAAGCTACAGGGGAAGTTATACTCACAAATGATGGTCATTGTAGTGAAAATCTGTTGTGCACTTATTAAGCTCAAGACTTTTTATATACATAAGATAAATTTTATCCCCCAAAACTCTAAGAAGTGTAAATTTACATTCCAATGTCCATCTGAGGAGACTGAATCTTAGAGAGGTTAAGGAGCTTGACTAGGGTCATAGCTAAAATGTGGTAAAGGGTGGATACAAATCCCAGGTTGTCTGTTCCCAAAGCTGATGTTCTTTAAAACAACAGGAAATATTTTTTTACTCCTATATCAAACCAAAAATTTCCAACAGTGGAGACAAAGGAATGGGAAAAAATTGAAGAGATTAGTTATAAACTCAGATTTTTCTAGATCCCAATAGTTTTCCTCCATATAGGCAACGATGACATCACTTCTTCCTGCTACTTAGTAGTTAATTAGAAGTTGTTACAATATGACAAAATGGGCCCTGAGATTCTGTAAACTACTTGGGTAGGTCAGTGGTACTCTTTTCTCCTCTGTGGTGGGTGTGCTCTGTTTGGAGACCTCAAGAGGGGCCTGCACTGCTAAGCCCAACCCCATCTTCTACTGGGCCAACTAGAGGAGCAGCACAATGAAGAGCAGTGGTCAGTGTCAGTGGTGGGTTCCCAAAGGAGGTCCCAAACCCTCCTTCACCTCTGGCCCAGCCACAAACCTGCAGTGTTCAGAGGAGCAGACCTCTTCCTACTCAGCCCAAGGCATTCTGCACTTATCCTCTTTTCTGGGAGATGTCTATCAATCTCTTAAGATGTTGCTCCTTTCCCAGAGAAACAGGCTAAGTGGTATTTTAATAAATTATTGAACATGAAGTCCTTTGAAGAAAGGTAGACTTCAATAATGTAGAGTAATGCAATAGGACAATTTTAAGTCACAAAGGCATAATAAAAACCTTCCTTAAACTTGGGGAAAAGAGGAAGAGTGGGATTAGACAGGAAAGTGGGAAGAACTTGCAAGGTCAATCTTGCCATTTCCCTTCTTTGAGGGATAAAGGGAAAGGAATCTAGCTTTTAGCCAGATGAGCCAGGCAGTCTAATGTCATGCAAACCTTTTGAATGGTCCCTTTTAAAGATGAATAAACAGAGACTAAGAGTACTAAGTGACTTCCACAACACTAAGCTACAGCGGCAAAACTGGGATTCAAACTAGGGCAAATTTTAGTGATTAAACTCTTTCTATCAAGCTGTAAGAGGACAAGTCTAGCTGAATTGGCTGGGAAAAGCAGCAGACAGCTACACACACATATATTTTTTTTCTGGTAGAGAACATATGTACTTTATCATGCAAAGAAAAGATCCATATTAGCTCTCCTCTTAATGAATACATCTTTTAAGTTGAAAGAGTCAGACAATGTCTTTATTGAATGTTGGATCACAAAAATGCATTAAGTTATTAGGTACGTGTTCAAAGTATGATGGGGAAAAGGAACATATCAGTTAACTGGAGAACTTACCGCAAAGGTTTTCCTTCAAGTTTCCTTTTTCCTTCCATCTGCATCTGAACCTTCACTAGATCAGTTGGGTTGGCTAAAAATTGGCCAACAACACCAGCCATCATACCTCCAATTACTGATTTCCTAATTATAAAAGGAGATACATTTTTTAATAGTTCCTGTTAATTTTACAAATTTTGTAGTGAACAGTACCAGGCTGGTCCAGCCCCAGCGCAGGGGATTTAAGACAAAGCAAAGGAAAGGATGGACCCAAGCAAATCACAGAGGAAAGTAAATGCTTCATCTGTTTACTGAAGGGAGGGTTAAAGGACTATGAGGAGTTAAAAATCAAATCTGGTTTCACGGGCCTTCTGTGGCCTGAAATTCAAAGGAGGGTAGTTGCTTCAAAGTTATAAATACCTGAGCTGATCATTTAATTGTAGTTTAGTTCCAACCACAGGGGAATAAATACAGCATAGATGTAATCAGTCTAACAGAGGAAAGCTGGTAAGTCGGATTTTGTAAACTATTATCTTAGTAGTTTTGCAAAGTAAAAGGGGTTTGAGAACTTTTCTCTCTTTGAAGAAACTCTGTCAATCCCTAGTCTCTTCCTTCTCCTCACCTTCCAAAGCCAATAGTGATCAAGTCTAGACTACTACACTTAAACATGCTTTGAATCCATCCCCTCCTCTCCATTCCAGCTACTTCTGTCTCAAACCAGGCTCTGATCATCTTTTACCTTTTCTTAGAAGAAAAGGGGTATTTTCTTTCCTTTTACTCTAAAACAATATTTGAAGAGGTATACGTGGGTATAGAGTAAAAAGGTCCTTGTTATTAGTTCCCTTTCTCTGAAGCAATCATAATTACTAGTTTCTTATGATTTCCTGCACATAATAATAATGCATCCACTGAATGCTTATTATGTCAGGCGCTGTTTAAGCATTTTTAAAAACACCATTTAATTTTTATATCAACCCTATGACATTAGTACTACTGTTATATCCTCTTTACAGATAAGGAAACCAAGGCATAAAGGCAGTTAAATGACAGCTCAAATCACATAACTAGTGAGTGGTACAGCCAAGATATAACACCAGGAAGTCTCAGTGGGGACCACACAGTCTTAAGCACTAAGTTACAATTGATAGTTTGTGTACAAATAAACATACAGGTATAAATACTCCTTTTTAAAAGCATAAATGTAAGGGGTGCCTGGGTAGCTCAGTTGGCTGAGCTGTCGGCTCTTGATTTCTGCTCCAGTCGTGATCTCAGGGTTGTGGGATCGAGACCCATGTCTGGCTCCATGCTCAACTCAGGGTCTGTTTGGACTTCTTTCTCTGGCCCCCTGCCTTCCCGTTCCACCCACTTGCTCACTCTCTCTCTCTCTCAAATAAATAAATATTTTTTAAAAAGCACAAATGTAGAATGCCAGGTTGTATCCTGTTTGTTCTATACCTTAATTTTTCCCTAATAATATCCTTTAAGTTATATTTCTCCTAGTAATGTATCTCAAAAGTTATCAATTAATATACAGCTGCCTCATTTGAAAAAATGGTTTCACAGCATTCCATTTTATGGACACATCACAATTTATTTAGATAGCTTAACTTTTAACTAACTGAACATTTACATGACATTTGATAGGCCCTGCAAATTGTTTTTCATAGAACTTGTATCAGTCTCCACTGCCACCAGCAGCCTAGGAGAGTGCCTGGTTCTCACAATGATGAACATTAGCACTGTTTTTTCTCTTTGAGAATTTTATAACCACTGCCTCTTTGGCAATTGTGACATAATTCTAACTGTTTGGCATCTGTCTCTATTACTCTTGCTCAGTGACGGCAGGGACTTTCTTCCATTACTATAGCTTCAGTGTTAAGTACAGGACTGGTACACCATGATAATTCAATAAATATCTGAACTAAATGACTGAATTGACCTGACTGGGTCAAAAGACACCAAGCCGATCTATCCTGAGAGTTGACCTCATAGTGAAATATTTCCTTTGAACCCCTTATCTATCTATACCTTTCTTTTCTGGGGAGGATTACAGAATGCAAAGATTATTAACATATTTCATCACTAATTCTGGGAAAGCAATTAGTATAGCTTCATACATTATAATTTTTTTAAAAAACAGAGCCAAGGAATTTTGCCTGAAAGATAAAATTCTGCTTATTGTCATTTTCTTATAGTAGTGACTTAGGTATTTTTTTAGTCCAGAAAAGATATTATAGACATCCTTATAGGTTAGTCATATAAAACCTACCTCATCCTTTCAAAGCTGTGTATTATGCTTCCCTGTATAATATATCAAAACTTATCTATTTCTAAATTGTTAGTTATTTAATTTTTTTTTAAGATTTTATTTATTTATTCATGAGAGACAGAGAGAGAGAGAGAGAGAGAGAGAGGCAGAGACATGGGCAGAGGGAGAAGCAGACTCATGCAGGGAGCCCAACGTGGGACTTGATCCCAGGACTCCAGGATCACACCCTGGGCCAAAGGCAGGAGCTAAACTGCTGAGCCACCCAGGGATCCCAGTTATTTAATTAAAAAAAAAATTACAATTAACACCACTACAGTCAATATCTGTGTGTCTCTGTGTTTATGCATAGGTACAAGTATTTTTGAATATGATTATTTCATAAAGGAAGAATTTCTGGGTCAAAAGAGTACACATTTAAACATTTTAACAGATACGCTATTCTTCAAAAAGGCTATATAGAATAACTTACATTCCTGTTGATAGTTTACTGGCTAAAAGATAGCTTTAATTAAATTTCCCTGACTATTGGTGAAGTTGAACATTTTTATATATTTAATGAACATTATATTTTTTCTTTTGTGAATTTTGTCTATTGATATCCTTTCCCTATTTTTCTTTGTGTTTTTAAAATATATTTTTAATTTATTTGTAAGATTCTTTGTATATTATTTATAACCTAGTTTTCTTTTTCTGTTATAAATATTGTGATATACATGCACATTCATTATCTCATCTAATCCTACAAAAACAAAAGCCTGATGGTAGATATTACTTCCACAGCTAAGAAAACTGAAGATCAAAATGGTAAAGTAGTTTACCCAGATTATATACATACTAGTAGAACAAGAATTTGAGCCTATCTCTGTGTGACTCAAAGTTCTTTGGCATAAAGAAGGTGCTCTGTAAGAATTATTTTAATATTAAAATGTTACATAATATATATACAAAATTTTTATACATATGCACATGTATGTTTATGTACACTGTGCAGTAAATGCTCCCTTATTTGGATTTACATTGTAATTATTTATTATTTTAAGCCTTTAGCTTGAGGCAATTTTGGCACAAATACACAATTTTATACAAATCTAATAGATAAACAATAGAGTCTTAGGGTCAAAAGTATGTATTATTTTCAAAACAAAACTTACCAAAGGGGATAATGCTTATCTTCACTTTTGCCAAATACAACTTCACGAAGATGTTCATATGTGACCATGCGACCTCCAGAGTACACTGTGTAGAATGGATCATTTAAAAGGTAAATTCAGCTATATATGTTTAATAAAACAAGAGGATATTTTGACCTGAGCCAGTCAAGCTTTCTGTGCTGTTCTCTCATGTGGCCTATGCTTCCAACATGCAGGCTTTGCTTGATGTTTCTCTAAATATGCCAGGTCTTTTTAAGCCTCAGGCCTTCTCACATGCTATATGATCTTTCTGGAATGGATTCAACCTTTTCTGTTTTACCGACTCCTCCTTGTCCTCCCAGACTCAATTCAAAGAATGTGTTTTCTAAAAAGTGCTCTCTGACCTCCAGTGTTCTAGACTGCACTATACCTGCCATGCTTCTCTGTTCCCCCAGAACTACCCAGGTGTGCATTTAATATGACATTTATCACATTAATTGGAGATTAACTTTACTTTGTTGCTCATCTTTCCTTCAAACTACGAGCTTTTCAGGGCAGGCTTTGTGTGTTTTCACTACTGTATGGGTCTTTTGTACCATCACCCTACAGAGCTTGGTACACAGCAGGCATTTCTATTTAATAAACATGCATAACTTCACTGGATACTTTATTATATTCAGGTAATCTTTTAATCAGTTGTCAAACATATGATATAAATCTTAATTGTGAAGCCATAGATGATGGTCAATAAAATGCAAATGAAAAGTGAAACTCAATAATGGGGAGCAAAGGAGAACACATTTTTAAAAAAGATTGGAAAATAAAAGTCATTAAAATCAGTACACGGTATTCCTAGAGAGTCCTTTTCTTGCTATTTCAGTAAGCTTGATAAAATATGTTAACATATTCAAAAATACACAAAGCACCAAAACAACAACAGTCTCTATACACACTTCTGGATTGCTCTTCATGAATACACTCTAACTTACATATCTAAAGAACAGAAGCTTTAAAAATAATAAGCTGGTATTAGAACTGAACGCCTTTCTGGTCAAAGGTTCCTACGCACTTGGGGAAAGAGCATGAATGTAGAGAAGAATGCTGCACCTGCCCTACCTCCTATTGAAGCCAAGTTTACCTTCTCCTCTCCACAAACTGAAAACCCAACGACTATCTTCGTGAATGCCATTTTAGAAGCAGAGCAGAAAAGTATTCTCACTGGCTAAGGCACAGTTACAACTATTTCCCTTTAACAGTGACTAAAGGCCTACAAAGGTAGTTAGGTAGCCTTGGGAACTGAGGCAAAAATCAACAGTGACTAAAGGCCCACATAGGTAATTAGGTAGCCTTAGGAACGGGGGCAAAAATCACTACAATCACTCAATTGCCAGAATTGGATCAGTCGTCCCTGTTCTCCTTCAGAGTTGCCTAGCCTATAGTGTATGGGGCAGAGACTAGTGAGATTTAGCATGTTAGTCAAATATGTTTTAATTTTCAAAGAACATGAAAAATTTAAATTTTGTTTTAAAGTCTCTAAAATAGAGAAAAATATCAATGACTTTTTATCTTAAAAATCTGCAAACATGCAGAGAAACAGAAAATAACTCCCTCTATATCCTTGAGATTTATCAATTGCTAACATTTTTGCCATATTTGATTTTTTTTTTGCTTTATTATTTTGAAGTACATTACAGACATCATGACAGTTCATCCCTAAATACTTCTATATGCATTTCTAAAAATTTAAGGCAATCATTCCTTAATAAAGATTGGTGATTAATTTTCTTAAGAGAATACATATTCATTTATCACATTAGTAGGAAAAAACAACTGGGTTTTGGCACAGCTAAACACAAAAGCAGAAGACACAAACATAGAACTCATAACAAACTTACCAGCTAGAATCAAGATAAATACCTATGTGTCTGTAAATGGCAGGTGTCACTCCTTGCCAAAGCTTTAGAAAGCCTTCTTCTTGAACAATCCCTAGGGCTGTGCGCACCATGCCCCTATAAGGAGCAGATTCTCTTGCACTGTCTCCCAACCGAGCAAGGGCAGCTTCTCCTTGCATTTGGAGTCGAGTTTTTGTGAGATCCAGGGGAAAGGTTGCTAACAAAAAAACAAAATGAGGGGGAAACCCATAACATTCAGAGAAACAAATAAAAATTATAAAATTCTAAAGTCACAGGACAAATACTTTAGTCGCCATAGGATCAGTGTTTCTCAAATTTTAGAATACATCAGAAACAGCTAGGGAAATTGTTAAAATGGTTTATTTCCTAGCCCCATGCCTATGGATTCTGAATAAGTTGATGGGGGTTTAGAAATTGGTTGATTCTTATGCACTCCCAAATTTAAGAATCACTGTTCCAGAGCACCATCCCTCCCCAACCCCCGCAATCAGGAAAAAAAAAAGTCACAAGACTTGGGTTCTTTTTACTCAGAAATTTCAGCCTAAAATCTACTTTAGTCCTTAATTTTTGGGTTCCAATGGGAATAATTTCAGATATCCATATTCTATGATGCCCCCTTGACTGTAACCATGATTGAGACCCAGTGTGACTTAGAATACTGTATTATTCCTGACAGGTTCATATTAAACGCAGGTGAAGATGAATTCTGTAATTTCATGGGTGATGTTCACTGACCTGAGGTTTGAGATATAGGAGATGCAATATTGAGTTTATAATGTCTTTTTATACAAGTACCAATTGTACTTGAAAAATCTTTTTCTAATGATTATATTTTGAATTCAAAGTAGACATTTTACTCTGAAACGGTGAAGCTAACTGGCCCACATTAGGAAGATCAAGCTCATAACTTTATACTCGTATGTCCCAAATAAGTGAAGTAACCAGATTCAGAGAAATTCATGAACACTACTGACATTACATGAGTCTTTTCAATGACCACCGCCTGATACAAAATCGTACTTACGCTTTTTTCCAAGAGAAAACAGAGTAGGGGGAAGAAAATATTAAATCTTACCACTGGTCTTTGGGAAAAAATATCTTGCTGATAGTCCCCCTAAAATGGAAGTAGTTTGCACGTAGAGAATTTAAACAATGCTTTATTAACATATGAGCCCTGAAAAGTCTTAAGATAAAGGTGCCTCTATATTAACATGGTTTATGCCTTTCAAAATAAGTCTGGTTTACTTGCTGGTTACTTAAATAATGCTTCAGGTTCTGATCCTAAATTGTTTTGTAATCAAAATCATCTCAAATTTTTATTTCCTTGCTTCCCATCCCCAGCCCCCACACCATTCTCCACAAACTTTGAAGAGAAGGAATGTTTCTTTGCCATTGGTCACGGGAGGAAACAATCAGGATCCAAAAAAAAGGAAGGAAGGAAGGAAGGAAGGAAGGAAGGAAGGAAGGAAGGAAGGAAGGAAGGAAGAAAAAGAAAGAAAGAAAGAAAGAAAGAAAGAAAGAAAGAAAGAAAGAAAGAAAGAAAGAAAGAAAGTTGGAAATATCTAATTCTGCAATCTGATTTTAATTTTTTTTAAAAAGTTGGTGAACTATATTTAAGTAAAAACAAAAATTTCCCATCAGCTTGTGGAGAAGAGAAAGAGAAGACAGAGGGTCCAAAGCACAAGAGTGGAGGAGCACAAGGAGCAAAATAACAGATCGCGTGCTGGCTCTGCTGGAAATAGAAAATAAATTCATTTTAGATGAGGACAAACTAGCATTTCCTAATGATAACACAGCAAAGCTGTTGCTTGTTTTGTTTTCCAACAGGCAAGAAAATGAAAGGCTAATCTTAAAATGCACAGTGAAGGCTTCACAGGGAACACACAGGCACTCTGCTCACAAAACCACTGAAGGAACGCCAGCTGCTCATGCAAGGGCATCATAATCTTCCCTAGGTGGCCTCCGATTTTCCGATTTGCTCGGCATATGTAACCGTCCGTCCTCTGTGTTCTTACGATCCTTAATACCTTCATCATAAGCAGCACAATGCACCTGCCTGTCTCTGCATGTCTGCCCACCTAGCTGTAAGCAAGGTCAGGGCCGAGTCTCTTAAGCACTATCATCACAGCCTAATATCATAGTAATTATAATAATGTTGCAATTAATGGGTGCCCCGCCTTGGAGCTCGCATTTATATATTTCCTACTTCTCAGAATCCTGCAAGGTAGACACGGTATAGATGAGTTACGCTCAAGGAGGACAACTGGCAGATGTTGAGTGGATGCTCCGTAAGTGACAGGTTAATAACGTCAAGTCCCGCAAGTCTACAAAAGACAATGATACGGCGCGGCTACGTGGGAATATAAATCAGAGAGATTATCTCAATAAGGACGAAGGGTGGGTTGTGTTTCTTAGAAGGTCATCCTCACGGAAGGGGAAAGGATGCCTAGGGAGGAATGACAGCTCCTGAAGCCCCCAAGCGCGGACCTTCGGGCGCAAGAGCACACCTCTGAGGGAGACGAAATTGGAAGGAGAAGACCTTAGTGACCTCCCGCGCCTCCTCCTCGCAAAGCCGGCCTGTCCCCACCCTGCCACCTCCGCCGGGCAGGTGTGCGAGAGGAGGGCGCGACGCAGCGGGCCACACTCCCCGGGGGCCGGAGCCGCCCGCCCGCGCCCGCCCCCCCCACCCCCCCCGCCCCCCCAGCGCGGCACCTCGACGGCGAGTCGCGGGGGAGGTCCGGGAGGGGGCGGCCGGGTACCTAGCTCGGCCACGGTAGCCGCGCAGCCCGACAGAAGGAACTTGCTCGCTCGGGGCCATCTCTGGGCGAGCGGCAAAAGCCTCTCCTCCTCCTCTGGAACCGACATTCAGCAGCAAGACGGGACGACAATACACCCCCTTACGACCGGCCTGCCACTCTGCCAGGGCGGCCCGTTCTCAACCCGCGAGTGGCGGAGCGGGGACCATTTCCCTCGCTCGGCTCAGCCAGGCGGCTCCGCGAAACCTACAGCCTTCCTAGCAGCCCCGGGATGGAGAGGTGCCCCCGGACCGAGAGCAGAACAACAACGCGAGGCCCAGGGGCTTCTGGGAAATGTAGTCCGCCGGGCCGCGCGCCTCTTGGGCGCCGTTCTCTGATTGGCCGCGAGGGAGGCTCCCCTCGGCGCCGCCAGCCCCGGTCTCCATGGCAACAGAGCACGTTCCCCCCCCCCCCCCCCCCCGCGCCCGCCGCGGTTGGGTCCAGTCCCTGCGTTCGGTCCGGCGTGGCCGGCTCTGGAAAGACTAGCGGAGGTGGGAGGGGGGAGCGATGATGCAGAAGTCATCTAAAAATTGGGGCGGGGAAAGGAGGCTACAGTCAGGGAGGCAAACAAACTGCGGAAGTTGTAGCCGACAAGTTGGGAGGTCCCGTAGGTGCCCCCTCCCAACGGGGAATGAGCAAGTGCCACGGCGGCAGGACTTTTCCCTTCTCTGATTCTGGAAGGTGCTAGACAGAAACATGGAACTGATCTCCCCGACCGTGATTATAATTCTAGGTTGTGTTGCTCTTTTACTGTTCCTTCAGCGGAAGAATTTGCGGGGACCCCCGTGCATAAGGGGCTGGATTCCTTGGATTGGAGCTGGATTTGAGTTTGGGAAAGCCCCTCTAGAATTTATAGAGAAAGCAAGAATCAAGGTATGTGGCCTTAGTAGGTGGGCTTTCCGGAGGAGGTAATGTTTTCTTTTCCTTTTTCTTTTTTTTTTTTTTTTTTTTTTTTTTAATCTTTCATTGCATCTCAAATGCAACAGTAACACCCGGGAACATACCCGCTGTCCATACTTAGAGCCAAGCATTCCTCAGCTATCAACGGTTTTACCTTATGCAAGTTTTTTCGAAAGACATAGATTTTTATTGATTATGAACAGATTTTTATCAGCTTGTAGCTGCCTCTCTGGAAGTAGATATTAATTTATAAATGCTAGCTGCTTCATCCTAAGGGTACACACATTAACTAAACATTCGTAATAATTCAGAAAGAAGTGAAATACGGTTAAATTTATGAAAACGTGTAGTAAATTAGTATCCGAATTGAAGTTAACACCAGGTTGCCGTAAAAATTGCCTGCAGACTTAACTGCAAATTTAGCCAGGCACTGTATTTTCAGCTGGTGTTATTATTTGATGATGATGAGATCCATTTTCACTGCATACTAAAGAGATTAGTGATGGTGTTGTAGTAGATTTTTTTTTTTTTGGTCCTGAAAATAGCTTTCAAATATAGCGTATCTTTCAAAAATAGTATGTAAGTTACTGCCAACTATTTTCCTTTATTTCAACGAATGCTTTGACTTACGTTTCTCTGTGTGTGTTGTGTGATTGTGGCTTGGGCACTTAACCAATTGTTTCCTCAGAGTAAATTCCAAAAAGTGGAGTTGCCTACTCCAATGACCTGAACATTTAAATTGTTCATATTATTATGTTACCCTTGCAAAAGAATATAGCAATATACACCTTTTCCTTTGAGTGTACGGGATTGCCTAGCTCCTCATATTCTGGCCCACACTAGGTGCCATAATTATTGGGAATCTGGTATAGGAAAAATGATATCTTTTAAGAAATATTTGTTTCCCATAGCCTTCCTTAGTCATGATTTTGATAAATTTTAAGGAACTTTTTTAAAAGCTTGTCTCAGAAGGTCAAGCAAGGTCAAAAAGATTATTCTGTTTTCTTCTAAAAGGTTTGTATTTCCCATTTTACATTTAGATCTGTGATCCATTTTGAGTTAAATTTTTTTTTTTTTTTTGGTATGGTAAAAGGAAGGGGTAAAGTTAATTTTTTTTTCACATCTGGATGTACAGTTGTTCCAACATCATATCCTGAAGGACTGTCCTTTCCTCATTGATCACCTGTGGTTAAATTAGTTAACCATATACATGTAAATCTATTTCTAGCCTTTCTACCCCAGTCCATTGATTTATATGCCCACTTCTTTATTAATACTACACTGCCTTAAATACTCAAGTTTTAGAGTAAGTCTTTAAATCAGGCAGTGAAAGTTCTCCATATTCCTCTGTAATTGATTTGCCATTCAAGATTATTTGCATTTTACTATGTTTTAAAACTGGCTTGTTGATATCTTTCATAAAGACTGCTAGAATTATGATGGGAAGTTTATTAAATCTATCGAGAATTTAGAGGAGAATGGACTTCATAACAATAGTAAGTCTTCAAATCTATGAATGCTGTGTATCTCTTCGTTTATTTAGCTATATAATTTCTTTCAGAAGTGCTCTGTAGTTTTTGTGATGTGGTCTTGCTTCCAGTTGTTAATTATTTTATATTTGGAGGCTGTTGTAGATAAAATTGCTTTTACTTTTGTTTTCTGGTTGTATCCTGTTGAAACAAAAAATGCAATCAGTTTTCTGTATATGAACTTTATGCCTTGTGATTTACTAAATTCACTTTATTAGTCCTACTTGTTACTTTGGGGATTCTTTAGGATTTTTATACATAAACAATATGTCTTATAAACAGATAAATCTACTTCATTTTTTCTGATCTTTATGCTTTTTATTTCTTTTTCCTGTATTATTATAATCAGTAGGATTTCTAACATATTATTGAACAGAAGTGGTGAGAGGAGATAAGTTTGTCTTTTTCCTAATATTAGGGGAAATTGTCCAGTATTTCACCATTGAGTGTAATATTAGTTGTAGATTTTTCAGAGGTGCCTATTTCAGTCCTGACCTTCAACCCACACGCAGAATTCACAGATGCCACCAGAGAAATAGTGACTTATTATCTGTTCACATCCATCGTTTCCTAGCTACCAGTAAAATCCTTATCTCACCTGGTTCTGCCTCTTCCTATATAGAAATAGAAGCATCTGTTTTAAAAGCTGCAAAGTATTCCCTGAATCATACTTTACCCAAACAGTGACTTAATGATTGACATAGTGTGTTTACCCTATTGTGCTATTATAAATACTGTAGGAACAAGTGTAATTTCTTTGTTTGAAAATGTATCTATAGAATGAATTATCAGATTCAAAGTCTGAATGCATTTATAATTTAGAACGAAATAGGAAACCTTTTGAATGTTTTGACCAAGAGTGATGGGATCTGATTTAAATCATAAAGGTTCACTTTGGCTGCTCTGTTTAAAACAGGAATGCAAGAATAAAAGGAAGAAGATAATTTGAAGGTTATTGCAATAATTCAAACTTGAGATCATTGTGGTTTGGACCATGGTGATGGCAGTGGAAATTTGAGAAGTGGCTGGATATATTTTGAAGGTAGAAGCAGCAGGATTTACACACCAGTTGCCTGTGATGTATAAAAGAATGAAAAAGGTCCAAGATGACTCCAAGAAGTTTGGCTTGAGTAGCTAGAAAATGGGAGTTGCCATCAAGTGAGACCGTCACAAATATAAGAACTTATTGGAAGGGGATAATTATCAGAAGTGCAGCTTTAGCTAGGTTGAGTTTGATAAAAAATAAAAAATAACGTAAAAGATAAAAATTTAAAAAATTAAAAGGAAAGGATCTGTTGAGTTATGTTGGTGTTTGGTATGTTGATATCCAAGCAGGAATACTGAATTCAGCAGCTGGGTAAATAAATTTGGAGTTTGCCAAAGACGTCCAGTGATGCATAGTTTCAGCCTCTTTTACCTATCTTCTATAGGTGTCATTTCCCCTGAAATTCTTTTCACATATTTATTTCTATTTAATGATTTTTAAAATTTTTTCACATTTCTATATTCTCTTTTCCTTAGAGTCTATTTCCTGTGGGTTGTAGACTCCCTTGTGCTTCTTGTCATTGTTATCTTTTTTTTAAAGATTTTATTTATTCATTTGAGAGAGAGAGCATGGGGGGAAGGAAAGAGAATCAGACTCCCCACTGAGTGTGAAGCCCAGTGAGGTGCAAAGCTTGATCCCAGGACCCCAAGATCATGCCCTGACCTGAATCCAAGTCTGGTGCTTAACCAGCTAAGCCACCCAGGCACCCCAGTCATTGTTATCGTTTATTCAGAAATGTCGTTACTGTTTCTTTCTTTCTTGTGTTCCTTTATCTCCTAATTTTCCTCTGTTGTCCAGCTGCTTCTTCCATGGCTTCTTATATTTCTTCTTTGCTTATTTCCTTTGTAGTTGCAATTAGTACGTTCATTTTTTTTCATTATGAAAAAAAAATGAAAGTAATTTTGCATTATAGGTTTCATGTACCCTATGGCAGAATCTTTTTGGTGAGTTATTTCATTTGTAAGCAAGTTCTGCTCTTTTTTTCCCTTTTATTTTTTTTAAAAGTTTTTTTTTACAGAATTGAATTTTCCTTTTTTGTTTAACTGTATTTTAAAGAGTTAAGTTGTCTTGGACTAGCTGTCAGCAGGAGATTTTGCTTGGGGGCAGTTGCTTTCCAGGTTTCTTGACTTAGTCTTTTTGTTTTTTTTTTAAGATTTTATTTATTTATTCATGACAGACAGAGAGAGAGAGGCAGAGGGAGAAGCAGGCTCCATGCAGGGAGCCTGACGTGGGACTTGATCCCTGGTCTCCAGTATCACACCCTGGGCTGAAGGCGGCGCCAAACCGCAGGGCCATCCGGGCTGCCCTTGACTTAGTCTTTTATCCTACTTTATGACAGTGAAAATATAGTGCCTCTGTGCACTCATGGCTGCTTTGCTTTTTAGTATATAATCTTGCAGATGAGTTCTCACTGACTTTTCTTCAATAGCTGCTGCTAGTATAAGAGGTGACCTGTGTCTTCCCAGGTGTACTCTTCACTTTTAGAAGATAGTGCTTCCTGTGTTATCTTTTACTACCTCCCTCAGTACCCACGGCCTGTGTATCTTAGTACATCTCATAGTGGTTCCAACTCTGTATATTTCCTTCTCATATCTCAAGAGTGTGTATTTCCGAGCTTTTCTTTTTTTTTTTTTTTAATTTTTTTTTTTATTTATTTATGATAGTCACAGAGAGAGAGAGAGAGAGAGGCAGAGACACAGGCAGAGGGAGAAGCAGGCTCCATGCACCGGGAGCCTGATGTGGGATTCGATCCCGGGTCTCCAGGATCGTGCCCTGGGACAAAGGCAGGCGCCAAACCACTGCGCCACCCAGGGATCCCTTCCGAGCTTTTCCATTGTTGAACTTCCCTCCCTGTGGTGCACCGCCCTGCCCCCCACTGCACATTCCCGTTTTCTTTCCCACCATGCTGTGATAGCTACTAAGAGCAGAACTGAGAGTTTTGCAGGTATAAGGTACTAGGGGTAACCATTGTAGTTAGTATATTTTCTTCTTATTGTTCAGATCAGTATGTTGCTTTTGCATATGTTTCATTCTCCTTGTGGCTCTGTGTGATTTCCAGGAAAGAAGTGGAACAATTCAGAAAGGAGTTGCCATACCATAATGCCACTACCAAAACTGGAAGTTGGTCTTTTTTAAAAAATAGTTTTATTTTCAGATAGGTCCGTATTCCAAAGTCATGAACATATACATAGAGTAAAAGGGCTTCCTCTCATCTCTATCCTCTGGATGCCTATCTTCTCTTCCAATATGAATGCTTCCATTCTCTTATATAACTTTCAGAGATATTCTGTGAATGAAAAAAAAATTAGAAATGTTTCCTTCTGAAAAGATGGGGTAGTTGCACTTTCTCCTATTCTTCCCACTAAGTGCAGCTAAATAATAATTGAACCTTAGATATAAAACAAACATGAGAAGATTCTAAAAGGTAGAGAGAGGAAGGCAGACAGGCTAGGGACCACAGTTTCTGGTGAACAATATGGCACTGAAATCCTTGATTTTTTTTCCTGTTTCATGTATCTAGATTGGGGTCTAGAAAAGCCAGCAACCTGGAGATGCCAGTGGGCACAGGTAAAAAAAAAACAACAAAAAACAAAAAACAAACTCAAGCCTACTCTCTTAAGGTAAAGGCCCAAGAAAGGAGCAGCCTAGGGAGACAGAAAACTTTTAGACTATAACCACTCCAGGCAAACACAGCAGGAAAAAATTATGGCATCAGATGCCATAGTGAAAAGGCTAGCCCTAAATCCTGGCCAGGCTGTAATGAAGTAACCCTCCCGCTTCTAGCAGGGGTGATGTCAAAAGAAGCCTAGAAGAGGATCATGACTTTCTGTCCTGCTCAGCAGGAATGAGGCCATCCCCACTGTGGTGTTAATGGAGACCACACCAAGAGCACCGACTGTATCACCAGTGAGCAATAACAAGGAGTCTCCTCCTACTCACTGGGGTGGTGACCCATGAGCCTTAGAGGATGGGTCAAGATTTTCATCACCATTTAGCAAGAAAGAGGCTACTCCTCAAACATCTTCTCTTTCCTGAAGCCATGTGGGAGCGATAATGAGGAATTCCTTCTCCCAGCCAGAGTGATATAAGAAGAACCTAGTAGGGAGACTTGCTTTGACCCTCAAACAGCAGTAACAAGGGGTCCTCTCCCCATGCTGACTGATAAAACTAAATTCCCATTCCCCCTACGTGGCAATAATGAGGTGGCATTCCCCTTCCAACATCAGAATAATGCCAAAGAAAGCCTGGAAAAAATATGAGTTAAATTAAATGCCATGTTATCGTATCCAAAATGTCCAGATTTTGGTAGAAAATCACTCCTCATACCAAGAACCAAGAGGATTTCAATTGGAATAAGAAGAAACAATCCACAGATGGCACAGCTATTAGAATTATCTTCCAGAGAGCTTAAGGCAGCCATAATAAAAATGCTTCAACAAGTAATTACACGCATGCTTGAAAGAAATGAAAAAATAGAAAGTCTTAGGAAAGAAACAAAGTCTTTGTAATAAAATAATATATATAAAGTAGAAACATGGAAATTTCAGAACTGAAAAATACAATAACTAAAAAAAAAAAAAAACTCAGTGGATGCATACAATAGCACAACGGAGAAGAATGAAAAGAACTAATGAATTTCAACACAGGTCAATAAAAATTGCCCAGTATGAAAAACAAAGAGAAAATAGACTGGGGGTGGGGTTGGGGTTGTGGGGGGGAAGATGAGCACTTCAGGGACTGTAAAAGACCTAACATTTATGTCACCAGAGTCCTGGAAACAGAGGAGAAAGAGGATGGGACTGAAAAAGTATCTGTAGAAAGTAGGGCTGAAAATTTCCCAAATGTGGCAACAGATGTAAACCTACAGATTAGAAAAGCTAGTTCCAAACAGGATAAAGCTAAGGAAGTCCACAGCAAGACAAATGATAGACAAACTTCTGAAAACTAAAGACAAAGATAATTTTAAAAAACAACAAAAGACAAATGGAAACTTATTACAGTGAGAATTGGGACTGGAATGATAGCAGATTCTTCATCAGAAACCATGGAGACCAGGAGGAATGGCATACCAATTTTCAAGTGCTCAAAGGAAAGAACTATTAACTTAGAATCCTGTCTCCAGCAAAAATATCCTTTAGAAATTAAGGGGGAGCCAAGACATTCTCAGTTGAAGGAAAACTAAGAGAATTTTCTGCTGGAAGACCTGTCCTCAACAAATGACTAGAAGTAGTTCTCCAAACAGAAAGGAAGCAATGAAAGAAGAAATTTTGGACATCAAGAAGGAAGTAAGGACACAGTAAACAAAAGATATGTAAATGCAATAGTTTTCTTCTCCTCTTACGATTTCTGAATTATGTTTGGTGGCTAAAGCAAAAATTATAACACTGTTTGATACTGTTCTAGATGTATGTAAGGGAAATGCTAAGGAAAATTACATTATAAATTTATAATTATATAATTATAAATATTTTAAATAAAATAAATATAAATGTATAAATGTATAATTATAAATATTATAAATGGGAGAAAACAAAGATATATAAAGAGAGATTCACTTGATCTGGTAAAATGGCCACGCTATGCAGCTGTTGTAGAAGATAGTATGGAAGTTTCTTAAAAAGTTAAAAATAGAACTACCCTGTGATCCACTAATTGCACTGCTGGCTATTCACCCCATTTATATTTTTTGAGGTATTATTCAGCCATTAAAAAAAGAATGAAACCTTGCTATTTGCAACATGGATGGAGCTAAAGAGTATAATGCTAAGCAAAATAAGTCATAAAAAGACAAATACCATATGATTTCACTCATATGGAATTTAAGAAAATAAACAAAGGAAAAAAAAGAGCAAGAGAAACCAAGAAATGGACTTAATTATAGAGAACAAACTGATGGTTACCAGAAGGGAGGTGGATGGGGGATGGGTGAAATAAGTGGATTAAAGAGTACATTTATCTTGATGAACATTAAGTAATGTATAGAATTGTTGAATCACTACATTGTACACCTGAAACTAATATGACACTGTATGCTAACTATGCTGGAATTAAAAAACTTTAAAAAGTGGCTATACTAATTTACTATGATAAGTTATGTATATATAATGTAATAGCTAGAGTAATCACTAAAAATTCACAAAAAGGTCCACTTAAAAATACTATAGATGAGTCAATGGAATTCTAAACAAAGTTCAAGTAACACACAGGAAAGCAGAGAAAACAGAAAAACAAAAACCAGAGAGAATAAACAAAAAATAACAAGTCTTAAACATTAGTATGTCAATAATTTAAGCTATAAATGATATAAATACAATTATTAAAAGACAAATATTTGCAAAATAGATTAAAAATGACCCAACTATATGATGTAAAATAGAAACTCACTTTAAATATAATGAAATAAGCAGGTGAAAAACAAAAATATGGAAAAAGGTATATTGTGCAAGCGTTAGTCAAAAGAAAGTAGGAGTTATATTAATAGCAGAAAAAGTAACTTCAGAGCCAAGAAAATTACCAGAGATGGGGGGGGAGGGGAGGGCTTATAAAGTGATAATGGGATCAGTATACCAGAAGGAGTTAGCAATTCTAAACATGCATGCACCAAACCACAGAGCTGTAAATTCTATGAAACAAAAACTAGAACCAAAATAAGAAAAGGACAAATCCACAGTTATAATTAAATATTTCAACAACCTGAACAATGAGTAGAACAGCTAAGACAGAAAATCAGCTAGAATATAAAAGACCACCAACCAAAAAGATCTAATGAATATGTGTAGAGCATTCTACCTATTAAAGCAGGTTATGTAATCTTTTTTTTTTTTAATTTTTATTTATTTATGATAGTCACAGAGAGAGAGAGAGAGAGAGAGAGGCAGAGACATAGTCAGAGGGAGAAGCAGGCTCCATGCACCGGGAGCCTGACATGGGATTCGATCCCGGGTCTCCAGGATCGTGCCCTGGGCCAAAGGCAGGTGCCAAACCGCTGCACCACTCAGGGATCCCAGGTTATGTAATCTTTTAAGTGTCCATGAGACACATGACAAGTTAGATCGTATTCAGGGCCACAGACCTACACAAAATTTAAAAGAATTCTAATCATACAATGTATTCTCTGACTAGAGTGAAATGAAACTAGAAGTCAATAATAGGAAGCTCTCCAAACACTTGGAGACAAACAACATATTTCTAAATAATCTAATAGTTAAAGGGAAAGTCTCAAGGGAAATAAAAAGTTATGCTGAATCCAGAGGTCCCTGGGTGGCTCAGGTTTAGCGCCTGCCTCAGGCCCAGGGCAGGGTCCTGGAGGCCCGGGATTGAGTACCACGTCCAGCTCCCTGTGTGGAGCCTCCTTCTTCCTCTGCCTGTGTCTCTGCCTCTCTCTCTCTCTCTCTCTCTCTCTCTGTCTCATGAATAAATAAAATCTTTTTTAAAAATTATGCTGAATTGAAAGAAAATAAAAACACAACCTATCAGTTTGGAGAGGGAGCACAGCTAAAGCAGTGCGGAGAAAGACATAATTATCACTAAGTATTTGCATTATAAAGGAGCATTAAGAGTGAAATGAATAAAGCTGCTCTGTCAATCCCCTCCTCACAAAAGAGCAAAATAAACCCCAAACAAGAAAAAGGAAGGAAATATTTTCTGTTTTCACTTCAAAAGAAATCAATGAAAGTGAAAACAGAAAAAAAAAAAAAAATAGAGAAAATCAGTGAAAGAACCAATTCTTTGTAAAGAGCAATAATTTTGAAAGACCTCACACAAGAGAAGGGAAAAAAAAGACACAAATTATTAATCTTGGGAATAAAATGAGGCATATGCTGCAGGCATCAAAAAGATGGTAAGGGAAGACTGTAAGCAACCGTGCACTTAGAACAACCCTGCACTTTGACAACTTAGATGAAATGGACCAAATTCACCCCAAAATACAAGTATTCCATATTCAGTATGAAATAGATAATTTGAGTAACCCTATATTATTTAGGAAATTGAGTTCATAATTTTAAATATGAATTAAAAAATCTTAAGGCCCAGATTGTTTCACTGGAGAATTAATTATGCCAAATGTCTAAAGAAGAATTAACATCAATTTTATACAATCTCTTCCATAAAGGAGAAAAGGAGTATGTCTGTTTATTTTATGAAGCTAGGGTCACCTGATAACAAACCAGATAAAGACAGTAGAAAAAAAGAAAACTACAGATCAGTATTCCTTATGAATATAGGCGCAAATGTCCTCAGCAAAATACCGGCAAATAAAATCCAGCAATATATGAAAGGGATTATAACCCCCATGGCCCCATGAGTCCCTTCTAGAGATTTAAGACAGGCCCAATATTTGAAAATCAGTTAGTGCAAGCCACCATACTAATAGGTGAGAGAAGAAGAGTCACATGGACATATTGATTTGTACAGAAAAAGCATTTGACAAAATGCTACACCCATCCGTGATTGTTAAAAACTATCAGAAAAGTAGTAATAGAGAGAGGCTTCTTCAAATTCATAAAGAAAATTTACAAAAATTTTACAACTAACAGTAATCTTAATTGTGAAAGAATAAATGCTTCATTTCTGCTTGGGAACAAAGCAGGGATATCTATTGCCACCACTTTTATTCCACAAAATGCTGAAAGTTCTGGTGGGTGCAATTAAGTGAGAAAAAGAAACAAAAGTCATATGGAAAGGAACAAATAAAACTGTCTCTGTTTGCAGATGATGTGGTTGTTTACTTAGAAAATCTCAAAGAATCTACAAAAGATCTCCTAGAATTAATCACAAAATACAGCAAGGTCACAGAATACAAAGTCAACATTTGTATCACTAAATACATGTGCAAATGATAGTTAAAAATACAGTGCCACTTACAGTCATTCAAAAAGAAAGAAATATTTAGATATAAATTTAATAGCACATGTATAGAACTTTATGCTGAAAACTACAAAACATTGATGAAAGAAATTGAAGATATTAATGAAGAGACATACCATATTCATGGATTGGAAAAGTCAACCATCGTAAAGATGTCAATTCTCCCTAAATCAAATATACAAGTTAAGTGCAAATTATATCAAATTTCTAGTAAAGTATAGTTATAGACAAGATTATTTGATAATTTACATGGAATGGCAAAAGAACTGGAATAGCTAAGACAATTTTTAAAAGAATAAAATGGGAAGAATTACTACTCATTTTCAAGACTCATTACATAGCTCCAGTATTCAAGATTATGCAGTTGGAGGGATAGATACAGAGAGCGATGAAACAGAGTTGAGTACCCAGAAATAGACACACTAAATGCCCAAATGATTTTAGACACAGGCGCAAAAGCTATTTATTTAAATAAAGATAGTCATTTCAACAAATGGCAGTGAAGCAATTAGACACCAATTAGCCAAAACAAAATAAAATACAAGTCTCGCATCTTAAATAAAAATTAACTCAAAATAGATCACCAACTTATATGTAAAACATAATGCTTAGAAAAAAAAAGAATAATCTGGGACTAAAACTATGTTTTTAGACTTGACGCAACCCATAAAAACAATATGTATATGTAAAACATAACGCTTAGAAAAAAAAAAGAATAATCTGGGACTAAAACTATGTTTTTAGACTTGACACAACCCATAAAAACAAAAGCTGATAAATTGGATCTCATGAAAATTACAAGCTTTTGCTCTGTGAAAGACCCTGTTAGGACTGGGAAGACAAAGAAAAAAAAAAAAGGAGACTGGGAAGACAGGAGAGAAAATATTTGGAAGTCACATATCTGATGAGGGACTGCTATCTAGGATATATAAAGAACTCTCCACACTCAGTATTTAAAAAAAAAAAAGTCAACTAAAGAAATGGCAAATGATATTAACAAGTTACTTAATAGGATATAAAACTGGCAAATGAACACATGAAAAATGTTCAACATCATTAGCCAGTTGAGGATATGCAAATGAAAATGAAAACCACAATGAGATATCACCACATACTTAGCAGAATGGCTAAATAAAAAATAGTGACAACACTCAGGTGCTAGTAAGAGTACAGAGAAACTAGATCACTCATATATTGCTGGCAGAAATGTCAAATGGTACAACTACCCTGGAAAGCACTGTGGCAGTTCTTTAAACAAGAAACTTGGAGCTGCCTTACTATTGCTATGACCTAGCAATGCCACTTGTCAGCAGTTAGCCTAGAGAAATGAAAATATGTGTTCACACAAAAACCTGTTCATTGATGTTTATAGCAACTTTATCTGTGATAGTCCCAAACTGAAAAGAATGCAAACATCCTTCAACAATGTTGAAACAAGCTATAGTACATCCATACTATGGAATACTACTCAGAAATGTAAAGGAATGATCAGCAACATGGGTGGGTCTCCAATGAATTATGCCAGGTGAAAAAAATGCTAATCCAAGAAGTTTCCACACTGTATGATTCTATTTGTATAGCATTCTTGAAATTCAATGTTATAGAACTGGAGAACATGTTAGTAGTTGCCAAGGGTAATAGAAGAGGTGGAATGAGAGGAAAAAATGGATGTGACTATAAAAAGGCAACATGAGGCATTTCACGGTGATGGAAATATTCTGTACCTTGACTTTATCACTATTGGAGGTTCTGTTACCGTAGGATAGTTTTGCAACATATTAGCACTAAGGAAAACAGTAATCAATACATAGGGTTGCTTTGTATTATTTCTTATAACTGCACATTACTCTATAATTATCTCAAAATGAAATGTTTGTGAACTAACACATAAGCACCACTTCTACAACATACTGTATGTGCTTGCCTTTGCTTCGTAACACCCAGGTATTCAGGGGAAATAGTAATTTTGGAAAGTGAAAAAGTGAACACATTCGAGAAATTTTTAGGATTGCAGGACATTGTTGAGTGACCACAGATTTAAGGTAATATCAGTCAGCTGTTTTGTGTCTTTTTCATGGACAAAATTGAGCTATAGTTGGTCATACGCCTGTTGATATCTGGGAAACAGTGTTCAAATATCACTGTTTGACATAATTTTTAGTAATTATGTCCAATTATTATTATTAGACTATAAGAAAGGAAACTTTAAAACAAATAATGATCAAAATGAAAGTTAAGTATTAGGACAGAATAAATTATGATTTGCGTAATTTAGATTTGGCTGAATCCATCAAAATTTACAAATAATCACCATTATATAATCATAATAATTTGTATCTTTATGATGACTTCAGCACTGGGGTTCTCACATAACCCTTGGCCCAGTAACTTATTAGAAATGCTTACTAATAGCTGTATTTATGTTTTCTTTCAGTATGGACCAATATTTACAGTATTTGTTATGGGCAACCGAATGACCTTTGTTACTGAAGAAGAGGGAATTAATGTGTTTCTAAAATCCAAAGAAGTGAATTTTGAACTAGCAGTGCAAAATCCCGTCTATCGCACAGGTAAAGAATATTTTCAGATAGTTTGAAAATACCACATTGGAATCCAAGAGTAGCTTTGCTAGCAGTATACTCTCACTCGTCTATCAGGAATATTGACAGCCCCTTCTTTATTTTATTCTTTAAAATTCAGACAGAAGGTAGAAAGAATATCTGATGAGTTCGGTCTTTGAAAAACAAATTATAAGCCTCATTTAAGTCTTAATTAGACGTATGTAAGAGATGAGGTTACCTCACTGCTGTTTACTTTGGAAAATATTTGGAATCTGTATCCTGTTACAGCTCCCAAGATGTCATTCACTCTGTTCTGCTGCTGTGTATACAGTGTTCTACAGGCTATAGCTCTTGGCTTGATCACATGTTGCTACTCTGCTCAGTGAAAGTAGAATTCCACTGCTTAGTAAGCCCTTTACTGTGGCATTTCCTGACACATTCCATGGGGCCATTAAGGTAAGTGGGGCTTGGCTTCATGTAATTGGTGGCCTTTTGTTCTCCGTCCTCAGAGACTGCTGGCTGGATTGTAGTTGTCAGCATGCTTCCAGTGTGACTATCCACATTATTTCTTCCCAGGCTGCAAACGTGCGGTGCTGAGGCCATTTGTCCTCCCAAGAATGCGGAGTCCTTTCATTTTTGTGCCTGATTCTTTTCTTTGCTTTCGCCATGTCTGTGCTTGCTTCTGTTGTTTATGGCTTTTTTTTTTTCTCGTGGTTTCCTTTTTGGCTTCTTTCTTAGGTTCATCTTTGTGTAGCCTCTCACGTGTCTCTTGCCATTAAAGCAAAAAAGTTTTAAAAGCTGTCAGTGACGAATAACATGATGATTATTTCTTCCTGATTGCATGAAAATCACAACATGTTAGTTAAATTCTCAATTTAGTGCTTCTTGATATTTAGATGAGGGTATTCCAGATCGAAGAATATAAATATTTTGAAATTTTGAAGGCTCTTGGTCTATAAGTTCACGTATCCCTCCAGAAAAATGTGCCAGCTTACTCACCTATCAGGGGTGCATGGAAGTGATCAAGTTTTTTTACCTTTGCCTCCTCTGGGGATATCCGTTTAAGTATTTCTATTTAATAGGCAAAATATGTTAATATGTGCTCTTGAGCCAGCTTCCCATTCCTCTCTTATAGTTCCCTACTACAGAGAAGATGTATACTCAGGAAACCTAAGCATTTTTAATTAACTTATATAAAATATTATCTACACATAAAAAGGCTGTTGAAATATAAAACTAAAAAAGCCATCAGAAAGGATGAATACCTACCAATTACATTGACATGGATGGAACTGGAGGGTATTATGCTGAGTGAAATAAGTCAATCAGAGAAAGACAATTACATGGTTTCATTCATACGTGGAATATAAGAAATAGTGAAAGGGACCATAGGAAAGGGGGAAATCTGAGTGGGGAAAAATTAGAGAGGAAGACAAACGATGAGAAACTCCTAACTCTGGGAAACAAATAGAGGTTTGCAGAAGTGGAGGTGGGTGGGAGGATGGGGTAACTGGGTGATGGGCACTAAGCAGGGCACATGATGGGATGAGCACTGGGTGTTATACTATATGTTGGCAAATAGGATTTGAATTAAAAAAATGTTTTTGAAAAAATTACTTTGCAGACAATAAAACAGGATTAAAGAAAAATATAAAAGAATAATAAGTTTTTTTAAAAGATTTTATTTATTTGAAAGAGAGACCATAAGTGGCAGAGAGGGGCAGAGGGAGAGAGAGAAGCAGACTACTTGCTGAGCAGAGAGCCTGATGCAGGGCTTGATCTCAGGACCCTGAGATCATGACCTGAGCTGAAGACAGACCTTAACTGACTGAGCCACCAGATGGCACAAGAATAATGACTATAAAGACTTACACTCTTACTAGCTGAACTCAAGTGGGAGTGTATATCATGGAAGGAACATGAACACTAACACAAAGGAGGTAGTGGAACCAGAGCTACTCATGGGGTAGAAGGAGAAATAGAAGTTAGTAGGAGAAATGTGTGGCTTCTAGTTGCAGGTGTGTGGGAACGGGGTGAGGTTGGTCAAGGAAAGAGTGTTTTGAGCAGATAGAACATGTCGTAAAAATGCTGGGAGATATAAATATAAATATTGGAAATACCACACTGTATCTGAGATACAAATTTGGGGGGAGAAGGGCCTGGAAATGTCACTGGAGAACTGGAAAGATGGGAGAAGGCCTTTTAAACTTTGTTAAGGCTAGGAAGCCAATGAAATCTTTTAAACATAGAAAGAAAAATCTCTAGGTTTGCATTTCCCAGAAACCCTCTTAATCACCCATTTGTAGATCACCCCTTAGAGTGAATTTCCCTACAGACTTCTGCTGTCTCATAGGATAGGCTGAATCTTTGCCTACTCTTCTTTGCAGGAGGTGATTATATAAGTGTTGGGAGGATTCTGGGAGGACTTTGGCTCTAATCCCTAATGACCAAGTAATAGTAGATAGAGATAGATGGACAGTTTGCTTCAGGGAGTTGTTGCTTCTTTTGAAAATAGTTTTCTCTGTTTATAGCATCAATTCCAAAGAATACTTTTTTAGCACTGCATGAAAAACTTTATATCATGATGAAAGGGAAAATAGGGACTTTCAACCTGTATCAATTCACTGGACAACTGACTGAAGAATTACATGAGCAACTGGAGAATTTAGGCACTCATGGGACAATGGAGCTGAACCACTTAGTAAGGTAAATAGATGCATTAGTATTATTTGATCTTATTGTTTTTTTGTTTTTGGGGGGGGTTGGAATAAAAAGGAATTAAAGCCCACACATTTAACTTTAAAGCTTATATGGTGGATTAATGAAGTCTATCTAACTAGGCAATTAAAAGATTTTATTAATCTTTTAAATTTTAATTAACAGACAACTTTTCTTTAGCACTCAAATTTGAAGGTGAACCAATAAGCCAATACAATTATTTCTATCCATTTACAGTAATTTCTCCTCAGCCATTCTATGGCATGTAGAACATAACCTATCCAGAGGGGATTTTGGGAGACAGATGAGTCAGGATAAGGCAGAGGAGGGACTCAGGCGGCCTCATTCATGTTCTGGAGCTTTCTGGCAATGGTAAGGTGCTGGGCATAGGAACCCTGAGAAAAATTCTTCGCATGCATAAGAAGATTTGGTAAATTGAAATTACCAATTAGGTACTTTTCCATCTTAGTGGGATACTGGGATGCTGAAGGCAGGATTCAATAGATAGACTCATAAAAAAAGAACAACATTCAATATTTTGTTAGGGGCCCAGGAAGAGAAAGAGGAAAAAACAAACAAACAAACAAACAAACAAACAAAAACCAGCAATCAACCAAACTTTTGGCATGCCCAGTATCTACAACAAAACCAAGCAAATTCTTGGATATCTTTGAAACTTTGAGGGAAGGAGATCCTGAAAAATTTCAAATGAGGAAGGGATGGTAAATAAAAATGAAACAAGCAGTACTTAGTGTTACTAATCTAGGTCATACTAACAGTCTTTGATATTCTTTAATTTATGTATGTCACAGTAATCATTTTACTCACTTATGGCAAAACTCAGTGATGATAGGAACTATAGTATCTATAACTTAACAGATACTGCTTAGTATCTAGCAGTACTAGCTTAAATCTGTAGGATCCCGTGAGAGCTTAGGAAATTTGGTAACTATATTGCCCTGACTCTTTGGCTCTCTTTTGAGACTAAGTCTGTATCTTAGCAAATGCTATTATTTGCTAAATAATAAGTACTTGAAATTATATTGAATCAATTTGTTTCTGCTCATCATCTCATATTTGCCAGTATCTACCAGTGCTTGTTTAGAAAGCATTTTAAAATCTTCCGATAAATAAACCACAATTTCAGTTACCCCTAAGTTATCTTGACCACAGTAAGCAAATATTAAAACCTTTCAAGAGTGACTCTTTCCCAGAAGAATCTACCTCTAATATATAGCTATTAAATAATACCTTTTTTTGTATCCTTTGCCTTTCTCCTTCAGTCATTGGGTCTGACTTTCTATTTGTTTTTTATCTTTGTAGGAATCTCCTTTATCCAGTTACAATGAATATGCTCTTTAAAAAAGGTTTGTTTCCCAGAAATGAGGGAAAAATCAGGGAGTTCTATCAGCATTTTCAAGCTTACGATGAAGGTTTTGAGTACGGGTCCCAGATGCCAGAATGTCTCCTAAGGTAGAGAGCTCTTCCCTATAATTAATTCACTGACCAAGCTCCTCCCAGCAATTCATACACATCTTGTATTCCCCTGTCCTAAGTAGAACAGCATCCACATGGAAGAGATAGACGCTCCTTCTTAATGACCAGTTTGTTTTGGGGGTGTGTGTGACTTGATGGAGGAACCAAAGAAGAAAGATGTATTACTTCTTTTTTCCCTTTCTTATTTTGAGGAGCAAAAATGAGATAGAGAGAGAAGATATGAGAATGAAACAATTTCTTTTGGGGGCTTTTATCCCATTTACTCCTTAATACTACCACATTCATTGCTGTAGTTTGGAACCCTGCTAAACCATCAAGTCTGAACAGTCTTAAGAGTCAAACATTGTGGTCCTTGTTTTCTCTAGGGCAAAAGGAGGTGTGGTCAAATGTATTTTTCAGAATTGGCTCAGTGGTTCCAATGCAAAATAACACATGATTTTTAAATGTCTTAGCAGTTGCTCTGCAGTAGTGACTGGTCAGAAAATATTAAAAAGATCATAGCTAGTTTGCTTTACCTGGCTTAAGCCAGCACGGGGTCTCTGTGCTAATTTTCATCCTCCAGCAACAGATAAATAGCCAGAGTAAAGGTAGAACAAACAGGTCCTGGGATCTGTTTTGTTTGTTTGTTTTTGCTTTTTATTCAATACCAATCGCAGAAGAATTCAAACATTTATTTGCAAAGACAAACAAACAAAACAAAAAAAACCCCACTAAGATGTGGCTGCCTTGCCCCCTCGATTTTCCTTGTGGACTAATAAGTCTGAAGGTAGACCTTGCATGAAATTCTAGAAAAACTGAAGAAGAAATTTGGAGAAATAATTATAATTCCATATTCTCCCCTTTAATGTCATGACCTGTTTCTCCTGAAGTGCTTTCAAATCCATTTATGCACATATTTTTTTTTTTCTCACCTAGAAACTGGTCAAAATCCAAAAAGTGGCTTTTAGCACTTTTTGAGAAAAACATTCCAGATATAAAAACATACAAATCTGCAAAAGATAATTCCATGGTAAGTATACCTTAGCTTTTTTGCTAAAATATATGGGATGAAAACAGTAATAAGTTATGATCAATTTTTTTTTTTGCTAAAAATCATGAGATTATTTAGGTAACATTTTTGTGTCAAGTACTGTGTTAGATGTTTGCATACATTATTCTATTAAACAGCCTCCCAAAAATGAAGTAGGTATTGATGGTCTTCCACATAAGGAAAAACTAAGACTCTAGACAACAACATATAACAAGGTGTTGAAGTTTTTATTGATTTAAATATTATACAGGTTTGTCAACAGTGACAGGTGGCAGTTATGGCTCATTAGACAAGGATAACAGAGTTCTGCAAAATAGACTTTGTTCTTGATGCTATTACCACTAATTATTTCTGTCTCCAAATAAAAGGAGATAGTAAGGTATAATTTAAAAAGCAATACATTGGAAGCCACTGTCCCAAGTGTCCTAGCTCTGGTTCTTCAGGTGTGGTTCCTAGACCAATGGTACCAGCATTGCCTGGGGACCACTCAATTAGAAACTCTGGGGTAGAGCCTACCAATCTGTGGTTTCTTTTATTTTTTTTTTTAAGATTTTATTTATTTATTCATGAGAGACATAGAGAGAGAGGCAGAGACATAGGCACAGGGAAAAGCAGGCTCCATGCAGGGAACCTGATGCAGTACTTAATCCCAGGACCCCGGGATTATGACCTGAGCCAAAGGCACAGGCACCCAGGCACCCCAAATTTGTGGTTTCATAGGCCTTCCAGGAGGTTCTGATCCTTGTATAATGCAAAATTCTCGACCCTGCCTGCTCATCAGGATCTCTAGGAGTTTTTGAAAACTACCTGATGCTCCAGACCTCCCTGCATTAGAGGCTGGGATTCACTTGGTCTGAACACAGGCTCAAATCCAGTCACCAGTCACATGACCTTGGGCATGGCACCTTGCCTCTTCACTCAGGTTCTACACCTACCTCATAGAATGTGAGATTAAATGAGTTAATATTTGTGAAGCAGTTAGAGAGTAGTGAGGACTACCTAACAGTTTATACCATGTGGTTATCATTAAAAATAAGACCTTTTATTATTTATACATAGTATCAAACATTTTTCTTGGCTTACTTTACATTATTATAGCAAAAGTTTTCATGAGCAACTCTAACACTGGAGAGGAAGATAACTTTAGGACAAAAGGGATGTGTGAATGGTTAGGTATCTCCCTAACTAAAGGGAATAGAAAGATATTCTGGAATGCCCTTCATTGATAAATGTTTCATCTAAAGGTTCTATTTTATAAACAGACCCAGATGAACACATTTTCACTTGCATAATTTTTCAGGATTAGGGGTAAAGATGAGTATAAAAGCTGATCCCAGCTAGATCTGTAATCTATGGGCCTAGCAAACAGGGTTTTTAATGTCCCAGCTAAAACCTTCCACTGACAGTACTTCTAGAGTAGCATTTCTTTTTCCTACTGTGAAAAAATGAGTCATTTTTGATCATATGTACTCTAACTCTATATTTGAGTAAAGACAGATTTTGGATTTTGCTGAAGCTAATCCAATGCTTAAGACTTTGGGGTAGAACTCAGTTTGATCATTCATGAGCAGTTTTCACTTTCTTGTGTATCACTTCTGTTTCTTCCAGCAGTGTTCACACTGAGCTTGTGTTTTGTACCCATTTTTTTTTAAATGCGTTCTAAGAAGAAAATAAAAGATTCTGTTGTCTTCTACTGTGTAAGTAGATTTCAATGGCCTAGTTAAGCAGAAGACTGGAAGAAGTTTTTGTTTTTTGGAAATATTACACATTTTATCAAATTATAAACATTAAGTGTGATAATTTCTCCCTCATTATTCTATATATGTATAAAGCTAGTATTTTCATTTAAAATTAGGATTTCGGGATCCCTGGGTAGCACAGCAGTTTAACGCCTGCCTTTGGCCCGGGGCGTGATCCTGGAGTCCTGGGATCGAGTCCCACGTCGGGCTCTCTGCATGGAGCCTGCTTCTCCCTCTGCCTGTGTCTCTGCCTCTCTCTCTCTCTCTGTGTCTCTCATGAATAAATAAATAAAATCTTTAAAATTAATAATAATAATAATAAAATTAAGATTTCATCTACAGAATAGCATATCCAAAGGGTGAAATCCATGTATAGGATTTTCCATGAGATATAAATTTTGTGTTGTACCAATTTACGTTGTATGATAAAAACTAGCCATAAATAAAATTTATACTTAAATAATTTATAATTTTGCTAATCCGTTGTTACAAAAACAATAAGACATCACTAATGTTTATGGAGAGCTTACTCTGTGCTAGGCCTAGTATTACACATTTCACAAATTCATGACTCATTTACTTTTCACAACAACTCTAATACCCGGAAAACTGGAGCTTATTAAAACCAGAAAGCTGAGGATTAGAGTGGTTAATCACTTTTAAAACATTACATGCCTTTGTAAGTAACTCTCATCATGTATTTTCTCTGATAGTGATCCAGTTTATTTATTTTTTAAAGATTATATTTATTTATTCATGAGAGACACAGAGAGAGGCAGAGACATAGACAGAGGGAGAAGCAGGCTCCCTGCAAGGAGCCCAATGTAGGAATCGATCCCAGGGCCCAAGGATTACACACTGAGGTGAAGGCAGACGCTCAACCACTGAGCCACCCAGGTGCCCCAATAATGATTTAATAGTTAATTCTTATAATATCTGAAGCAAAACTCCTTCGTGATGGTACAATACAGTTCTCTTAATCCCTAATCCAGGAGAGTTGTGGACTGTATCTCTCATGGGGCAGGATAGTACAGGAGCTAAGAGTGTGGGCTCTGGAGCCAGGGCCAGGCTCACAGGGTTTGAATCCCAGCTCAACCACAGAAAAGCTACCTGTCCCTGGCAAAGTTCCCTAACTTAATTGTGCTTCAGTTTCCTCAAATGTAAAATGGTGAAGGTGATAATAGTATCTACTTCTTCAAATTGTGGTGAGGAATAAATGGTTAAATACTTGTAAAGCACTTAAAATAGTATTTACCTTAGCAAGCAAATACTAGACATTAGCTACCATTATTTTTATCACCTAACCCAAGTTATTTAAGATTCAACATACATGAGTAACTTAATGAAAATGTTACAGTGTCTGAATTTCTTCCCCATGATGGGGAATGACTATTGACAAAAGCATGACTGGAAAACCTCCCAGTGAAAAGAAAGCTTTCATGGAATTTGTGTGATGACCTGAGGAAAATCCTAGGTAGCTTTGGATGGGGCTCTGATCTTGATTGGTGCCATTCTAGTCAAATACCTGTTCTCTGCATATTGTGGTATTTATACTCTATCCTGGTGTGGCAGTGCTTTCTCCGCGGTATATAGGCTAAGAATCTTCATGGCAAATGAGGGAAGGGTTTTCTCTGGAATGTTCCAGATATCTTTGTTTCTATATTGCTTGCATTTTCCTAAACCCAGGGGTTTATTTACAAAATTTGTCCAAATGATTATATGTACTGAGTTTTGTGTTAAGCACTTTATAGGTGATAACTGATTTAATTCTCACAACAATCCTATGAGGTAGGTACTATGTTATAACTATTTTATAGATGACAAAATGGAGACACAGAGCTTAAAGTAACTGGTCCAAAGTTGCCCGGGCCTTGAACAACTAAGCCAGGTTCTGGTTCCACACATAAGGATCTTGGAAGTTGCCACTCCATCCTAACAACAAGTAGAAAGCTGAACAGGCCAACATTAGAATTATCAGACTAGGACTTTAAAACGACTGTGATTAATATGCCAAGGGCTCTAATGCATAAAGTGGACAGCATGCCAGAACAGGTGGACAGTATAACCAGAGAGATGGAAATCCTAAGAATGAACCAAAATCAAATCCTATATATAATAAACACTGTAACAGAAATGAAGGATGCCTTTGATGGGCTTATTTGTAGACTGGTACAGCTGAGAAAAGAATCTCTAGAGGATATATCAGTTGAATCCCCCAAAAACTGAACAGCAAAGTGAACAAAGACTTAGAAAAATAGGATAGAATATCCAAAGACTGTGGAACTGTGGGACAACTACAAAAGGTATAGCATACATACAGTGGGGAGGGGATACTAGAAGAAGAAGAAGAAAGGGAGGAAGGAACAGAAGAACTATTTGAAACAATAATGACAGAATTTTCTTCCAATTGATGTCAGACACCAAACCATAGATCCAGGAAGCTCAGAGAACACCAAGCATGTAAATTCCAAAAACTACACCTTAGCATATCATTTTTAAATTACAAAAAAAAACAAACAAAAAGAAAAAAAAGATTTAAAAAATCCTAAAGAAGCCAGAAGGAAAAACACCATACCTATAGAGGAACAAAGATAAGAATTATACCTGACTTCTCCTTAGAAACCATGCAAAGCAAAAATACAGTAGAGTGAAATACTAAAAGAATAGTGAGTAAGAAAAACCCCACCAATCTGGAATTCTGTACCCTGTGAAATTATCCTTTAAAAGTGAAGGAGAGGGGGTCCCTGGGTGCCTCAGCAGTTGACCACCTGCCTTTGGCTCAGGGTTGTGATCCTGGAGTCCCAGGATCAAATCCTACATTGGGCTTCCTGCATGGAGCCTGCTTCTCCCTCTGCCTGTGTCTCTGCCTCTCACTTTCTCTCTGTCTCTCATGAATAAATAAATAAATAAAATATATTTTTTTAAAAAAAAAGCTAAGGAGAATTAAAGGCTTTCACAGACAAAAAATGAAGGAGTTTGTTGTCAGTAGACCTTCCATACAAGAAATATTAAAGAGAGTTCTTCAGAGAGAAGAAAAATAATATAGGTCAGAAACTCAGAGCTATAAAGAAAGGAAGAGCATCAAAGAAATAAGTAAAGGGGAAATAAAAATTTGTTTTCCTTAATTGATCTAACAGGTGACAATTTGTTCAAATTATAATAGCAACAATGTATTCAGATAAAAATATGTGTGTGTGTGTGTGTGTGTGTATATATATATGTGTACATCCACACTTGTGTATGCTTATATATAAATGAAATGATTATGTATGGTTATCTGGATGTCTGTATCCTTTGTCATTCTATGATAAGCTGGTAATCCCGTAAATAAAATGTTTCTCTGACTTCTGTGAGTCCCTTCAGCAAATTAATTGAACCTGAGGAAGGGGTCATGACAAACTGATTTATTTATTTATTTATTTATTTATTTATTTATTTATTTATTTATTATTTATGATAGTCACACACACACACACACACAGAGAGAGAGAGAGAGAGGCAGAGACATAGGCAGAGGGAGAAGCAGGCTCCATGCACCGGGAGCCCGACATGGGATTTGATCCCGGGTCTCCAGGATCGCGCCCTGGGCCAAAGGCAGGCGCCAAACCGCTGCGCCACCCAGGGATCCCGACAAACTGATTTATATAGCCAGTCAGTCAGAAATACTGATAACAGCGTAGACTTGCAGCTGGCATCTGAATTCCAGGGAGGAGGTTGTTGGAACTTCCGATCTGTGGCCAGTTGGTCTGAAGTACAGGTGAGTCACCTGAGCTGTGACTGGTGTCTGAAGGGCAGGTGGGAGGTTGGAGTAAGAGTATAGTCTTGTAGGACTAAACTCTTAACCTGTAGAACCTCATGTTATTTCTGGTTAGATAGAGTCAGAATTGTACTAAACTGAGTTGAATTTTAGTTTACTCAGATAGTGTCCTGAGTATTGCTTATTGTTGTTTGGAATTCGCCCCCCCCCCCCCACACACACACACATATACACACACAGTAGAAATTGGTACCAGAACCCCATAGCAAGGGTGTCCTCTTTACCACTCCTTTTCTTTCTTTCTTTCTTTTTTTTTTTTTTTTTAAGATTTTATTTATTCATTCATGAGACACAGAGGCAGAGACATAGGCAGGGGGAGAAGCAGGCTCCCCGTAGGGAGCCTGATGCAGGACTCAGTCCCAGGATCCTGGGATCACGACCTGAGCCAAAGGCAGACCCTCAACCACTGACCCACCCAGATGCCCCCTTTACAACTCCTTTTCAACATAGTACTGAAAGTCCTATGTAATAAATCAAGAAAGGAAATAAAAGTTACACAGATTGGAAAGGAAGACTTAAAACTTGTTCTTCACAGGTGTTATGATCATATATGTAGAAAATCCAAGAAAATCAACAAAAAACTACTGGAACTAACAAGCTATTATAGCAGAGTTGCAGGATACAAGTTAATATTTGGAAGTTTATTGCTTTCCCATGTACCAACAATGAAAGAGTGGAGTGTGAAATTAGAAAAACAATACCATTTACATTAGTATCCCCCCAAATGAAATACTTAGGTGTAAACTTGACAAAAGATATATAAGATCTGTATGTGGAATGCTACAAAACTCTAATGAACAAAACCAAAGAACTAAGTAGATAGATATTTTATGTTCATGGATAGTAAAATACAAAAGTATAAAACTACTAGAATATAACATAGGAGAAAACCTAGTTGACCTTGGGTATGGTCATACCTATTGAGATATAACATCAAAAACACAATCCATGAGAGAAAATGGAAACTATATGAAAAGATGCTCTACATCATATGTCATCAGGAAAATGCAAATGAAAACAACACTGAGATACCACTACACTTATTCTGGCCAGGATCTGGAACACTGACACCACCAAATGCTGGTGAGGACGTGGAGCAACAAGACCTCTCACTCAGTGTTGATGGGAATCCAGAATGGTTCAGACACTTTGATGGTTTCTTACAAAGCAAAGCATAATCTCAACCATAAAATCTAGTAATTGTGCCCCTTGCTATTTGCTCAAATGATTTGAAAATTTATGTCCACACAAAAACCTACATATGGATGTTTATAATAGCTTTATTCATAATTGCCAAACTTGGAAGCCACCAAAGATATCCTTCATTAGGTAAATAGGTAAACTATACATCTAGGGAATGGGATATTATTATTCAGCACTAAGAAGAAATGAGCTATCAAACCATGAGAAGACATTAAGGGACCATAAATAAGTGAAAGGTGCCAATCTAAGAAGGCTACATAATATATGATTTCAACTATATGACATTCTGGAAAATGCAAGATGTGGAGAAAAGAAAAAGATCAGTGATTTTGGGGGAAGGAGGGAGGAGATATATTGGCAGAGCATAGAGGATTTTTAGGGCAGTGAAAATAATTTGCATGACATCATAATAGTGGATATATATCATCATGCATTTGTCCAAAACTATAGAGTTTAAATGCCAAGAATGAACTATGGTAAGGTAAACTATGGAATTTAGGTAATTATGATGTGTCTGTGTCCTTGATCCATGCTATAAAAAAAAATACCATCTTGGTGAATGATATTGATAGAGAAGGCTCTATGCATGTGTGGGGGTAAGGGTTATATGGGAAGTCTTTGTACCTTCCTCTCAATTTTATTTTAAACTCAAAATTGCTCTAAAAAATAGTCTTTAAGAAAAAAGAAAAAAACTAAGCTAGGATTTGAACCAATGCAGTAAAGCAGTTGTGCTAGAGAGTCCCAACTCCTAATTACTATGCAACAGTAAGTATATAAATCCCTTAGCATACCTCAAGCTGCAAATGTAGGAATGGCAGAAATAATATATTTGAGATTAAGGAAAACTGCATGGTCTTTGTTTATTAATATCAGACTTTGTCACATAGGTGTGGTTTGATGATATGTATTTCTTTTAAACAGACACTGATGCAGACTATGCTGGATATTGTAGAGATGGAAAGAAAGGAAGAAAAGAGCCCCAATTATGGGCTCTTACTACTTTGGGCTTCTCTGTCAAATGCTGTCCCTGTAAGTATAAGTCAAGGAATGGTTACATTTCTGTCTACTTCAATTTCAATTTTTTCCTTCATTTTTCTTTCCTTTTTTTTCCAATCTTTTCAATTCTCTATTATGGGAAAGAAAAAGGCTACAGTGGATTTGGTTGTGAGATAGAAAAACAAAACTGACTGCAGAGTGAAATCTAATAATACCACAGAGGAGGCAAAGCCGAGATGTTAAGTAAATTCTGCCCTCTGCAAGGCAGCTTATAGCAGGCTAAGGGTAAAGCTTGCTTTCTGGGGTCAGTTGTGACAACACCTGCCTATGGAGCACTTTCTTTGTCAGGCAACAAACATGCTTAGTGTTGGTGCTGCAAAGATGAGGAAGTCTTGACTCTAACATTTTATTGGAGAGAGAGTAGGAAAATGGATAGTCTGAGATGGAATGGGGCTTGAATCAAGATACCCTGCACCAGAGCTATAGAACCTCATGGAGATCTTTAAACCCTCAGCCTCCATTTCCTTATGGGTAACAAAGGGATAATACAACTCCTGATATGGTTCTAGGACCTGAGTATTTAATGAATGGCCACCCTCCTTTCTCTACAAGGTGGTTGTGAGGATTCAGTGAGATAAACCCAGCTGGTACCCAGCGTATAGTAGTTCTTTGTCCCCCGCCTCCACCCATTCTCCTTCTGTGCACCATTCCTGTTTGTGTTACTTGGCATCTTGGTCCTGTAGGTTCCCCATGAATAGAGATGGTGACATTGGAATTCACAATACTAAGGAGAGCAGAGACTTTTTAACAGTTTCTTTTTAAAGCTGTTATGAACTAGATTAAAGCCATGTGGTATGTTGGCCACTTCTTGTTTGATGCATATTAGTGAGGATTTCACATTAGCTTAAGCTGCACTTACATTATTTGAGGAATTAAAGGGTAGCCTTTTTCACATATTTGTTTTCTACTAAACAGGAATATTCAGCCCATCTCTAATGATAAATGTGGCCATTTTCTTTGTTTCTTCTAACAAATAGAAGTAAGATATTTTAGGTATTATTAAATTCTCCTTCCTCCTAAGTGAAGGCTTTGTAAGTACTGATGGTCTAGTTTCTTTTCATGTGTTGTAAAACTGATTGGGTGAAAGCAGAAATAGAAATTCTGGTCTCTGCTCAAACGTGTGTCAGCCATATGTACTTCATCTGGCACAGGCAAATAAAAATTTCTAATCCTTTCTCCTTCTTTATATGCCTCTGATATTATGCCCTGATTTCTCCTTACATAGTTTTCTTGGATACTGATTAAGCTATAGCAAAATTAAAAGGCAAATGTCAGAACAGCTCCCAAAGCAGCAACAAAACAGCCACTCCTGTCACAGGATTAATTTTCAAGATCTCATTAGAGAGATCCTCCAGAAGAAAGGGACACAAAGCCCCATTGATCTGACTCAGGGGAAGTCAGTTCTTTGGAATTTGTTCCTGGCACTTGCCTGAAAGGATTTAAATCATTAATTTCAGAAAGAAAGTGTCTGATGAAAGTTCCATCTTGCTGGCTCTTGTTGGCACCTCCAAGAGACAGCTGGTGTGCAGGCAGAGACCCTGGAAAGGCTTTAGAGTCAGGCACAAGGCCAAATCCCAGTGCTGGGTGACAAGTGAACCAATTGTTTAACCTCTCCAAACCTCAGTGTTCTTATCTATAAAATAGGATTAATGTTATCTACCTCAGAGGATGGTCATGAGCATTGTATTTTTAAGATATGGAATGTGGCTCACAGTCCCTGGAACAAAGAAGGTGCTCAATGTCAGATTTTGTCTTTTATAAAAATTAAGGCCATTGTTGCAGCCGTTGCTTTCAATGGCCCATTAATAATAAACTGCCCTGACTTCCAAAACAATGCTTCAGGGTAGGAGTAGCCACTGCTGTCCAGCTTCTATGTGATCTCCCGCCTCTGCCTAGAGAATAAAAGCCCTGCCAGAGGGACAGGTGATGGGACCTGCCCTTTCTTCATGCCTATGTCTTCTCTTTTCTCCCATTCTGGGCTCTGCCTCAAGGCCCTTGGAACTCAGAGCTCGGGCTTCAGATAGGCTTGGGACAAGACAGGTCTCCAGAAGGCTCCATTATGGTTGAGGTGAATTTTGGTAGACTAGCCCAAAATATTAACCATAATTTGCAAAATCATTTGTATGGGAAAACCATTTCCAAGTTCCAAGAGATTCCTGCCAAATAAACTTTTTAGGAACATTTTTTCCAGAACCAGTCTCACTGCTGACATTTTTATCTTTGGTATTGTTCCTCCCAAGCTCTTTCTGAATCCTTTCAGTACTGACCATAACCCCCACCCCACCCCACCCCACCTTACCCTCAGCTCCCACAGCCTGTGTTGTCTGTTACACCCATTGCCTGCACACTGAGTTCTTTTTCCTCCTGACTGTATTGCATATCCCCAATTAGACATGAAAGTTCTTTGGGCAGGAATGATATCTGACACATATTTGTGTTTACCATGATTGTAGAAGACTAATGTGTTATAGAGACTCCATCAGTATTTGTTAAGTCTTTCTTTGCATGGAGGAATAATTGATGCTGAAAAACATACCCGCTTCATCTTCTTCTATAAGATCAGGGGTATCCTCCTTGTCCCTTCTTTCCTTTATTCTTACCTCTCCAAAAGGATTGCAGTGGCTGCTTGTGAAGTTAAGTGAGCCAGGTCCCTCTTCCCCTTCTTGAGTGGCCCTCGGCATGGACTTGATCTCTTCGGCAAAATACTAATTGGCACCTTGGGGAGCAGTTTTTACCTGGGCATGCACAAAGATCTCAAGGTCATTTATTCTTGTTTGTTGTTTTGGTAATACATGTAAATTTCGTATTTACTCATTACTGTCTTTTATGTGACTTTTCTTTTTGAAAAAGTAATTGAGTTTTTTACCAAATTTAAAAATGATATATAGCACCTTTGTGCAGCCATTTATAATTTAGCTGAATTCCCTGTGTTCATTATAAAAAATAAGTATTACCCAATTTTTGTGAATCTTTAAGACTCTAAGCACTTGTTAGTATAATAACTCTGAACCGTTTTTGTACAACTGAAAATCTGTGTGCTATCACTAACCTCTCTTTCCCCCTAATAAGAACTCTGACCCTTTGAATAAGATGAATTGAGTATGGAATGGTTATTAATTAAATCCAGTAATTTAGCACTTGTATCCATAGTTAGTAGTAGAAGGGGCCTGAGTGGGTAGACAAGAGAAGAGTGCTTTCTGAACCTGTTTCTTCTACTGTAAAATGGACTGGATGATCTCTAGGGTAAGTCTTTGGTAAACTGGATAATGCCACAGAAGGAGGCTCTCCAGGCGGTGGTGGCCATGCCATGGTTCTCCCATTCACTCTGTTTATGTACACAGTACCACATTTACGCTGGCATTGTCAGGTTTCATGCCCCGGGGGGGAAAACCATGAGGAGTATGAAATTTGGCTTGCTTGAGGGCTTCCCTTCAGACAGTTGCTCTTCCTTTTTTGACCACAGAGGGGAGTATTGGGATTATTTAAAGACATTTAAAGTTGCCTCACAAGAGACAAAAAAAACTTAAGTGTTTTAAATATTAAGTATTGTCTGAGTCTTTCAGGACTGATTTTCCTAGATGAAATTTCTTTTCCAATACATGTTTCCAGAAAAGACAAAAGGGAAACCCAAACTTCTTTTATTGATTTTATATAGGTTCCTTTGTTGTGCAACCTAAAAATAGAAGGAAAAACACCTCCCCAAGTTAGTGGAAAGTTAATTTTTGAGATGTATGGCAGTATAATTTTACCTTGTAATACCACAGTGAGGAAAGATATGAAACAGTTTTCTTTGATCTAAAGAGAATTTGCAATGATAAATAAATGATTTGCTCATTTATTTCTATTTCATGAAAAGCAAATTTTAAAAAATATTTTAATTTGGATAAACATTTTAAATGTCATAATTCATTGTTTCTGAATATTTAATGTATGCATATATAATATTTTATAACATGCATTTGTAAAAAAATCCTGCCTCATTTTGTAGCAAAGATAATTTAATCTGTATAAACAACAGAGTTAAACTATAGTGACAGAATAAAATTATAGATTTGACCTCTCAGAGGTATATATAACATCTCTCTTGTACATAAAATCTAGTGGTTTTCAAAAATTCTCTGTACTAACATGGTTTTAAGTTTAATTTAAACATTTTCCTGGTTTCTTTTCATGTTTATAGCTAATACTACAGATGCTTTTATTCATTTTCAAAGAAGTTTGTATTGTTTGATTCGTGTTTTTTGTTTTGTTTTTTTAAGGTTGCGTTCTGGACCCTTGCATTTGTCCTCTCTCATCCCAGTATCCACAAGACCATTATGGAAGGCGTATCTTCTGTGTTTGGCACAGCAGGTACTAAACCTGAATTCACTTACATAGTTGAAGAGATATCTAATAATGTGTGCTTGTCACGTGTAACAGGCAAAGCTAACTGCCCAGAAACTTACAGAAATTAAACAGAATCCAAAATTGAACACAAGTTGTTGTGTGTTTCAGGGTATAAAATGATCGGGTACATTCCTAGAATTTAATTACTGTCCTGGATTTCAGAGGTTGTCTAGCCTAACCCTAACTTTAACTTTCCAAATCATGAAATAAATGCTGGAAAGATTGTGATTTGCCTAATGTCTCCACTTTAAAAAATATATATGTGTGTGTGTGTGTATATATATATGTATACACACACACACAGACTTTTTCTTCAGATCACTTGCCCCTCAATTATTTTTGGAACTCAAGATTTTCTAGATTTTGTAAAAAGTAATATGGTGTATATATGACATAACACAGATGTCAGGTAAGGTTTTGTCATTAAAGCAATTGTTTTAAAAGTTAGAGATTTGAGGGATTAGAACTGTAGATGAGGATTGCTACCTTGCATTTTTTTTTAGTTCAAATTTGGACTCTTCAGTTGTCATCTGTTTTAAAAAGCAAAGATAGGGATGCCAGGGTGGCTCAGTGGTTGAGCATCTGCCTTTGGCTGAGGTTGTGATCCCGGGGTCCTGGGATCAAGTCCCACATCAGGCTCCCTGCAGGGAGCCTGCTTCTCCCTCTGCCTGTGTCTCTGCCTCTCTCTCTCTCTGTGTCTCTCATGAATAAATAAATAAAATCTTTTTAAAAATATATGAAAAGCAGAAATAAGCTTGAATGCAGAGAGCATTCAACTACTTATTTATTTAGCATGACTTGACCTGTTTGGAAGTAGCATCTTTGAAAAACCTAAATATGTCAAATTGTGTATTCTGATATAAAAAGAATAATAAATGACTTGGAAGAAAACAATATACTGGTAGGACAAAAGATATGATGCCAATTAACAGCTCCCCCCACCGCATCATGATTGCTGAGAATATTTTATTTGAAAGTTTTTCTTTACTTTCTACTGCTTCTTATTGAATTAAACCAAAAAGCAAATTGGGTTGATCAACATGACTATCTAAACCATACTGTCTCTGAGCCTTGAATCTTATCTCATAGAAATGGTGAGGATCGGAATCACTGAGTATCAACAATGCTGATGAGTTAGATTCTGGTGATACATTAGTGAAGTAAAGAGAAAACTACTTACCTTCATGGAACTTAACCTCTACAAAGCTAATAGAAATGTGCATGCCTGCATGTCTACAGATGATAAAAGGGAATACATCCTTGATTGTTACATATCCGACTTTACCATTTCTTTTTTAGAGTCTTCTCCTCATTTAGGGTTCTCCAAAGTCCTGGTCTTTAGGAAATCAAGAAGTAGTTATGGGATCACGGAGATAATGCAGGCAGCCTGTCTAACCCAAAGGTTACAACAGAAGTGCTACATTCATTTGAATGTCTTTAATACTTGAATCTTGAACTCTTGAACATAGTTCAATGGAAAAAGATGAAACCTTTATTCTTTTTCTACAGTCTAGTTTATTTTTAGAACCCACTGTTCTCCCCTGACAGACAAATGCTCCTTCAAATAGCAATACCAGTGCAAAAAGTCCATACGTATAAATGCTTTCAGTTTATGATTCTTGCAGACTTGAAAACAATTTACATAAAGTATCATGTTTTTTGCTGTGTTTATACGGAAGCAATTTAGATCAATTCATGTTTAAGATGTAGCTCAGGAATTTAGATGTGAGAGGAGGCTACTCAGTCTTTGGAGGTAGATATCAAAGGAGATATCCATGTGCCCATACAAAGGATCTTGTCAAAGAAATTACATTAGAGTGCATGGAACAAGAACCTGACTCAATATGGCGATTCTCCCATTCTTAATGCTTTATAAGATCACCTTTTCTTTCTAGGAGATGTGTTTAGTGATCTAGACACTTCGCCACATCTCTGTGGCCTCAACAGTCACCACTAGTCTGTTCCAGGCATGTTGCTCAACTTTCTTATAAAATAAGGCTAAGGGTAAAAGCTGCTATTGAATAATTGGTCCTTTGTGTCTGGCTTCTTTCACTTAGCGTAATGTTTTATTTTGTATCATGATGTTTTACATTAATTGATTTTCACACATTGAACTGCCCTTGCATTCCTGAGATAAATGCTATGTAGTCATATGATATAATACATACAATTTTTATGGATATAAAATATCTATATTGTATATGTATTTATATCCATAAAACACATATAATTTTTATGTTCTTGGATTCAGTTTATTAGTATTTTACTAAGGAAATTTAGGAATTTTTACATCTATATTAATTAGGGATATCAATCTTAAGTTTTCTTATGTTCGTCTGGGTTTGGAATCAGGATAATTCTGACTTTATAGAATGACTTCAGTAGTATTCACTTATATTTCTTGGAGAGTTTGCAAAGGATTGATGATGCTAATCATTCCTTAATCATATGATAGATTCACCAGTGAAGTGATCTGGTGAAGAGATTTTCTTTGAGAGCAGTTTTTGATTAATTAAATCACTCTACTTGTTACAGGTCTATATTTCCCTTTTTAATTGAAATATAACTGACATTGTATTAGTTTTAGATGTACAATATCATGATTTAATATATGCATATGTTATGAAATTATCACCACAGTAAATTTAGTTAACATCCATTATCACACATTTATGATTTTTTTTCTTTTGATGCAAACCTTTAAGATCTATTTTCTTTTTTTTTTTTTTGCCTTTTTTTAAAAATATTTATTTATTTATGATAGTCACACACAGAGAGAGAGAAAGAGAGAGAGGCAGAGAGACATAGGCAGAGGGAGAAGCAGGCTCCATGCACCGGGAGCCCGACATGGGATTCGATCCCGGGTCTCCAGGATCGTGCCCTGGGCCAAAGGCAGGCGCTAAACCGCTGTGCCACCCAGGGATCCCAAGATCTATTTTCTTGTCAACTTTCATATGCATAATACAGTGTTGTTAACTGGTCACCAAAGCTCTACATTACATCCTCAGAAAAATAGGGCCACTGAATGAATTTGCGTGTCTTCCTTACTCAGGGACTATGTTAATCTTCTCTTTATTGTTCCAAATTTACTCTGTGTGCAGCCAAAGTGAGAATTATCTACTTTTTCTTGGGTCAGTTTTGTAGTTTGTGTCTTTTTTAAGTAATTTGTCACCTAGTTTATTTAACTTGTTGTATATAACTGTTCATATTATTGACCACAATCTTTTTTTATTTCTGTAAAATCACTAGAAAAGTATCTCCTCATTCATGATATTAATAATTGTGTAATCTCTCATTTTTTCATGGTCAGTATAGCTAAAGGATCGTCAGTTTTGTTTTCAAAGATTTTATTTTTTTGTATCACTTTTCTATCTACTATTTCATTTTTTTTCTGTCCTCATCTTTATTTATAATTTATATCTTTTTACCAATACTTTTTATTTTGTTCTTTAAACATAATTTTTCTTAAAGTCTTTAAATGTATTTAAAATATCTTAAAGTCTTTTTTTTTCTCTTTTTTTAGTAAGTCCAACATCTGTTTTTTTTTCAGGGAGTTTCTACTGATTGCTTTTTCCCCTGTGTATGGTCTCTATTTTCTTGTTCCATGTATTATTGCATATTTCTCATTGCATGTCTTGCATTTTTTTGAAAACTGAATGTTTTAAATAATACAATGTGGCAACTCTGAAATCAGATTCTCCTTGTTTTCCTCAGGATTGCGTTGCTGCTTGTCACAGCTCTTGTTTGTATGTTTATTGACTTTCATTAACTAATTCTATATATTTTATATTATCATGTGTGGCCACATATGTTTCTGCTTGGTTAGTTTAGTATTCAGCTAATAGTTGAACAAAGGTTTCTTTATACTAAGAACCAATAAGACTCTTATATTTGCATGTTTTGGATTTTGTTTGTGTATTGGAGCATGCCTTCAAAACTTAACTAGGCAGTTGGCAGTGCTGCCTTAACTTTCATTTCCTACTCGTATGGAACCTCAAGGTCAGCCGTAGGTCAGACCTTAGAGCCTTCTTAGGTCTTTCCTGAGTCTGAATGAGGCCCTGGGTGTTTGTGCAGTGCTACACAAGTGCACTCATTTCTGTATTCCCAGGAATACATTGGACCTTTTCAAAGCCCCTAGGACATCTCATTCCCTGGCTATTCAGTTTTAATCTTTTGGTTTTCCTGTTGTTTGTCCAAACTGTTATCTATTGCCTTGGGTAGCTGGAAAGTTAATTATCTTTAAGGGTTTCCAGCCACTACCCATGGGGAAAAGACTTTTTCCACTGTATGAATTCCAAGTCAGGTCAGATAAAGATAGTCTTATAAGTGGGACCTTCCAGGGAACTGCCAGACAGGTCAAATAATGAGAATTCCCTAGGAATGATGTTTTGAAGAGTTCCAGTCTTATTCTATCCCCTCTGCTGGCTGCTGGGCTGCTTATTTGCACTGTGGTTATAGGCTATGGTTTTTCAAGGCTACCATGGACCTATGGAGAGAGGGATGGGAATAGGGCAAGTTAATTATTAAGCTTGCTCTTCTTACCAAGATTTAGTCCTTTTTCTTGGATAAACATTCCCTGGGTTGCTGCAAGCCTTTGGTTAATTCCCAAAATTCTGAAAAAGTTGATTCTGACAATTTTTATCAGATTTTCATTGATTTTAAAGAGAGAATTTTGGGAGTCCTTAACTCTGCCATTTTTGCTGACATTACCCTGAATTGTAAGTTTTAAAATTTCTTTTTAGGAAACTTTCCAGATTAATTGTTAACCCTTCATTCATCTGTTTATTTAGTTGGCCCTCAAATATCTTTTTGAGTGCCCATTATGTCAAGGCATTGTGTGAACTATCAGGGTAATGAAGATGATCCAGATGTTGTTCATGGTCTCAAGGAAGTTCATGAATGAAGTGCATAAATGAAAACAGATTTGGAAGTATCAGAAGACGTTAGGAGAGAGAAAGGAACATTTACATAGTCTCTTTGGAGATGTGCACCTGCCGATGAATTCTGCAGGTTTTCTGTGCTTGGAACCCTTTTCCTTGTTTTTGTTCATTTTTTAGTCAGCTTGAATGTCATTTTTGAATATAGATCTTTTAGGCTTGCTCTGTCTGAAGTTACTTTCCCTAACTCTGCTCTTAGAGATTAGATTCTCTGACTCTCCTCACTATTTCCTTCATAAGGATTATTTTATTAGTCTGTCTATCTATCTATCTATCTATCTATCTATCTATCTATCTATCTTCTGCTTTCTTCATCAGAACAGTCTCTCCAACAGCAGGAGCAATGCTTGTCTTGGTCTCTATAGGATCCCCAGCTGCCTAGAACCCAAATTACTCAACAATTATATTCTGAATAAATTTAATGAACAAATATAAAAAGATATTAGATGAATGTCTTAGTTTAGTTTTCATTTGCAGCTTTATCACCCATCTCTCTGGACAGTTGATATGAAATGAGTATTTTATGTAAAGAAATTTTGCTCAGTTTCTGCCCCTAAGTTTTGAGTTAACAAAACCTTAGTGTTAGCCAACCTCTGATTGTGCTTTGAGACTCTCAGCAGTCTCAAGTCTAGGATTCCACAAAAATGGTAACGAATGCTAACATGTCTCTTGGGTTCTGAACTCTATAAAACATCTTGTTGATTATGATTTTATTTTATCTGTTGATCTTGGGTGAAATATACATTATCAAATTACTGAGGATCTGATGAAGAATATTTTGCTTTGCTACAGAGTTTTTGGGCATAATTCCTGGAAATTGGTCATTCTGTTTTAAATTTTGATTTGCAGATCACTACATATTATTTCAGTTGCCTGTCATAACCTCAAAAATATAGTACAAATATAGAGGTCAGAATGCCTGGATTCAAATCTAGTCTGGGATACTTACAACTGGTTAATTCCTTATTCAAGTTACCAAATTCTTTGAGCCTTTTACCTCTTTGGGCAAATGACAAAATAAGAATGCCCATCTCATGGAGTCACTAAGGAGAATATGGCAAATGTAAAATACCATGATGGTCTGTCAAACTGTAATCGTTTTATGAATCTTAGCATGACCAACACTGATATAACCATATTGGTTATATGAAATTTTATAATCTTGCCATATCATGAAATAGTGACTATTATGACTTTGAGTTTTTCTACTTCTAAATATTAATCAGTGTAGCTTTTTAAAATATCATGGTTTTAGGGCAGCCCCGGTGGTGCAGTGGTTTAACGCCGGCTGCACCTTGGGGTGTGATCCTGGGGACCTGGGATCGAGTCCCATGTCGGGCTCCCTGCATGGAGCCTGCTTCTCCCTCTGCCTGTGTCTCTGCCTCTCTCTGTTTCTCTGTGTTTCTCATGAATAAATAAATAAAATCTTTAAAAAAATTTTTTTTTTTAAATATCATAGTTTTGGGGGCATTTGAGTGGCTCCATTGGTTAAGTGTCCTACTCTTGATTTTGGCTCAGGTCATGATCTGAATGTCTTGAGATTGAGCCTCCCTGCCCGGCCTCAGTGCTCAGTGGACAGTCTGGCTGAGATTCTGTCTTTCTCTTTCCCCCTGCCCCTCCCCACTCTTGTGCACATGCATGTGCGCTCTCTCTCTGTGTCTCCAAATTTTTTTTAAAAAAATTTAAATATCATAGTTTTCTTGAATGTTTACAGGAATGATTGAATTATTTTATATCAGCTGGCCATCCCTTTAAAGGGACTGAATGCAGCAGAAATATAGCATGAAAGTATTTCTAACATCATCCTAGGGGGTAGAAATAATAGCAACAATAATAGCTAACACTTAGATAGCACTTAAAAGTACCAGGCCCTGTTCCAAGTGCTCTTCTTATTGACTCACTTAATCCTTGAATCATCCCTCCTAAATGTTATTATTTATCCCCATTTTAAACATGAGGTAAGTGATGTACCAATTAGGTAACCAACCAAGACCACACAACTAGTAAGTCATAGAACTACAATTTGAACCAATATTGGTTTGGCTCAGGATTTGATAATACAAATTACCAAATTTTATTTCAAAATTGTACTCTGAATGCCTGAATTAACATGCTGAGGTCCAGTTTCCAGCTTAATTCCATTCCAAGTCACTAACATATTAATCTTCCTAAAGCTCACTGCTAATTATATTACATGTGTACTCAGAAAATATTCCTGGAGTAATGTTCATACCCCTGAGCCTGAAACCATAGCCTGATTATTTGATCCACCTTTGCAAGCAGTGTAATAATCTAAACAAGGTGGCCTCTTGAATACCCTCTAAAATGTTCTTCATTTTCTTTCTGTTATGCTATTTAGTGTAAATGTACCACTAAATGTGATTCAGTTTTGATGCCTTTAGAGGACGTCACACACAAGTAAACTTGTAGATTAGAAAAAGTATTTTCTAAACTATGTACTTCATTCTTAAGTCAAAAATTATAAGTATCATGTTCATAACCAAGCTGATTTCTAAAAAAAATATATTATAACTGTCAGGACAGTGTAATTTTCCCCACCCCAAAAATGGTGGCTGATAATAAACACCATAAAAGATAGCTGGTTTGTGGTTCGTGTGTAGAATCATCTTTCCTTTTTGTGTACCTATGCCTTCTTCTGACCAAGGACACCTGAACATGTGGATCTCTAATTAATGACCTCTGAGGTTCTCTTCCATTAATCATCAGTCCTTTGGCAGGTTCAACTTCTCCACTGGCTTTTTCCCCTTGATCTATCGTGTTCAGGTATTCTGTACTCAGTATCATCCAGTGGCTTTACATTTCACTCAGAATAAAATCTAGAGTCTTCATGTGACCTTGGAGGCTTTTTGTCATCTCAACAACCTCATCTCTGTCACCCTGCCTCCTCTTTATTTCATCTCAGCCATATCCATTCATTCATTGAACAAATATATTTTTTAAAGATTTTATTTGTGTATTCATGAAAGACACACAGAGAGAGGCAGAGACATAGGCAGAGAGAGAAGTAGGCTCCTAGCAGGGAGCCCAATGTGGGACTTGATCCCAGGATCCCAGGATCCCAGGATCATGGCCTGAGCCCAAGGCAGATGCTGAACCACTGAGCCACCCAGGCACCCCTTATTGAACAAATATTTATTGAGCTCCTATTATGTGCCAACAACTATTTTAGGAGTTTGGGATATGCAAGAAAACAAAAATTACTTCCATTTTGGTGCTTACATTCTGGTAGGGGAGACAGACAATAGCAGTGTCCACAAGAGCCAAACTATGGAAAGAGCCCAGATGTCCTTCAAGAGATGAATGGATATAAGGGGATCAGGTGGTAGCATTCAGTAGCTGGATCAGAGTGGACCTTATGGCAGGTGAGATTCAGGCAAGGACTTGAAGATGTTTAGAAGTTAGACAAGTATCTAGAGGAAGAGCTTGTTGGGGTCAGAGGCCACAGGTGTGGCCTCACTGTGTTCTCACAAATTTTCTTAGATCAACATCATCAGTGGCATCTTGTGGCATTTTATTCAGAGAAGAATGTGAGCATATTTCTAACAAATGAGAAATAACTTGATTTACCATATTAGGACTATATGAAGAGGAGATGTCATGGCTTTCATTTCCACTGACATTTTTCCCTTCTTCTCTTGACAAGCGTATGCCTAGTCCTTCCTAGTTTCCATCCCTGCAGGAACCTGCTAGAATCATGGCTTCCAGACTTCCATTTTCACCTAACCTCTGCCCCCAGTGCGTGGATATTTCAGATGTAAAAAGTTCACTGAGGGATGCCTGGGTGGATTAGTGGGTTAAGCATCTGACTCTTGATTCTGGCTCAGGTCATGATCTCAGAGTTGTGAAATCTGTCCCTGCATTGAGCTCTGTGCTGGGTGTGGAGCCTGCTTAAGATTCTCTCTATGACTCTCTTCCACCCTCCCTTTCCAAAAAAAAAAAAAAAAAGTTCAATGCAAGGTGATAGCAGTAGAAAATCCTGGTGGATGTGTCTTCTCTCCCTCATTTGAGCCCCTCTTTCCACCACTAGATATCACAACCCTTCCCCTCCTGTGGCTCCACTCGCTTTCCCAATAGCTGAACTTTGTCGTTCCTACTTTCTTTTCCACGTTAGTCACTCTGGTTGCTCCTATAATTTATCAGCAAGGTTTCTTAGAGGCAGCTACAGACCCTAATTATAGCTGATTTAGTAAAACACCAGATTATTAAAGGTGATGAGTTCACAGAATTTATGGGAGGGTTGGACAGCCAGGCTTGGAGGAGACACCGCCTGAAATCCTGCTCCAGATCAGGCTTCAGACCTGGTGTGGCCAGCACAATTCTGCCACTAATGCTAAGCACATTGTGGCCATGGGCACAAGATGCCGATGACCGTATGTCTTAGGAAACTTAATCCTGCAGAAATTGCAGTCGCAGGGATCCCTGGGTGGCGCAGCGGTTTGGCGCCTGCCTTTGGCCCAGGGCGCGATCCTGGAGACCCGGGATCGAATCCCACGTCGGGCTCCCGGTGCATGGAGCCTGCTTCTCCCTCTGCCTGTGTCTCTGCCTCTCTCTCTCTCTCTGTGACTATCATAAAGAAAGAAAGAAAGAAAGAAAGAAAGAAAGAAAGAAAGAAAGAAAGAAAGAAAGAAAGAAGAAAGAAAGAAAGAAAGAAATTGCAGTCGCTGCCAGAGAAACCTTTTTCAGACTCCACTCCTTTATATTACTAACTCTTGACTCAAAGCCTGGGTTGGTTGATCTGAATGGCAATCTTTCCTTCATGGAAACATCCTAGCTTCAAGAGTGGCAAGGAAAGCAAGAACCTGGTTTCCTGACTCCATGATGGCAGGCAGGCTTCAGTTGAAACATAGGATTCAGACATTGCGTGGTCAAAACTGATAAATATCAACATGTATGGGTAATATATCTTTACATATGTTTGTGAGTATAGGAAATTATCATATTTATTAGATGACTGTATCAATATACTTTTATAAATATAAATACATTTCATCAATATAACCATGTACTTTATATCTGTATATATCTATGTACATGTACCTATGCATCCCTTACCTGTTTCCAGGTGAGATGACCCCTTGCTAATGGATTCCAGGAAAGCAAAGTACAGCTGTCTTCTCACTTTTCTCATGAAACTTCATACGTATATGAACTATGAATTTTAAAAAACAGTGCGATCATTAACTGACACACCTTTGTGTTAACCAAAGACAAGTGTTCATCTTCTTTATCTGTTTATTTAAAAATTTGCACACTTGCCATTCGAACCAACTTGCTGTATGTGTTTTGATAAACAAAGGGAACATTTTTTTTTCTTAATCTCTTCTACTTCCTTTTTTTTTTTTTAATTTTTATTTATTTATGATAGTCACAGAGAGAGAGAGAGAGAGGCAGAGACACAGGCAGAGGGAGAAGCAGGCTCCATGCACCGGGAGCCTGATGTGGGATTCGATCCCGGGTCTCCAGGATCGCGCCCTGGGCCAAAGGCAGGCGCCAAACCGCTGCACCACCCAGGGATCCCTCTCTTCTACTTCCTATAGGGGTTTGTCTATTGAACTTTGCTGAACTATTCTAAGAAGAAAACTAAATTATTCATATTTTTACTTTAACATTAAACTACGTACTATGCCATATTTGATTTTATTTAGGTATTTGCTTTTTAATGTAAATGTCATTCCATTGACCTACCGTGATGATTTACTTCTCTTTTTTATTTTACTTAAAGTGTAGGAATACATGTTGATATGCTTCTTGCATTTTTAGCTTCATTACTTTGTATTTTCAAGATAACTACTAAAGGACTACTGGGTCATAAAAGATTAACCAGCGCAGCATAAACAGTCAGATTTATGGGCAACTGACCAAAAGCAATCTCAGGCATTAACATTTGGGTCCTGTTTAGACTATTATAAAGCAATTTTACTTTCTAATTCTGGACTCCCATGGTGAATGTCTGCCCGCCAGGAGAGGGTCATTCTATCTTAAAAATAAAACAAATAAGAATGCAGCTGAAATTTTTAGATGGTTGTATTGTCCCTTTCTACCTATTCTTTTTAATCTAGGGGAACATTAACAGCTTTTTTTCCATTCAGTTTTGCTGTGTGTTTATTTAAAGGAAAAATTAATACAATTTTTATGTCCATATACAAGGAACCGAATTAGTTAATAGAAATGCACCTACATAGAAATGATCCCTGTATTACATAAAGTTATCATTTGTGCATTGTAAAAGGTACATTACCAGATTTTCATTGGCTTACAGTCAGGAACTTGATTCATGAGTTTCATTCTGGCCACTCACTAATAGTGTGACTTTGGATACAGGAGAAAATTTGCTCATTGCCAATCATTGTGTTGTGATTTAGCAGCAATCCTGACTGGAGATGCACTGACACTGACACTTTTGAGTGGCCAGATGCTATTATGTGGTGACATTGACTTACATGGCTACATTCACCATACACTGATGAGAAAAGATTCTGTCTCTTTTTCTAATTATAAATAAATACAAAAAACTAGCAGAGTGATAATTAAAGTTCTACCTGTGGTGATGTCTAGGCAAAGTCGATGTTGTTTGTATTATTTTAATTAGTTCATCAGTTTTACTTCATTGCATTTAAACATTTTCATTTATTCTTGAAACCTTATGTATAGTCACTTCTTACCTATATTATATTATATATTATATATATTATATATTATATTACCTATATTATAATTTGTATACAACTTCCCTCCACTTGAATATACCTCAATACTATATTGCCAACCAATGACAACATTCTTGGAGGATTCCATTCATGACATATCAAAGACCTAAATCCCTCCAACTAACTGAAGAAGCTTCCTCTCATATCCCCTCTGCAACCTGCAGAGTTTGATGACTGATAGTCAACGTTGTATCTCTGATAGATTCTTAGCTCTTTGTTGCCCAGAATATTGAGAAAAGAGATCAAGTGGCAGAGCCAAGGGCACTTCAATGGAGTCATGAATAGAAGAAAGTGATCTTATTACAAAATTTAACTCCCACTGGTTGCTTGACAATATGCACTTAATACGAGGTTTTGGAGGCTGTAACATCATATGGGAAATTTCTTGCATAGCCTGTTTTCCTTTGCTAGCCCAATTTTTATTTTTATGTTTTTATTTAATTTCAATTGACCAACATATAGTATACCCTTAATTTCAGATGTAGCGTTGGATAATTTATTAGTTGCATATAACACCAGGTACTCATTTGGGTGATATCATGCTAGCCCAGCTTTTTTAAATACTGGAATGGACCCAGCAGACATTCAGTTATGCTGGAGTTTTTCACAAACTGTTTTTTATTCACCAACCTTGAAGACCATACATCAATTACCTGAGAAAGTATTTATTAATGCAGGACATCCCATCTGGAACTCTTCTGTTCCATTCTAAACATATAATTTGTTGCCTTCTTTTCCCCTTGACCTTAAAGACAAGATGGTCTCACTTTAAAACTCACAACTTGTTTCCAATCCCCTACCTGAGACATAAAAGCCAGGGTGAAACCTGCACACGAGATTTCTGGCCCATGAAAGATTTCCCAGGTGGCTATGTTTCCTCTAGCATTTTCTGCCTTTCATACCTGATGTGTGTCTTCTGATGCTCTAACTCAGGAGATTGTATGTGAAGTCACTCTCTCTTTTATTGCCTAGCTTCAACAGGCTGAAAGAGATCCCTCAGATAGCTGTAAATAATTTGATATCCTGTTCAAATTTACAAGCTTGGAGACAGGTCCTACTCTGGTGCATCTCATTTTATTAAGTCTTCTGTTATCTCATTCGGTGGGCACTGCTCATCTGCTTTATTTATCCTCTACATTTTTCATTCTGACGTGGCTCTTTTTTCAATGTGTTCTGTTAGAGGATGATTCAGGAATTTGGATAATCATTCTTCCCCTTTAGAAAATACTAAGGTAAAGGCCTTGAGGTCGGTTTGACATCTCTCCAGAAAACATCATCTAAAAATTCAGAATCCTTACGTAGAGTTTATAAATAAAGAGTATTTGTAGGTCAAAATATATTTAACATTTTATCATTTACTGGCTCTTGTTTTCTTTAGTCAATGTATCTCCCTTATATTTACTATCAGTTGGACTGTGTCTTTTATTCCTTGAAAAAGTCACTGTAATCATAAAGCAGGCTTCATTTCATATTCCAGTAAATACGGAAGTTGATAACCTTTTTTCATTATACGAAAGAAATATTTCTGGAAATAACACAAAGTATTATTTTTTCAGAGAAGAATCATATAGTTGACTTGGTACAATGGCATTAAACTTTTCTTGAGGGACGCCTGGGTGGCTCAGCGGTTTAGCTCCTGCTTTCAGCCCAGGGCATGATCCTGGGGTCCTGGGATCAAGTCCTATATCAGGCTCCCTGCAAGGAGCCTGCTTCTCCCTCTGCCTGTGTCTCTGCCCCTCTCTGTGTGTGTCTCTCATGAATAAATAAATAAAATCTTTAAAAAAATTTTTTTCTTGAAATGATAGAATGGGGGCAGCCCAGGTGGCTCAGTGGTTTAGCACCACCTTCAGCTCAGAACGTGATCCTGGAGACCCGGGATCGAGTCCCACATCAGACTCTGCATGGAGCCTGCTTCTCCCTCTGCCTGTGTCTCTGCCTCTCTCTGTCTCTCTGTCTCTCATGAATAGATAAATAAATCTTTTTTAAAAAAAGATGATAGAATGGGATTTGAGGTATTTTTATATGTGTATGTAATGGAAGAAAGGATGGGGGGGACCTCTGTCTGTTGGTTATCAACTCCTGGTCTTACATCAGTAATAATAACCTCTTTTATCAGTAATAATAACCTCTTCTATCAGTAATAATAACCTCTTCTAAACAACACTGCATTCCTTGGTATCTTTCTTTGTAAAAAACATATATATTTATTTAATTTACAGAAGGAGCAAAAGCAGCAGGGAGGAGCAGAGGGAGAGGGTAGGTTCCCCACTGAGTGGTGGGCCTGATGCGGGGCTCAATCTCATGACTCTGAGCTCACCACCTGAGCTGAAATCAAGAGTCAGGTGCTTAACTGACTGAGCCACCTAGGCGCCCCCTCCTTGGTATCTTTCTCAGTCCTCTGTAATCACTGCCTCCTTCAAGGATAGTCAGTCTATGGTTATAAATGTCAAACTGAAGTCACTGAGCAGAGGCTGCTTCCAAAAAGTTATTGCTGCTAATGTTTCAATAGATGACACCCAGAGTACGGTGCACTGGTTATCGATGCCAGAGCAGGATTCTAATAAGCGCTCTGCCCATTGCAGCTTGGTATCAGAGTCTTTAGGAAAAACACAGTGCAGTGAACAACACTTCCTTTACATAGAGAAGAGACAGCAAACTCAGCCTCGGTAGTAGATATAGGTCCCTCACAGCCAGTGGATCTCTCCCTAGCTTATCCCTCCTGTGCTTCAGTAGGAGGGATCTTGTGCCCTCTCCCCTTGGAAGGACAGATAAAACAGTGAGGTTGGCCAGATGCCATAGGTTGCACATGCTTTAAGCAGAGACAAAGGGGCATTCACTGTGCCTAAAACAAGGGAGGCTGTTCCCACGCAAGGTGGGACCAGCATGGCTGTGTGGGCTCTTTATTTCCTGGTGAGGAGTACTCCAGGCCCAAGGCTCTTTCTTATGCAGCTAAGTTGAAGTCCAAAGACTGGATGCATCAGCCTGGCTTTCCCATTGATAGGAACATGCCTCTTTGGTAATAAAATTTTATCTAAAATCCTTCAGATGCCAAAACTGATGTTTACCCCTAGAAAAATCAAAAGAACCAGAGCTGGAAGCTCCAAAATCACTCAGAGTTTGGAATAAGCTGGTGGCTAGAAGGAGAAAGTGAAGCTGTGGTTTGCCAGCCTCCAGCCACAACCCTAAAACTCCTAGTGCTCACATTCCCAGAATCTCTGGACAATCTCTCAGAGGATTCTTTGCTTTCTCATCTGTATCTACTACCAGTGCCTTAAGATGCCTTTTTTTTTTTAAGCCTTCCTTTTTATTTGACATCTGTCCTTCCTGTTCATTTAAGTGGTATTTTTCTTGTATAAAGAAATTGGGTTAGGACATGACCTATATAGAGGACTTATAACATTTTATAAAAATATAGTTTTAAAAAATACAACCTAAATAAAGAAAAAAGCACACATGTTCCTGGACAGAAAGATTTAATTTCATGAAAATGCTAACCCTTTTCAAGTTCATATTTATTTAGTCAATTTTAATGAGAATTCTGATGGATTTGGGGTGCATTAGCTAAATGACTTAAATATTTTGTATTTAAAATATAAATAAAAATTACTGAAATTATAAAATGGTAATATGATATGTCCTACCAAATATTAAAACTTTTTATAAAGCTACTGAAACAAAAAAGAACATAATTGGTAGAGGAAAATTGATGAGCACAATCCTTATTTATTTTCCTTTTGCCAACAAGCAAATTCATGATATTTCAAGACTAAAAAGAAAATTATAAGAAAAAAAAATCATTTTAAAAATTGTTTCACATTCTTGAGGCAACAGTTTGAACTATCAACATTTGTGGGGTACCTGGAGGGCTCACTTGGTTGAGCGTCCGACTCTTGATTTCAGCTGAGATCATGATCTCACCATTGTGGGGTCGAGCCTCTCATCAGGCTCTGTGCTGGGTGTGGAGCCTGTTTGGGATTCTCTCTTCCGCTCCCTCTGCTACCCCCCACCCTGCTCACTCACATGCTCTCTCTCTCTCTCTCTCTTAAAAAAAAACTATCAACATTTGCAATGAATTAATATTCTAGAAGCCTACAGCTATTGGAGAAACTATATCTATAAAGAATTTATAGGAAACTGTGGTGAACTAAAAGCACTTTGTAGACTACCATATACTTCATAATCTTTCATCTACTCTCATTTTGCTCTTGATTTTCTGTATTACATTCAAACAAATCTTCATCTCACTAAAAGTTTCCAGAAATCTGTAACTAGCACATTCTTACTACCTTACTGTTAAAGGGTCATCTGATATAGAAACCCATTATAAATAGTATTATCTATTTCAGGACATTTTATCTACTCTTATTCTACTTGAGATATACTAACTTTTCCTAGTGAATATAGGTTTCTCCTGGGAAGACAAGAGCAATTTTGTCAATCTAAGAAAATATTCCTGGAGTAAATTAGAGGCTAAAAACTGAATTTTTGAACATAATTTATCCTATTAAAGTTTTTAAAATTCCTGAAGTGAAGGAATGGATATAAGATACTTCTTTTCCCCTCTAGGATACTGTAAATTATTTATTAGTTCTCTTTAGTTTTGGGTCTTTTCTGTAAAAACTGATCTTTTTTTCAGGAGCTTATCTTGAGGTCCCTGGTTGAGAAAACATGCCAGAAAACTTGTTTCCTGCTCTTATTTTCTGTCAGCAATTGATGTCAGTGCTTTATTATTTTTGAGTAGTTTTAGAAATGCTGTATTCTTTTCAAAGCTGTTATATAATTTCCCCAAATAAATCTAAAGTGAACACTAGCATTTGTTATTTGATATTTCATTTTAAACAAATCATTATAAAGTTTGGGAAGCAAATTTCTTGATCCCATTTTGGTAGGAGTCATTGCTCAAGGTTATTACATGGGTTTCTTTACTTTTCAACCTTTGCCTCATGTATTTCTGTCCCAGGTTCATTGTCCTTCATGTGTACTGTGACCTTTTGTACACACCTGAGCTTCAAATACTTTAAACAAGCAGCTCCATGAATATGAAAAGACAACATTTGTGATCTCCCAGCATAGAAGAGCAAACAGAATTGAGAATCCATGCTTTCAAAAGAAAGAGGTGGTGGACTGTGTAGGGATGCATTCTTTATGTTTGCGTGGGAATTTATGATCTGCTTTTCATCATCTTTCCAAGTGTCCCTGGGCAGTAAATACGCCTGTTTTTCACTGTGGAGGAGTGCAGGGCCTCCTCAGTATTCAACCCCACTTTGCAACCCTACCTTCTGATTCAGACTCCTCAGAATTATATCTCAGAAGGTCTGAATGACTCAGCAAATGCCTGCTGTTCGCCTTCATTTCTGTCAAAACCTGGATTATTTCCCCAAAATTCTTAGTTAGATCTTTATGTAATGTTATTCCTGAAGTATAGAAACAGAATTTTTATATTTTATGTATTTGTTTACTTACTGTTTTTGGATGCATGCGTGCGTGTGTGTGTGTGTGTGTGTGTGTGTGTGTGCATAATGAGAAGGGGCTTGAAATATTATGGAGTCAGAGAAGCTACAAAGAACAACTGACTTTAGTGATTCTGTTTGAGTCACGTTCCTTTTTAAGTCCAAGAAATCATAGTTTTATGATTAATTTTGGAATTTAAGTTGCTTTTCTTTCTCCCTGAATGAGCCCTACTCATCTTCCAGGCTTAGCCGAAAGCCTAGCCTTAGGCAACACCCCTGCAGCTTGCATCCTCTCTTGTGAAACTAATATTATCATAATTTATATGCAGATATTGTTTTGTGTCCTTGTGTGCAAACTCCTTTAGGGCAATGACTGTGTCTTTCTCATTCCTTTCTTCCCTTTCTCCTCTTAAGGGAACTGGTGGGTCACTGTAAATGGGGCAAGGGCTTTCAAGAATGGACAGAGGTTTGAAAGCAGCTCTAGTATGTTCAAGCTTGTCTCCTAGGGCACGTTATCTCTGAGGATTGATAGCTGGCAGGTAAGTACAAGGAATAAATGAAGTGGTCCAAAGTATTTGTGACATTAGATGGTCAGTAAATTAGTGTTATTCTCTTCCTGTCTGTTACAGCATCTATGGTAGGACTGCACATAATAGATAGGAAGCAAATTTATTTTGAGTGAATTAATGGCTAAAGTAATAGAATTCCAATCTATGACACCTGCTTCACAGGTATGATTCACTGTGTTGTAACATGCTTGCCATGATGCCTATGGAATCCCCAAACCATAAATATTTTAGAAATGTTTTACTGTTTCTGCATAGAAAAATCGTCCTTTCTTTTATTTGGTTTCAAATATCCTAAGATGTGGTTTGACCTTTATTGCATTTATGCCAAGACTTAAACAGATGGTTTCTGAATTTTACCCCAAATCATCCATAGCTTTTTCCCTGGTTGTCTTCTGTACTGGTCCCAGTCTCCGTTAAGCTCTAGCTCTTTTGATGATTACCTTGGCAATCTTCCAGTGAACCGTCTATTTTTAGAGTCAAAATGCTGGGAGAACAAACCACAGATGTGCATTGAAATATGCACAGTATGGGTACAGAGCCATTTCTAAGAGTTATAATAAGAAAAGTCTTTAACCTAATGCTGTTGTTTCAAAACTTAGCATATTTCCTTTTCTTTTCCTTTATCTGGTCCCAGAATACTACCTTGTTTGTCCAACATCATACTGGGTTTTGAAAAACTAAAAATATTTTATCAGAACATCTATTTTCCAAGAGTACTCTGTATCTCTACATTTTGTTTAAAAGATTATTAAAGAAGACAATTTAGGTGATAAAAACAAACCTTATTTACTACTTCATGAAATGGACCATCTCCTTTTTGCAAAATGGGATGGGAGGCAGGAAGGTTTTATAGGATAAAGAATAAAGAACCAGTAAGAGACAAATAGAAAATATTCTGAGGCCACATAATCAACCTTGTTTGGGTGAAAAGAAACAAGAAAATAATAAGTATAGAGCCTAGACATGGCTTAACATTAGGGGATTGGCCAACTGGAATGTGTTTCTGGCCAAGTGGAGCATTTACAGGAACATGAAAGTTATCTGAGTTTCTGAGCAGGAGCAGCTCCATCTTGGACCTAGAAGGTTCTTTCAACAACTTATATATCATATTAAACTTTAAATATTATTTTGAACTCAAACTTTTGTTTCTGTTATATAATACAAAACATTTTTGCACTTTATAATTCAATTAGTTTAATAAGGAAAATATTTATTTACTTATTATTTTTTAAAGCTGCTCAGAAACTTCACTATTCTTGGAGTCCAAACTCTTTAGGCCAGAATTATGCCTGTCTTATTTTTTTTTTTAATTTTTATTTATGATAGTCACACAGAGAGAGAGAGAGAGGCAAAGACACAGGCAGAGGGAGAAGCAGGCTCCATGCACCAGGAGCCCGACATGGGATTCGATCCCGGGTCCCCAGGATCGCGCCCTGGGCCAAAGGCAGGCACTAAACTGCTGCGCCACCCAGGGATCCCTGCCTGTCTTATTATAGGTAGGTCACTTTGTAAACACAGAGATCTGATTTTTAATACAAATCCTGGCCCTTGGTAATCATCTATCCTTGATCAAGCAGAAAAATATTTATTTTCTGTACCCTATAGCTGCAGTAAAATAGAAAAAAAAATAGAGGGATTGTTTGTCTAATGTAGATTCTCTAAATAGAGAAAATACTTTAAAAAAAAAAGATTTAAAATCTGAATTGTAGGTCACTGTGAATTTATTTGTAGCATCCATTTGACAAGGGCCATCTTGGTTTTCAAGATAAAAGTGAAATTGGTCCAAAACCCTTCTCTGTGTTCTAGGAATCACAGAGAGGGAGGAATGGAGGAGGCGGCAAGAGGTGGAGGCTTCTATACCTCCTGGCTCTTGTCTTTGCTGATTTTTCATTTCCCATTCTTTTTTCCCTTCTGCATGTTTTGCCCCTTTTTGGTGTTGTATTGCCTCACTGAGTATCACCCAGGTCTTTATTTCCTTAAGTGTTAACATAAAGCTATGTCTTGGCAAACTTTTCAAAATATTAAAAATATGGAACAAGGAAAGAGAAAAATACATTCCAGCCAGAAACAACTTAAAATTGAGTATTTGACATAAAGTTGAATATTCTGTTCTTAAAGGTCTTATCTACCATTGCTCTAAAGAATTTTCTTCATATTAGGTAACCGGTCACTTGCCATGTAGCTGGGTCCCTTCTCTCTCCAATCTCCAGCCTTGTCTTACTACCTTGAAGACTCCAGCAATTCTAGTTCTTTATTTCCTATGCAGAGCCACAGACTCTCCCTTTGTCTCACCAAGGACATTTAGGCTTTGTACCATAGGGATTCATCTTTTAATGCATGCCATTAATCAGTGGTTTTCTTTACTTCTTTGTTCCTTTCTCTTTTTTTCTTTTCTGTTCTCCCCTTTCCTTTCTTGCCTTTTCCTTCCCTCTTTCCTCCCTCTCTTCCTTCCTATCTTCCTTCCTCCCTTTCTTTCCTCAAATATACTCTAAAAGAATTTGGGATCCCCTTATGCATTTTTAATTTGATGTATAAAATTTATTATCCCTCATTTCAGTACTTCAAAGGATATCATTCGTGGTATATTGCTTCATGCTTTTAGTCTGTTTAAAATACTTAGTTATCAAAAATTATAGATTTAGTTTGCTTAGTAATGGAAAATGACTGCCTTATAACCTAATTCCCTAAGCCAGTTCCTATTATCAAATTAATCAACCAATCCAACTTGTTTTCTAAATGGAAAAGGGCTGTTTTATTTTTGTTAATTCAATTCAAATAGATATGTTAATATGTGTTAGTCTGATACTTATCTCACTTTTGAAATCTAAGATAGACATGTGTGGTCAAACATGCAAACAGGCTATATGGTTTGTATGCAAGGGCTAGTGGACAGAGATGAAATAAGACCTGTCTGCTTTCAGTATTTCTTTTCTGTGCCTGCTTTGCTTTGCTTTCAAGGGCTTCTCCTTTAGGTATGATATGTTCTCTATTTGCCCTTTTGTTTGGCACTCAAGAGATTTTACTGCAGAGAAAATGCACCAGTGTGAATATCAAGATGACTGAGAAGCAAACTCTTATCAAGTGAGGAAAAGTTGATTATATTAGGGAAGTAGGGAAAGAGAACTGAACCACAGCCTTTTCTAACATAGACCAATTTTAGAAAAACATAAATAAGAAGTATCAGAAAATTGTTTTCTTTAACATAATGGCCCTTGGAGGCCATTATAGTACAGTATATTTTAAACAAAGACATTTCTTTTCCTAAAAGATAGCTTCTCTTTTCCACACAAAGCAGCCATATATTACGGGATTATTCAGATTCTGTGCTAGCCATTGTCCACTTGACTTGGTTATATAAAAGACATGCGTAATAAAGATCACACAGAATTTATAGTACTTGTAAAATTCAAAAGCTGGAATTACACCAGACTTCTGAGCAATAGGAAGTACAAAGAGGAGGATGCCAGCAGCTTTTTCCCTTGGTGCCTATTACTCAGGAGTTGGCAAGCGTTTTCTGTATAATGCCGTATAGTAATTGTTTTAGGCTCTATGGAACATAAGGTCTCTGTCACTGCTACTCAACTCTGCCATTATAATATGAAAACAGCCCTAGACAATATATAAACAAATGAGTGTTGCTGTATTCTAATAAAACTTTATTTGCAAAAATAAATGGCAAGTTGGATTTGGCTTGCTGGCCATAGTTTGCCAGCGCATGCCCTTGGCTGTGGCTTCAAATAAGGGAGAAGAAGAACAGGACCTAAATATATGGCTACATGCAAGCTCAAGTCAATGACCTCCAGAAGGTACACTGGCATTCTTGTTCAGATGAAGATAGTATCTTTTACCATTTAAAAATGATAAAATTTTGAGCCAGTTCTGAAATCCTGGCCAATTAAAAGTTCAATCAGCAATAGCTATCACATAATTTAGTTTTAGCATTCATAATAAGAAATAAAATGCCTTTGCTATCTTGTACTTTTATGTTAGTAAAAAGCTAGTGACTTTTGTTGTCAATACAGTTGACCCTTAATACTGGCTTGAACTGTACATGAATTTTTTTTTAATTTTTTTTAAATTTTTATTTATTCATGATAGTTACAGAGAGAGAGAGAGGCAGAGACACAGGCAGAGGGAGAAGCAGGCTCCATGCACCGGGAGCCCGATGTGGGATTCGACCCCGGGTCTCCAGGATCGCACCCTGGGCCAAAGGCAGGCGCCAAACCGCTGCGCCACCCAGGGATCCCGAATTTTTTTAACTAAATATATTAGACTATTGATATAGGTACTGACAGATGATTCATCTTATAAACAAATGATGTAAACTTATGGTATTCCTAAATACAGTTCAATATTGTCAATATATTCTCTCTTCCTTACGATTTTCTTTTTTTTTTTTAATTTTTTTTCAAAGATTTATTTATTTATGATAGACATAGAGAGAGAGAGAGATTGAGGCAGAGGGAAGGAGAAGTAGGCTCCATGCCGGGAGCCCGACGTGGGACTCGATCCCGGGGCTCCAGGATCACGCCCTGGGCCAAAGGCAGGTGCCAAACTGCTGAGCCACCCAGGGATCCCCCCCTTATGATTTTCTTAATAGCATTTTCTTTTCTCTGGCTTACTTGGTTCTAAGAATACAGTACATTATATGTAACATACAAAATATGTATTAATCAACTGTTATCAATAAGGCCTCCAGTCAACAGTAGGCTAGTTGGGGGGGCCTGGGTAGCTCAGTTGGTTTAGCATCCAACTCTTGGCTTTGGCTGGGTTCGTGGTCTCCAGGTTGTGAGATCAAGCTCCACTGTGCCTCCCCCATCTTGTATGTATGTGCATTCTCTCTCTCTCTTTAAATTGAATGGATGGATCTTTAAAATAATAGTAAGCTGTTAGTAGTTAAACTTTTGGTGAGTCAAAAGTTATTACATAGATTTTTGATGGTCCAGGGGGTGGGAGGGCAGTCAACACCCCTAATCCCTGCATTGTTCAGTGGTCAACTATGTATCCACCCAGAATTTCTGATTTTAATCTTATTTTTTGCCCGCTAAGTATGTTTCCCTCCATTGTCTTAAAGAGATGATTTAAAAACTAGTAACAAAAATTGTTTAAAACCCAGATTATTTAGTAAAATTCAAGCATTTGTTCTATTTCCTTCAGTTTAGCACAGTGGTTTTTAAAGTATGGTTTCTGGGCAAGCAGCATCAATAGCACCTGAGAACTTGCCAGAAATGCAGATTCTTAGGCCCAATTCAGAATTACTGAATTGAGAACTTTGAAGGCAAGGCCCTCCAATCTGTGTTTTAATAGGCCTCTGAGTTGATGCTGAAGTATGCTTAATGTTTGAGAACTACTGGTCTAGCATATACAAAGATCTCAGCACATTCTTATTAAAGATTCTCACATTCTCAGAAATGTCTCTAAAATTGGCTTCTCCTCTGCATCACTCCCATTGCTGTTACACAAAATAAAAGCTTCTTAACTGGTTTCCCCCTCCACTATTTTAGACATTTATCCATTTACTCATTCAATAAAAATTTATCAGTTGCCTACCATGTGTCAGGCAGTGTGCTAGACACTAGGGATACATCAAAAAATAGGAAGAACAAGATTGTGAGAAACATGGAATCATATCCAACAATCAACAATAAACCAAATTATTTCATATATTAACAGGATCTATAAAGGAAACAGAATGACGTGATAGTGATTTGGGAGACATTAGCTGGTAAGCGAAGGGCTTCCTGAGGAGAAAATATTTTAGTAGAGGTCTGAAAGATAAGAAGGAACTAGGCTTTCAAAACAGTTGAAATCAGGCAAAAGAAATAATAATAATAATGATGGTAACATTTATTAAGTTTTTGCCATGTGCCAGTCATAGGTGTAAGAACTTTATTAACTCTTTAAATCCTCACAACAACCATGTAAGGCAGATACTTTTTTCTTTTAACATTATATTTATTTGAGAAAGAAAGAGAGAACACTAGAGAGACAGAGCAAACATAAGTGAGGGGCAGAAGGAGAGGGAGAAGCAGACTCCCTGCTGAGCAGGGAGCCCAGTAAGGGAGTCGATCCCAGAACCCTGGGATCATGACTTGAGCCAAAGGCATAAACTTGACCAACTGAGCCACCCAGTCACCCTGGGAAGATACTTTCTTTATTCCTATTTTGTAGGTGAGCAAACTGAGGGGCAAAGAGGTTGGGTCGTTTATAAAGGTCACACAGCACCCAGGATTCAGTGTGAAATGAGATTAGAGGTTTAGATGGGGTCTTATTTGTCAAAGTAAGAACTTTGGATTTAATTCTAAATAGCATTGAAACAGGGATCTGCACAGGAGACTGACTTGGTCTGATTTACATAAGGATTACAGCAGAGCCAGGTGGGAGCAGGGAGCATGATGGTGGCTATCACTATGGGCCAGCTGAAAAGTGATGATGGCTTGGACAAGAATGGTAGCTATGGAGATGGAGTCATGTGAATGCAAGTAGGATCTGTTTTCCAGATAGAAACAACAGGTTTTGGTGATTAATTAAATGGGAGTAAAAGGGAAAGGGATGAATCATGGATGACTCCTAGGTGTTGGACTTGAACAACTGGACAAATTTTGCTACCATTTTCAGTGAAGGCAAGACCAAGGGAGGAAAGGCTTTATTTCAATAGGGAAAGTGAAAAGTTCTGTGTTGGCCAAAACATGCTTCAAGATGTCTTTTAGACATACAAGCAGTGTTATCAAGAAGCCAGGTGGTTAAAATAAGACGGAGCTCAGGAAGGTGATTAAAGACAGAATATAAAATTATTGGTGTGACCAGCTCACTGATTTATAGAAAACCATTTGTTTGAATCCCCAAGAGAAAGAATCTACCTAAAGAAGAGAAGAAGGCCCAGAAATATAACCTAGGCACTCCTGGGTCACATTCAGAGATTGGATAAAGGAGCCACCTGTCACAAGCTCTGGCTTCGGCTGGTGTAGGCAGCCTGGGATTTCAGTGGAGCACTGACTTCACTTGATCTAGTGACTTCCTGCACTGAACTCTTTTCCAGCCAGCTGAATTCCTCATATGCAAACATGCCCTTTATTTTGGTGTATCTAATCCTTTGTTCTGATTTTACTTCTGAGAGGCTTCTCTGACATCTCCTTCACAATTGCCTCTCCTCACCGACCCCAGTCTGGTCGCTATCACCACAGCACATTGCATATTTCCATGCAGTAACACTTACCCCATTTTAACTAATTTAATTCTTTGCCTTCTCTGTTAGACTGTGAACTGCTTAAGAGCCAGGACTCTTCCATTCATCTTCATCCTCAGCTCTTGGACACTGTTCTCAGTAAATATCTCCTGGGTGAATGATTAAAAGACTTCCTCAGACCTGGTATCTATTTAGTACTGGATAGGCTCTCAAACTGTAGTTTTTCTCCCACCTGAGATCTCAGAGAAAAGATTCACTTTATTAGCTATGGAGCAAAAGTTGGTCAGGAACATGTAGTTTTTAGAGAGTTACTATTAAATTTGTGCTAATAATAATGTAATAATAATAGTAACAGTATTACATGCCACCTTGTATTGAACACTTACTGCATGTTAGTTTTCTAAATTTGTGTGTAATTTATAAACTCATAAATGAGAACCTCAGAATTCCTCATTTTAACACTGGGAAAAACACTTACCCTTTCTTTCCTTTAGTTTGAGAATTTATTGTCTTTTTATTGTCTTCAAACTTAAATTTCTTATATCCTCTGCAATGCTCTACTCTCCACTAAGTGCCAAATAAATATTTGTTTGCTTGATTTAGTAGTGATATCTCTGGCATATGCAACAATCTCAGTCATTTTTTTCAAATAAAGAATTTCTAATTCTGACCATGGATTTTCTAATTATGTTTTCTGAATAGCTTAGAAAGTACAGGGATACTTGGAGAAAAATATGAAGAAGTAAAATTTTGGTGACATTAACTTGCCATAGCATATCAAGATATTTTTCTGATGGTAATAATTTCTTTGGCTGGCAATAACTACTTGTTAGAAGATTTGGCCCCAGGCATATGGTATGTGCTGGTAATGCTCAGACAAATGAAAACCAGGGTTTTGGTGTTTCTTTTCTTTTCTTTTCTTTTCTTTTCTTTTCTTTTCTTTTTTTTTTTTTTTTTAAGGATTGTCTTAGGATCATTGCCATTCTATAGCTAATTATCTTTTGTGTCCTCATCAAATAGCTATTGATGATGCTTCTATAGATAATGGGAGTTTTAAAAAGTCTGGGAATGTTGGTATAAATAGCTGTCTCTACTGCAGGATTTCTCAAAACCTGTAATATGCTAATGTGTTCAGGGAATCACCAATGGAAGTTAACATTTCCTGTTATTTGGTTGGCCATAAAACCTTTTTCTGCTTTAAACATTTGACATCTTGCAAATTTTCTTTCATAGAACACAATTTGGGAAAACTGTGATATTAAGGTTTTGAAGATGCAGAAGGCATGCCTATTATTTTCCAATCCTTGTTATGGAAAAGCGAAAGCAAAAGTTTAGTGAGATACTGTCTATGAAGGATAAACAAGTAGTCCATAAGGTCACTTGTCTCTTTTTAATATTAGGTCACTTAGGTCTGAACAAATGGGCAGAAGGTTTTAATAAAGAACAGTGCTGTTGGGGTGGCTGGGTGGTACAGTCTGTTGAGAGTCCAACTCTTCATTTTGGCTCAGATCATGATCTCAGGGTTGTGAGAACAAGCCCTATGTTGGGCTCTGCGCTCAGTACAGAGTCTGTTTGAGACTCCCTCTCCCTTTCCCTTTGTCCCTCCATGCCATTCTCTCTCGGTCTCTATCTCTGTCTCTCTCCATCTCAAATAAATCTTTAAAAAAAAAAAAAAAGAACACTGCTGTATATCAGTATTTCATTGTTGAAATTTTCATCCTCTCTTGGCCCAAAACAGGAAGTCCCCAAATTCCCTAGTTTCCACATTTTCCAGAATGGCATTGAAGATGGTCTATAATAGCCTCAGTGGATCTTTCACTGTTCTATCACAGTCACTCCACCTTCTAGGTCCACTACACCCATTGTCATTTTCTGAACATATCCATGCTTTCTGCGGTTCTTCCTTTACTCTTCCTCTTTTCCTTTGCCTGGAATATCCACTTATTCAACTCCTGATGTTGAAATTGGACCATTTGTTAATTCAATATTTATTTCCTAAGGTTTACTCTCTGAAAAGAACTAATTATAGTTGTAGTTTTAGGAAAAGACAGAATTTTTTGCTTTTCCTTTAGTTGGACATGAACCTCTCGGCCTTTATTAGAATATTTTACATGTCACAGAATAGTTTCCTTGCTTGCATGGTGTACCAGTTAACTGTGTGCTTGTTTCTTACCTCCCCATAGCCTTGATTGTTCTAACCCTAGTAGAGCCTAATTCAACTCTTGGCCCTTATTCAGTTGAATGGAATGTATAGATGCCCCTATGGGTATTAATAGAACTATAGTCCAAAACGCCTGGTTCCCAGAGTCCCACTAATCAAAGACGTTTGCTTCTGACTACTCAGGAATTCCCTATATACTGATAGATAAGATTTCCCAGGCAGCACCCACCTAGACCTCTCCTGCAGCATGGCTTGTTTTAGAACTAGCCTTATCCAGAGTCTAAGAGAGACATGGCTGGAGACCCTACATTCCACTCTTACCCGTTCATTCCCAATACAGTTGGGAAGCAAATGTGAAAGTTGACTTAATTAAACTGACAGTGTTACTGACTTTTATTAAGCCAATACCGTCAAAATCAAATAGAAAGCTGAGTTGTTTTAAGCAATTTTCAAAATGCATACATTTCATTTGAAATACCATTAACTAAAATATCTAATTGGACTGAAAGACCTTAACCATATTTTGAGTCATAGAAAGATTGACCCCAATCCTTTTTCAGATGCCTTTAATCTAAACATAAGCTGAGGTATACATATTACATTAGGAATGTTTGATGCACCTATGTTTAGAGGGAGAGCTCATCATCCCAGATATAAAAATATGTGTTGTCCCTTTCCTCATGTTCTTTTTGGGCCTTCTGAAATGTATGATTGAAAAATCAAAGGCAAAACCAAAAATGAATCATCAGGGAAGAGGTAGAAGTAGGAAGGCAGATGGCTTCTCAGATCTTTTACTTTTATGCTTTTGATTCTAATCTTTTATTGCTGCTTCCTTAAGTGGAAGAAGAATTTGGACAAGAAAGAATGAAATAAATGAAAATTGAAAAACTTTTCTGTTGGGCATTATCTTAATCATTTGATAGCCATAGGAAGATGAAGACCAAGATTGGATCCAAGTCCAGCACCTTGAAATAATCAACAATGATTTAATTTTTGAGGCTATACATTTGACCTTCGTAAGAGTAAAATGATAAAAAGAGGCACTCGGTTACTAAACTTGATATGCCAAAAGCGCTAACACTTGCTGTCAGAGGCAGCTTCTAACTTGTGTTGATGAACTTCCATAACATCACTTTCTGGCTTCTTTAAGTCCACCTTTAAAAAAATTTTTTTGAAATTCTTTTACAGGTAAAGATAAGATGAAAGTATCTGAGGATGACTTGAAGAAACTCCCACTAATCAAATGGTGTATTTTGGAAGCCATTCGTTTAAGAGCCCCTGGGATCATTACTAGAAAAGTGCTGAAGCCGGTTAAAATTCTGGTGAGCTATGGTTTGGTTTTAAAATAATCAACCTTCAAAGGGAAAAAAAAGGACATATTTTGCCCATATATTATTAGATAATTCCTTAAGTTCCATGCAGTACTAATGATACTGGAACAGGTTACTAATCAGAGTTCTGCAGCAACATCTTATTAATATGGGTATTTATCTGTTGGCAACTATTTTAGCTTAAATATAATAACCTTTTAATAATCACTCTGTCTATGTGATTCCGCATCAGAATTAGTATAATCCTATAAAAATCAAGCCAGGTAGATTAGATAGTCTGCTGAACCAACTAATAAGTAATCCTGAGCAACAGTAGGTTAAGGAATTGAGGGTATGAGGAAAGGTTCTTTGGATAACTGGAAGGTAATTTTAGGCCACAGATAACAGCTATGGAAACAGATAGCAAGAATGCTGTGGATAATAGCAACTGATATTAGCAATCAATGGCTGAGTGAGGGAGAGAGGTCCTTCCTATGAACAAAGCAGGAGAAAATTCTCAAGTGCTCCATGAAAGATACTTACATGGGACTGACTTTTAATCAATCTGGCAGGACAAAACTTTTTTTTTCAGAATGACTTGACGTAGGGCCTACATTATCCAGATAGGTCACCTTTATTAGCTTTTTTATACACAGTTTGAGAGTGCTTGGATTTAAACCAAGAAGAATTCTTAGTAGTAGAAACAGAAAAGACCCCTAAAAATCCAAATTTTGTTAAAATTGCAACTTACTACATCTAAAGGAAACATAGCTTCTTTAATTGGTCTTGCATAAATTACAGCATTTAGTTTTAGTGGGATTTTAACAACTTTTGTTTTTAAATGATCCATTAAATACCTTAAAATACCCATATAAAAGGGGGCACCTAAGTGGCTCATTTGGTTAAGCATCCATCTCAGTTTCAGCTCAGGTCATGATTTCAGGGTCCTGGGATTAAAACCCATGTCAGGCTCCTTGCTTAGAGGGAAGTGTGCTGAAAATTTTTTCTCTCTTTCTCATTCTGTTCCTCCCCCACCCCCACTCACATTCTCTCTCTCTCTCTAATTAATTAATTAATTAATTAAAATATGAATATAAAAGGATATGCTTTGAGGGGATATGGTTCAATAACGGCGCAATTTAGTAGAGGAATGTATTTTTACTCTGAATACTATACTTTTTATTGGACTTTTATTAAGTTTTATTTACATTTTGGCTAACAGATAATTAGTTGAATTACAGAAGTTATTTATCTGCTAGTAGGTATCTTGTTTTTTTAAGTATACAGATCCTATGCATGCTTTATTACATATATACCTAAATGTTACAGTTATTTTGGAGCTTTTGTAAATGGTATTTTTTAAATTTTTGTTTTTGTTTTTTTTTTTAAGATTTTATTTATTTATTCATGAGAAACATAGAGAGCAGAGAGAGAGGCAGACACAGGCAGAGGGAGAAGCAGGCTCCGTGCTGGGAGCCCGACGTGGGACTTGATCCCAGACCGGGATCACGCCCTGGGTGGAAGGCGGCGCTAAACTGCCTGAGCCACCCAGGCTGAGCCACCCAGGCTGCCAAAATTTTTGGTTTTCAATTGTACATTACTTGCTTGTAGAAATGCAGTTGATTCACCTTATATCTGCAACTTTGCAAAACTCAATGCACTTATTGGTCCTACAAATGTTTTTATAGATTTATTCAGAGTTTCTATGTAGATATTATTTTATTTCTTTTATTTCTTTTTCTTGCCTTATCACACTGGCTCTAATGTCCAGCACTCTGTTGAATAATAAAAGTGACAATGAATATCCTTGCCTTATTCCTGATCTTAAGGGGAAAGTCTTTCATTAAGCTAAATGTTAGCTATAGGTTTTTGGTAGATACTTCTTATCAAGTTGAGGAAATATCCCTCTATTTCTAATTTGCTGAGAATTTTAATTATGAATTGGTGTTGGATTTTGTCCAGTGCTTTTTCTGCATCAGTAGATAAAATCATATGCTTTTTCTTCTTTTACATATTGTGATGGATTACATTTATTGATTTTTGAATGTTGAACCAGACTTGCATCCCTGGAATAAATCTCATGTATAATTCTTTTTATACATTGTTAAATTTGTTTACTATTACTTTGTTAAGGATTTTTTTTTTGCATCTAAGTTGAAGAGAGAGAGTGATCTATCTATAGTCTTCTTTCCTTTTCTTACTTTCTTTTGTACTGTTTTGTCTGGTTTCTATATCATGACAATCTCTTAAAAAATGTTTTATGTTTGTCTTGCCCCTTTCTCATGAGCACTCAGATTCCTTTCTTCTTTCCTCTCTCCTCCATCTTCCTTCCTTTCTCTTTCTCCCTCCTTGATTCTTTCGTTTCTTCCATCCTTCCTTCTTTTGCTTTCTTTATTTCTAGCACATTTATTTGTGTGTGTATGTGTGTGAAAGACAGCAAAGAGAAAAATCAGCAGTCTGTTTTCCCTCTTCTTTTACCTTAATTCTTTTCTTTTTCTCTCATTTTCTCCTTCTCATCTCATTTTTCAGGTTTTTTACCCTGAAATCTCTCTCCTTTTAAGTTTCCATTTCATCTTTAGAAACTATGCCCATAACCAAAACAGAGAGAAAAAAACATAAAAATCCTCATATCTAAATTCTTGTAGATATGTTTTCCTGTTGCTTTTGCATTTTTTTTCTTCTGTAGCTTTGGTGTGGTTTATGTGACTTCAATACATTTTATCTCAGACTTCAACTAGTTGTTCAGCCTGTCTCGTATATGGCAGCTCTGCATCCCCCTTTCCAAAGTTAACACCCAGCTTGTGCTATTTCATTATCTAAATATGTGAAATCACACAGTAATTTTATAAGAAAGTTTAGATTTGTGATATAAGTAGATTTTCTTCCCAGACCCAAACTAAAAACCTCTATTTATACACATACCAGTTTCCAGTCAACATAATGTACTTTTGAAATTGTGTTCTTTTTGGCTTCTGCTATCCTTACATTTAATATTCTTATGCTATTCATTATCTTTTTTTGCTGGATTATGCTTAGACCACGATACTTCTTTCTTCAAATAGATGCTACCTTGTCTTTACTATTATCACGCCACACTAATTATCCTCTTATTTTTCCTTTATCTTTTACTGTACCACCACCTGAAGTCAATCTTCTGTGCCCTCTTTTTTCCCTACTAGCAGGAGCTTTCCACTGGGTGTTAGTTTTTTGTTTATTTCATTTTACTTCTCATTGTAGGACCCTTGAGGATAACTCAGTCCATTTCTTCCTTCCTTGTTGTAGAATCTTTTTTTTTTAAGCTCCATGGAGTCCAAAGCAGAGCTTGAACTCATGACCCTCAGGTTAAGACCTAAGCTGAGATCAAGAGTCTGATGGTTAACAGACTGAACCACCCAGGCTCCCCCACTTCTTCCTTCCTTGCATTTTTATTTTACTATAAGATGTTACAAAGTTATTTGCTTTTCACCATAAAATTTCTATGCAACTCACTTAATTGCTGGTCAAGTTGCAACATTGGTACTAATACAGTCACTATATTCTACTACCCCATACAGCAACCTGAAAACCTCCTCTATCCTTCAGCAAATAGTTCTTGAAGAACTTCTAACTTCATGTTACTAGGATTGTGTTTTACTAAAGGAGATTATAAATTTGTTGTGGCCATAAACATGTCATATTTTTTCAAAAATAATTTTACTTATTCAAGAACTTTACCAAGAGAAACACCCAAGCTCAGGTTAACAATCTGCCTTTGGCTCAGATCATAATCCTGGAGTCCCTGAATGGAGCACCATGTTTGGCTCCCTGCTCAGCGGGGAGTCTGCTTCTTCCTCTCCCTGCTTATGCTCTCCCTCATTCACATACTCTCTGTCTCTCAAATAAATAAGATCTTTAAAAAATATATTAAGAAAAGAAACACCCAAGCTCAAACACATGCACACACATATATACTCATGTATATACAACCACAATGACCCTTTATCCAACATGCTCCTTGTATGACAGAAACCTGTTTCATCAGAGTATAAATAGCATATAAATCTTTCATTTAAACATTATTTAACATTATTATACTATCATGCATCCAGGGCTTTAATATTTATTTCAATGGCCTTATAATAGTCCACTGAATTGATAGCTTAAATATTTAATTATTTCCTAACTCTTGAAAATTTAGATTGTTTTCCTTTGTAGTTATTGTGGTAGTTATTTACATCTTTGTGCATAGTAAAATTTTTTAATGATTATTCTTGAAATACGTTTTGGTAGTGAATTATTAGTCCAAGGCAATAAGCACATTTATCATTCACTGTGTATAATCCTCTTACAAAACTGAACTGTTTTATAATTCCACCATTATGGATTCCCAATAAAAATTTTTTATTAGAAGTAATAAATGTCTAAAACAATTAGAAAAGTTGTAAAAAGATCATAGTCTCTTACCTCCACTTCCTCACATTCACACTTTCTTCCTAGAGGACTTGAAGCCCAGATGGATCCAGGCTTACTCAAAGCCCTAGTGGTGGCTCTCTTAGTGACCAGGCAACCCAGAGATGTGTGCTCAGGATGCTATCTTCCAAGAATGTTTCAGAACTACCTTTCCTTATTTTTCACAATATCTTCTTAATATTTGTAAAAGGTGCAGTAGTGTTTTCTGTACTTAGTATTTCTTTTCTAAACAAAATAAAACAACCTTTCTTCCAAGGAGGCATACACTAGTCACTGTGAACTTCTCTCTGCAGGGTTGAGGCTTTAACTTTGAAAATGACAACTTGTACAGCCTTTTCTTATTGTTACATAAATAAATCATGGTAATTATTTTTAAGAAGGAAGCCATAAAAAAGGCTTAAAGAAGAAAATAAAGATTATTTAAAACTTGATAAGTCTGATAACCACTCTGAACATTTTGGTATTCTTGTATTTCAGATTTTTATATATAGTCTGTCATTTTAAAAAATTCACTGGGGCCATACTATGCTAATTTTCTCATAATTTGCTTTTATATTAATAGTAGCTCACAAAATTTTTCTGTATGATGTATACATCATTTAAATTGTAGCATAATAATCTAATATGTGGACCTAGTATAGATTTTTAATTCATTTCCCTATTCCTGAATGTGTATGGCTTCCAGTCGTTCACTGTTACAAACAGTGCAAAGATGGGCATCCGTATAGCCAAATCCTGGTATACATTAGTCGTTATTTCCTTAGTATAAATTCATACAGCATGGTCCTTTTAAGCTTCATATATTTTCTAAAACAGGTAGAATGTCTTTGTTGAATATATTAATAGGTTCCCAGAAATTTAGGTTATAAAAAACATTTCAAATGGGGTCATGTGTGTCAAGTAGTGGCAGAGACTCGTGTTTGTCCTTGTTGGACAACTGGTCAGATTTCTTGCTGTGAAGACTGAAAGTGGTCTCCTACTGCTCTTTCCTAATGTAGTTTGAACATGGTCTTACTGTTTATTTTTGTTTCTGTATTTATTCCTTTCTATATTTTTGGAGCAAATTAAAATGGACAAATACTATCTACTTTCTTTGACTTATTCTCTTCCTTCTTTTTCTTGCCAAAACTCTTAAACTTCTACCTGTGTCTCTTTTCAAGGTTTTATACTTTTAATACACAATCTGCAAGAATGCCCAGAAAAGAATAAATAAAGTGTTGGAAAATATGAATGATTAAAGAGTATTAATATCTTCTGAAGGTATTAAAATAGGGTATATAACTAGAACACTTAAAATGAGATGAAATAAAATAAAATGGTGTGATACTGGTGTCAGTCTAGACGTTCAGTATCAGTGTAGTAGACTGGATAGATAATACAGAAACAAACCCTTTTGTACATAGGAATGTAATATAGAATAAATGAGTCATTATAAGCCAATGAAGAGGGAAAAGATTAATATATGGTTTGTGATGATTGGCTAAAAAGTAGGTATTTTTTAACTTTCAGAGTAGCAGTTCTCAAACTTTCTATTCTCAGGATTACTTTATATGCTTAGAATTATTGAGAACCCCAAAGACTTTATTAGAAACTATAACTGAAAAATTGTTATAATATTTATTTGGTAAGTAAAAGTAACAAGAAACCTATTATACCTTAAAATAATAGCATGGTTTTATGAAACATAACTATATTTTCCAAAACATAAAAAATGTAAAAGAATAGCATCATTTTAAGTTTTTGCAAGCCTGTCTAATGCCTTGCTAATAGAGGACATCTGGATTCCCATAAATGTGTCTGGAATCAATCTGTTGTGATATATTATTTCCGTTCATGGAAATGAAGAAAATCCAGCCTCACACAGACATGTCACTGGAAAAGGAATCAATATTTCAAAAGCCTTTAAAATATGGCTGTTCTCTCATACCTCACTGAAACTCAACAGTGGGACTTACTTAAAAGTTTGATGCAATCTGAAATATCAATGAATTTTTTTTTACTCAGTTACATGAAAATCCTTTGGTTTGTCCTATACTTTGAATAAGTATTTTACCCAGGAATGATTTTTGACCTCACAGAGCCTCTGAAAAGTTCTTGAGAATTCCCAGAAGTTTCTAGACCAGCTTTGAGAACTCCTATGTTAGAAAGAAAAGGGCTACCAGAGCTTAGGATTCATCAATCAAACCACAAGTTGAACAGATTTGAATATATCACATTAAAATTTAATATGGCTTTTTAAAAAGTATAATCCAAGTTAAATGTAAACTAAAAATTACGAATAAATGTTAACAGAAGTACAACACAGGGGTAAATTGTTTTAATATTTAAAGAACTTGCAGATCAATAAGTAAAGCATGAATATTACATAGATTAACAAGGACAGGACATGAACACAAGAGTTCACAGGAGAAAATAACATGGAAAAATGCTCAACAGAGACATAAAAATGTGTATAGCACATTTAATAGGTTAAAAATAACCTATTAAAAATGTCAGATTAGCAGAGAAGAGGGCAATGAAATTACTGAAATCTACTATGGGTAGAAACATTTTTAGGCATAAGATTTGAGAGAACAGTTGAACAAAATGTATTAACAGCCTTTAAAAATATCCATACCCTGTGTCTTCTAAACATCTATGTTAAAAGATTTTATATGAAAAATCCTTTGTGGAAGAAGATGCTTTGTATGGCATTATTTATTATAGGAAAAAAAAAAAAACCCTAGAGAATGATTAAATTATATATGGTTTAATCTACCCAGTAGAACATTAAACAGACATTGGAGATAAAACTTCACAATGTGTCTATGATATAAAGAAAAAATACTTACACTATAATATTAGATGAACAAAGTAAGATTCAAAAATTAACTATTCAGCAGGATAAAACTATTTATCAATAGCAACAACACAACAACACACTAAACTGTTAGGTAAAAGTACTTGCTACAGGAAGTCTAGCCAGTTGATGACTGTTCTTTTTAACAGCACTCTGGTTGTTTTCTAGCTCTTTCTATTTTTCTGAATTTTCTAAAATTTTGATAGCATTTTTTATCATGCAAAAGTGTATATGCTTTATTTTTTAAAAAAGATTTTTATTTATTTTGAGAGAGAGAGAGAACACGAGCAGGGAGAGGGGCAGAGACAAAGGGAGAGAGAGAATCTGAAGCCAATTCCAAGCTTAGTGGGGAGCCCGACATGGGGCTCTCTCTCAGACCTGATTGTGAACTAAATGGAAATCAAGAGTCAGACACTAACTGACAGAGCCACCCAGGTGTCCCACTCTTTGACTTTTAAGTAGTCTTTTTTGTAACTAACATAGCCAAGCTCCTGCCCAAGAGCTAGGAGAGAAAATGTATGCCTCGGAGCTCCTCTTGTAGATGTTCAGCCTTTATAGGACTCCTGCTTTTTATTCAAGATTCTACATTCCTTACATCTACTTTGCTCTCAGCATCATTCTTGAGATACAACAAAGAGTCCTGCCTTCTCTACCCTCTTCAAGAAAGCCTGTCTCCAGGCTAGCAAATGAAGCTCATGGGGCCTCACAATATCACTGTGAAGTGGGTTGGTCAGGTTCAATTCTGTCCACCTGTGAGATGCAGTTATTGCAACACAGAGAAGTCGTGATTTCCCTTTGATGGTGATCTGTGTTCTGATCTTAGGACTGTTTTGTCTCCCGTTGGCTCTTTGCCTTCATCTGCTATGTAAACAATGACAAGGACTGTTAGATGGGATGATGATGTCCCTTTGCTCAGAGGGTTCCTTTGACACAACCAGTTCTCACATTCCTTTATGCCATTCATTAGCCTGGCATTTGCTGCTGTGACAGGAACTTCTTTCTGGTCTCCGTGTTGCTCATGTTAATTCTGTTACTGAGATTCCATTTGAAGTCTTTTACTAGCCAGTGTGGTAGACTGTGGCAGCCAGCAGTCTCCAAGTCCTAGTCATGGGTCAGCAGCCATTAAAGGAGTTTATGTGGTATGGAGGGGAAGGGCAGCAGTTGACCTGCCTGGAGCCCTGTTCAGGGCTGTCACCAACCTGCCCCTGCCATCCCCAACACATCAGGGCCCTCAGCAGCTGATCTCAGAATCAAGCATGAGCTCTCTAACCTCAGTTCCAGCAGGAGTAGAAGAAACAGGCTTAGAATCTCACTGTTTTTCTCCTACTTTAAAAATTGTAAGAGGCCGCCAGCGAATTCCTCACTCCCTTCCCAGTTTGAGAGCTCTTTCCAGTGCTCTTGGCACTGCAGTTAACAAACCCCAAGCAATATTCAGCCCCCATTGGAGCCAACAGGGATTCACTTTGGTTAAAAAAAATGATGACCTGAGGGTGCCTGGGTGGCTCAGTCAGTGAAGTGTCCGACTCTTGATTTCAACTCAGGTCGTGATCTCCCGGTCATTATATCAAACCCTGTGTCAGGCTCCACGCTGGGCTTGGAGACTGAATAAGATTCTCAGTCTCTCTCCTTATGCCCCTCCCTGACTTCTAATAAAAAAAAAGATGACCCTTTTCCATATGCCACTTCCTGCTACCATAAAGACCTATTTTTAATTGTGAGGTGCTCATATTCAAGATGCAGTAAGGTAAGTGTTGCAAATATCTTAACATTTCAAAATCCTGTAGGGTTAAATAGATATGTGGCTTCCAATGATTGGCATCAGGAGTTACTAATAAAATGTCTCTGTCTCAGTGAAGTTGATAGCTGTCTAGTGGTTATACACTATGGGAGAGCCCTGTGTTCTGTGGTTCCTGAACATAATAATATAAGGGTGATTTTATGACATAGTTTTTAGGTTTTAGAATAATTTACATATCATGAAAACCTATGATAGAATAAATGGGGAAGGATAATGCAGACTCTCGTGCTTGAGGAATCTCACTGCTTAACCTCAGTCCCACAGCCACAGCGATCCCAAACACAGAATCAACCAAAGAAACACACAATACTTGCCTTGTCCTATATCCCCCTAACCAGTTGTCTTCATATCTTTCTGCCCTAACAATTGTTTCAGGAGTGAAAAGAGAGAGAGGGAGGGAGGGAGGATCCACTGCTTCTGCCCTGACACTGTCATGAGTGCCCCTAGGAACAGAACACCCACTGCCCCTGTCCTCAGTGCTACTATGGCCTGTGTCCTGTCTCAGAGTTAGATTTTCCTGTTCCACACCTGGGGATCCAGTGTGGCCCCGGAGCATCATCAAAAGCCCTTGCTGCAAACCCCAGTGTTAATCCTCAAAAGCTGCATCACAGCAGACATATGCTTGTTTCTCAAATTTTCACATTTATCCCATTTATCTAATATTTTTCCCCTGTGTAACCAAATTTATAGGCACTTGTAATAATCATCAGAATTAGAATGTAGTTATTGCCTGCATTGGAAAATAGAAATGATCCTTCCAGGAAAGAATTAGATTTTCTCACCATTGTTTATGAAACGTGTCTTCTCTACAATATAGTTGGAGCATTATTTTTAATGACCCAAACTCTCCTTAAAGCAGATTTCAAAAAATGACTTGAAACTGATTTTCCATCATAGAATTATACTGTTCCTTCCGGTGACTTGTTGATGTTGTCTCCATTTTGGCTGCATAGGAATCCAGAATATTTTCCTGAACCTGAATTGTTTAAACCTGTAAGTTACCTCTTTCAAAATACATTGTCTTTTGATTTTAATATCTTTTATGCCAGGAGTATGAATTCATAGATTAATTATATCATTAAACAGCCTTATCCTTGGTAATGAAAAACCAAGCTAACTACAAAAGTAAAATGGTATAGCACAAATGAGATCGAGATGTTTTTGGAGTAAGATTCACCAACTTTAAAATAAATGATCTGAAACCAGCAAAGTATGGTAAAGTAAATATGTCTGGTTCTGATAGAAGTCTTATTTTATATTTGTCAGGCAGTTGCTCCTGTTACTGGTTTCCAAGGAGTATAACAAAAGAAAAACAAGGCAAATTAAAACCACTTTGCTGTTTCTTAAAATTGGGGAGTTACAGGGCTGAGCAGACTCTTAAGAGTTCATTTAGTCCATTCTCTGTCTTTAAGTAAAACTTTTTAAAAAACGGCATCCAGATGTATCCATTCCACTTCCCAAGTACCCTCCAATAAGCAGAGCTGCCAGTTACTTACTGAATTTATTACCAAGTGCAGTTTTGTGATGGAGCCTGAGACCTTATTATAAATAGCCTTCCTTTTCTGAGGTCAAGTCCATGGTTGATTTACATTATCATTTACATTTACCACTTAACAGAATTCTTTTTAAACCTTTTTATTTATTAGTTCACATTCCAAAAACACAATTGTGTCTGATATTAATAACAGGTTGGAAAAAAATTACCAACAGCCCTGCAACTTTATATGCAAGGATTAGCTGTACAAAGTCATTTTTAGCCTAGAGAAATAAAGTTAAGCTTATTTATATAAGGCTGATTTGGAAAAAAAAATGCTTTCTTCCCACAGGAACGTTGGAAAAAGGCAAATTTAGAGAAGCATGCTTTCTTGGACTGGTTCATGGCATTTGGAAGCGGGAAGTACCAGTGTCCTGGAAGGTCAGTGAGACAGCTGGGCCACATTTATCCTGAAAGTCTAAGAAAGATGATGGCTCAGAGGGGGGAAACTTTGGCTTAATCCCCCTTGTCTTTATTATCAGACTATAGTGAGATCCAAGAGACCACATTTTGTTCGGTTGCCAGTTGTATTGTTCGATGTCTTTGTGGAAAAATCTACAGTGGCTTCTGATGGGAGACCTCATGAGAAAAAAAATATTACAATGGCTGCTGTATGATGAGAGCAAGGTTATCAAAAGATTTTTTATAGAATGGATCAGAATGGGGCATGACTTAGGTGATATCATTATGCTTATATTCCATATGAGAGACATAGAGTGGTAGGATCTAGCAGATTTGGAAAATAATTAGAAATGGGATCAATCAAAGGGAAGGATTTGTAGAGGACTGTGGCTTGAATCTAGGTGGCTGGCAGAGATAGTGGAGATAGAAAAATCAGGAGCGTGAACAAGTTTGAGGAAAAGATGTTAAGTTTTCCGTTGAAAACTACTTAGTCTGAGATGTGGCGAAATATGTATCATATAACCACAATCAATCTATAAGTTAGTCTGAATGTTGAATAAATGTAGCAATAAATAAAAGCTCCATAGTCTAGTTTTTCTATTGTTTCTGCTTTTAAAAATGTTAACTTTTCTTTTATCTTAAGTAGCCAACCCACAAAACATTGTATCTAAAGACAGACAAAACACAAAATTTTTCAGGAAAATGAATTACTTCATTTGGACAGTGTTATAGCAAGATAGATCCTTGCACTAGAAATTTAATCCCACAGATCTTTAGTGTAATCCTCAGAGAATTGCAGCCATTCTAAATTTGTATACCAAGAACCAATTTATTTTCTCCTCACCAAATACTTAGTGAGTCAGGAAAAATTGCCTTTAAAGTAGCTGACGATCAAAGTTCATCATGAACACATAGTCTTGTGGCCTTGCAGCTGTCACTCCTTGGAGTTGAGGCCACTGAGGCAGTATGAGATCCCCTCTCATTAGTGAACACAGAAGATTTTGCTGAATCTATTAATAAGTGCTGCTATCAGCTGCCAACCAAAAGTCAGAATGGAAGAATATTGTTCCTGCTCTGAATAATGGGAATTCTGGAAATGCATTTGGAGGAGGAACCCCTTGCTAGGCACTTCCCCATAGCTGGGAAACCCCTGGGTACAGGCAGGAAGGGACCTCTTCCCAGTAATTCTATTGCTGGAGAAGTCTGAGCTGATGGTTTTGCAGAAAAATAGGAGAAAGCAGCATGAACTACCAAACCTCTTCAGCAATGGTAGCACGCAGAATAAGAAGTTGCCTTACAGTGGACATTCTCCTCTTAAACTATGAATTTCAATGAAAAGGATAGAACAGGGGATTTCCATTGCTGAGTGGGTGTCTCTGAGAGTTGATGATCTAAGGCATAAAGGAATGTGCTTGCTATACTGCACCAGGCCCTCCCACCACTACCCCCAAGCCAACAGCCTTAATTTCCCTTGCTTCCCATCCCTGAAAGAGGATGCCTGGTTGACTGTATCACTGTGGTCATGGAAATGGGTTACATTCCAGTGTAAAACAATAGCCCTGATCTTTGGCAAGATACCTCCCTTACAAAAAGCTTGCTTGGATAAGAAGATCGTGTAGTAAGAGTAAGCCTACAACACTGAAAAGTGGAAATGAAGCGTAGTTCCTCAGTAGAAACTGTGATCTCTACTTTTTTGTGTGTGTTTGGGTCCTCTCTATATCCTAGGGCAGTACTGGGCCACAAAGTCATGGACTTGTCTTGAATTACTAATAAAAACCGCACAGCAATAGGAAAATTAGTTCAAACATAGGTCCAGCTGATAGTAGATTAGTAGTAGTAGTAGTAGTATTCAACCTAACAGATATCTCTGGAGCACCTAATATTAGTATGTTTATTCTTTTATTTAATAAATATTAATTGAGGGGCAGCCCAGGTGGCTCAGCAGTTTAGCGCCACCTTCAGCCCGGGGCCTGATCCTCGAGACCCAGGATGGAGTCCCATGTCAGGCTCCCTGCATGGAGCCTGCTTCTCCCTCTGCCTGTGTCTCTGCCTCTCTCTCTGTCTCTCTCTCTCTCTCTCTCTCGTCTCTCATGAACAAATAAATAAACCCTTTAAATAAATAAATATTAATTGAGTGGACACTGTATGCCAGGATAGGGTTCTAGGAGTTACCTTGGAAAGCAAAATAAAGGATGAAGTCCCTTTCCTCAAGGAGTTTATAGTCTAACTCAAATCGCTTCATGAACCACTGGAGAAATTCAAAGACCCATAACATTCCTAAGTGGCTTATAATGTGGCTAGGGAGATGAGACATAGCAACATGAAAAACATCCCTCCTTAGCAGCATAAGATGACCCATGAGAAATGCCAAATGACATATATACGTAATAACCACTGTAGGAGTTTCGAGGAAGGAGAATAGAAAGGGCTTTATGAACTAGATGGGAATAATCAATAAGCAGCACAGAGGAAAGCACACCTTCCCAAGGGGCTGTGATGTCAAAGTTTGAGGGGAGGAAGAAAAGTAAGTACTCACAGGAATGTAATGTAATGCATTGTAACCTGGATATTGGGGTTTGTGAAGCTCTGCATACATGTTTCCCCATGTTTGTTTTAAAAATAATATAATCTTAATAAGTGTGTCTTATTCAGTAAAATATCCTTGCAGTACTTTGAGAAGTACTTGTATATTTAGAAACAGCTGATTGCTTTTGAGGAGTGAGCACGCTCAAATACCTATGGATTTCACGAGAAGTTGTGAATGCAATTTACTCTGAGGAATTTGTTACATAAACAAATGCATCCCCTCAACTCCATTTGTTAAGGAGAATTGAGCAAACTGTACTTACTTATATAATTGTTTCCTAACATTTTCACTATGGTGTGCACATGTCCTGGAGGGCATATAAAAATGGGTTAGCAGTGAGGCTGGCAAGGGGTAGATGTGGTTAATTTCTTTTTTTTTTTTTTTAATTTTTTATTTATTTATGATAGGCACACAGTGAGAGAGAGAGAGGCAGAGACACAGGCAGAGGGAGAAGCAGGCTCCATGCACCAGGAGTCCGACGTGGGATTCGATCCCAGGTCTCCAGGATCGCGCCCTGGGCCAAAGGCAGGCACCAAACCGCTGCGCCACCCAGGGATCCCGATGTGGTTAATTTCGAGATGGAGTCAGGCTGCCAGACCCCTTTATTAATTTCTAGCTATGCTTCTCTCTCTTACTGCTTCGCTGAGGAGCAGTGACTCACTGCAAGGAGCCCAGAAACAATTGGCAAAATCCAGTCATTCCTTTCCCAGCCATTTCATTTTGACGTTTCATTGTGAGATGAAGACTTAAGTCTGTCAGGATCAGAAGAAGCAATCCAAGACTGACTTTTGATACTTGGGCCAAAGTGCTTTGAAAATAAAATATGTTCATTTCTGAGCAGAAAATTTCAGAGAGGATGCTCTTTTCCTTCTGTTTACACACTGGATCTCCAGGCCCTCTGTGGAGCACAGAATACGGGAATGGGATTTGCACTCTTGGAGAGGAAGAAGGGGCACTCTGGGCTGGGTATCTTTTGCCACTCTCCTCTCTCTTTTTGTTTTTGTTGGACATTGTCTCTCATCCAACTCAGCCACTGCTCTTGAACAAGTTAGATGTCTCCTGTTCAGAAAGAGGGTTTAATTTCTAGGACCGAATTAAAACTATACAGGGTCACCATATTGCCCGTGAGCTACTGTCTCCCCATTCCTTCTCTTCCCTTCCTTAATGGCCCATGCTTTCATCTGGGGATCCATGGGACTCTGATTCCACCCCTAGCTCCATAGCAGTGGAGCACTGTTCCCTAAGCCCATCTGCAAATCCCATCCCTGTCCCCTCCCTCCCTTCTCGTAGTGATTGGTTTCAGTGTAGGCATATGTTTTAAGCAGCGCAATTAACTACCAGGGTTTCTATTGAGACTTCTAGGGCAAAAATAATCTTTCCCTGTGGAATGTGAATAAAAAAGCCCTCAGGCCCCCAAACTGATGGTAGCTATTTTGAGACCGTAAAAGCAGGCAGTGTAAGGATGAAGTTGGTACCCTAGAGCAGAGCAGTGGAGACAGACTGGCTTCCTGGGAACATCATTGAG